>NC_135876.1:3936561-4272811 GCF_031162955.1 Sander vitreus | reverse complement strand
CTGTGAGAGCCAGAAATCTTGCTTGTTTGTAGGTGACCAAATACTTATTTAAATGTCTGTTCTTGGTCTTGGATTTTGTGAAATAAATTTCTAAATAAATGCGACTTATAGTCCAGTGCAACTTATATATGTTTTTTTTCTCTTCATGACGCATTTGTTGAGTGATGCGACTTACACTCCGGAGCGACTTATAGTCCGGAAAATACGGTACTTATTTTCCACCAGAATTTGCAAATAAATTCATTAAAAATCCTACAATGTGATTTTCTGGATTTCTTTTTCTCATTTTGTCTCTCACAGTTGAAGTGTACCTATGATGAAAATTACAGGCCTCTCTCATCTTTTTAAGTGGGAGAACTTGCACAATTGGTGGCTGACTAAATACTTTTTTGCCCCACTGTATGTGTATATATATATATATGTGTATATGTATATGTATGTATGTGTGTGTGTGTGTGTGTGTGTGTGTGCACGAACACACCTGCATGGAGTGTGTTAGCACAACATGTCCTGTTCTACCAGGTGGAGGTTGTGTTTGTTAAGGAGCTGAAGAGTCCCTGAACAAAAAGTGCTCGGTCCCATGGTAACTGAATCATTAATTCAACACAGTAAACATGGCAACCCACGCTGTGTATGCAAGTTTCTGTGATATATGATTGAGCAGAATCTAATCTGTATTCTAAAAAGGCCTTTTGCCAGAAAATTGATGAGGCCAGAACTGTCTGTGATAATAAATGACACACAATGGACAACACAATTACAGAAGTTTAAAATCAGTTTACACATGGCATGAGCTGAATGATGATGACCGCCAATGCTCATTGCCTGCTAATCTCTCCCACTGATGCTGCACTTTTCCCAAGCATTTCCAGCACTTATTCCACATGAAACATATGTTTCTATCAGGATAAGGGGAAGGCAGAAAATGTATTAGTGATTTATTTACTGTACTTCCATAAAGTTGACTCACAAGATGCAGAAAAAAGGAAAGAATGGCCTCTGTGGGCTCTGTGCCACGGAGGCAGAGATTTCCTTTCAGTCCATAGTACAAGTCAAGCTCCAAAAATAATGAATCCTACACTTCCCACAGTGCATCTTGATAGCATATTTCACAAGAGCATCCATGCCTGTAAACACCTAGCCTGATTGACACCAGACCCTAGTGGGTCTGGGTAAGCTTCATTCACAGCCCATTTCCAAAGGGGCGTCGCCAACGGACGCCGCTCAAATGCCTCTGGGCACAATTGGATAGACCTTCAACCAATCAGACCAACGATCCGGGTGATGTAGCAGCGACAGCGGCATCAACGGGTTGCTGCGCTTCGTTGGCCGTCATGTTGAATGTAAACAAAAAGCTGCTTTCCGTCATCGTGTAAAGCCCACCTCAACGGTTGGGATTGGTAACTCGATTTGGAAAAATTGGAAATGGGCTCTTGGCCAGACTGACTTGCAGAACAAATCTCAAATTTCGTCATTTCGTCAGGGTTTTCCCAGGATAGTAAACACCCACATCTGTACCCACACTGCACATGATGCAACTAACTGCAATTAATCACACAGAATAATAAACCCACTGCACCATTAGGATAGAAACCCTACACGCTTGCCTTCATGGCACGGTGTTTGATCTAAACGCAGCCACTGCTTTCACCATCACATCCCCTTGACTGGCCTTCATAATGTAGCAGGATGTTTTTACCTTCTTCATCTGGAGTGGTTCAATACACCTATTCATGCTGCTGCTTGTATAGTGCCTTATCAGTCTTCCATGAATCAGCGTAAACTGTATAGAAATCCTGCAACTCGGCAGAAAAAACAGCTTACAAAGCAGACTTTTGTCCGAGTTCTGAAACTACAAATAAAATGTGTTTGAATGCATCCAAGACGATTGTGATTGGTTTAAAGAAATGCCAATAAACCAGAGCACGTTTTTCTCCCATCCAGGAATGCTGTGTGAACTAGCCAGATCCTAGACCCTGTTTTTTAATTAAAATGATGAATGGGTTCAACGAGCAAATAGGTCTGTACAATGTCTGTATGGAATGTCATGGCAACCCGTCCTTTAGTTGTTGATATGTCAGACTGATATTAGGGCTGGACCAAAGTGGTGGACCATGAACACTGTCATCCATAGAGCATGGCTAAAAATGAAAGAATATATTTGTGAGGTGTTTTTAAAGATTCCTCAGCAGTAAAACGATTGCCTGGGGCGTGAAGTACAGAATGGGGAAAATAAGAAAGTAAAGACAAACTAACACATTGTTGGTTTGGGTCGGCACTGGGGCAATTTGAGCTCTTTTTAGGGATGCTTCAGCAAAAAAAGTGTTAATGTGTTAATCTAATGTGAGCTAAGGAGTTCTAGGAATGGAATAGGAATAGGAATCTGCTCTAGGAATATCAGAACAACGTGAAACTAAACCCAGAATCTAGATGCCTAGATCATTCAGAAAAACATTGGGAGCCATTTTCAGAAAATAGTGCTTGTCAGCCATTAGTCAAAATCACACAAATCTCAAATTTTCAATAGTTATTGATACTGCATTTTGGAAATGTCTGCTTATTTCCATAGGTAGATATCTGATTTCATATGTAATACCACCTCACCTTTCTAGTAATGGCCCTGTGGCTCAGCATTATAGGAAGTTCTCTCAGAATTGTTGGTGTCTTTCTAGTTACATAATTCAGTGTTTCCCCTATCATGATGCTCCAAAAAAATGTTAAAATGCACAGACAGCACAGTAGAATAACTTTTACAAAAATTACGTTAAAAGGGTTCCAGGCACCCTTAAAGCTCTGATCCTAGAATCGCCCCTTCACATGATGGGATGTGTTGACAGTAAGAAATATAGAACATAATGGCAAACATCCTTTTGTGGACAACTAAGGAAGATTAGAGTGTTGACGTCCTGTGTGCAGCGCTGTAGAGATAATGGAGCCTGATTTGCTAGGCCTGAAGGCAGATGTGTTCTTACTTACTGCTTCTATACTTTTCATTTGCTTCGTCTGTCTCGCTCTGCCTCGCTGCCGTCTTTTCTCAGACAGCGAGCACGTCTTTGGCACTATGCATTAATAATGAGCTGTGTTCAAAAGTTGAAAATGACAAAGAAGGAAGGTAAAAAGGAAGACTTTTTCATCTCATTTTCATTTTATTCCAGACCAATATGTATATTTAAAAAGAGCCTGGTGACATTTCTGAAGACATATAACAAAGGATGAGTCAGAGTAACGTTTCAGTTCACGTTCAACATTTGCTGTCCTCAGAACACCAGCCTCATTTTCTCAATGTCAGTATCTGCAAACCTACTTCTTAAAGAATTAAAGCACAGAGTTAAATGGTTGATCTAAATCTACAACCGGAAGTCAGCATCTACAACATCTTCATGCTCTATGATGTTTGGTTTTTTAGTTTGGGCTATAATTTTGAAGGAAAGAGCTGCTTTCAATGCTTTTTTCTAGCTTGATCATTCCATAACTCCAACACAGAAATGTCAGCAGTGCAGCCAGTGGCCCTGCCATGCCCCATCCAGGGGTCTATTACAGTACTGCAGGAGCATAGTCTAGAGAGAGTAGAGAGTATAGAGTATAGTCATAAAAACTGGGGGGGAAAAAAATCATTGGACTCACCCTGCCCTCTGGAGGACACCTTCAGGACCCCGCTGCCTCCGCAGATCTAACAACAAACTACTTTATTTATCCCTAAAGGGCAATTCAATTTTGCATTCAACCAGTCACATAAAAAAACAGACAAGAATAAACACCATCGCCATCATTCAATCAACCAACATGTCAGTAGCAGCACGTCAACAAATGGGCGAAATATCTTGTCTTTGTTAATGTATTCAATTGAATATAGGTTGACAAGGATTTGCAAATCATTGTATTCGGTATTTACATTTTACACAACGTCCCAACTTTGGAATTGGGGTATGTAGAATTAAAATACTTTGCACTAAAATGTGGATCAATCAACAACAAAAAAAGAAGAGGTTTAGGGTTTAGTTACTCTTTAAGTACAGTAATTATTCTGCAATGAGAATCATGAGAGGCTTGGCTTTGGTCCAATAACAGATCTGGGATCAGCAGACAATCAGCCTCTGAACAGAATCTGCATAAAGGTGTAACATAATGAATAAAAAGGTATCGAGTAAAAATGATAATTCTTCTCAAAAATATAATCAAGTAAGAGTAAAATGTATGCTGCCTAGAAACCACCTCAATGAGCACAATTCAATCCAAAAAGGTAATGTTTGTAAGTAAATACCCAGCTCTGCATAGTAAATAGAAGAATATACACAGCAGATTGAATGAATATATATCTGACAAATACCAGCTGTAGCTAATAAATCGGACAAACATTATTGTTGACTTCTTGATCTACTTAAGACGTCTCACTCTGTTGGATTTGTTGGAACCGCAGAATCCGCCGGCCCTCTGATTGTACAGTGACGTTACAGAGTGAAGCTTCTTTCTTCACAACTGATCTTTGTTTCATTGGCCTGTTATCAAGCTACTCCTAGAGTTCCCATCAATCAGTGCCAGCTGATATGACACGCTGATGACATGCTGATGGCCACATTAGTTCATTTTAGCTGTGAAAGCTACGCTCAGCGCCGGCTAAAGCGTGATTTATGGTTCTGCGATCGATCTCTTTAAGAGCAGAGCAATAGCAGGGCCTGTTAGCAGGGCCTGTGTGAGTGTGTGTGTGTGTGTGTGTGTGGTAGAGCGAGTGAGAGTGATGGTGATTAGCTTCGGAGTGAGTAGAGACTCTAGAGTCATAGTGACCACGGTAGGAAATCTGTAGCAGGAAAAGTTAAACCTCTCCTTGATTTCATGTTGTTTATGGAGAAGGAGAACCAGGAAATGGGGGGGAAATGAGACGTGTAGTTAAATTTTTTGAGAGGTGCACATCAGGCTGCGGCGTAGGGTCGGTATCTCCACGTACCTGCGTACGTAGCCACATAAATCACATAACTCACAATTAAGAAAAGGAAGCTGCTACAGTACCTGAATGTTTTTTTTCCCACACTGAGCTTTACTAGCAATGGTGATAACAAATTTAACAACAAATCCGTTAGTATGTAATCTTAATAAATCGGTGTATTTTGCCAGTCCGTGTGTCAGAGCTCAGCTCACTAACAGCTTATATACACGCGCCGGCTGAGGAGAACAAAACACAGTTGAGTACAGGTAAGAAAGGATCGGCATTCGATCGGTTTGACTGAAATCCATACTGATCCATTAAAATGTCCCTGGATCATTCTGATACCGAGGATCAGTTGGAGACTTTAGGTATTGGTTTCAGTCACCTTGAAACCAATTGACCTTCACTGCCACATGGGTGAGAGTTGGCCTCCGCCAGGGCTGCGCTTTGTCACCAATCCTGTTTGTAGTATTTATGGACAGGATATCGAGGCGTAGTCGGGGTGGAGAGGGGTTGCAGTTCGGTGGGCTGGGGATCTCATCGCTGCTTTTTGCAGATGATGTGGTCCTGATGGCATCATCGGCCTGTGACCTTCAGCACTCACTGGATCGGTTCGCAGCCGAGTGTGAAGCGGCTGGGATGAGGATCAGCACCTCTAAATCGGAGGCCATGGTTCTCAGCAGGAAACCGATGGAGTGCCTTCTCCAGGTAGGGAATGAGTCCTTACCCCAAGTGACGAAGTTCAAGTACCTTGGGGTCTTGTTCGCGAGTGAGGGGACAATGGAGCGGGAGATTGGTCGGAGAATCGGCACAGCAGGTGCGGTATTACATTCAATTTATCGCACCGTTGTGACGAAAAGAGAGCTGAGCCAGAAAGCAAAGCTCTCAATCTACCGGTCAGTTTTTGTTCCTACCCTCACCTATGGTCATGAAGGCTGGGTCATGACCGAAAGAACAAGATCCAGGGTACAAGCGGCCGAAATGGGTTTCCTCAGGAGGGTAGCTGGCGTCTCCCTTAGAGATAGGGTGAGAAGCTCAGTTATCCGTGAGGAGCTTGGAGTAGAACCGCTGCTCCTTTGCGTTGAAAGGAGCCAGTTGAGGTGGTTCGGGCATCTGGTAAGGATGCCCCCTGGGCGCCTCCCTAGGGAGGTGTTCCAGGCACGTCCAGCTGGGAGGAGGCCTCGGGGGAGACCCAGGACTAGGTGGAGGGATTATATCTCTAACCTGGCCTGGGAACGCCTCGGGATCCCCCAGTCGGAGCTGGTTAGTGTGGCCCGGGAAAGGGAAGTTTGGGGTCCCCTGTTGGAGCTGCTACCCCCCGCGACCCGATATTATATATATATATATATATATATATACACACACACACACATACATATATTTATACTTATATTGTTTGTTCTGTTTAACCTGTTTGTTTAACTTATTTTAGAGAATGTGTGACATGCACCAAAACAAATTCCTTGTATGTGTAAAAAACGTACTTGGCAATAAAGCTTTTCTGATTCTGATTGTGACTATTATTGCCGCTGTTCATCACACCCCCAACCGGCACCGTCAGACACCGCCTACCAAGAGCCTGGGTCTGTCCGAGGTTTCTTCCTAAAAGAACATTTTTCCTCGCCACTGTCGCACTAAATGCTTGCTCTTGGGGGAATTACTAGAATTGTTGGGACTTTATAAATTATAGAGTGTGGTCTAGACCTAGTCTATCTATAAAGTGTCTCGAGATAACTCGTTATGATTTCATACTATAAATAAAATTTAATTGAATATATGACAATTTTTGAATGTAAGATTGTGTCTATATTGCCTACTCCTACCTTTTAACTATTTTTTAAAAGCATACAAATAGAGCTGTTACAATTCCACGTTGCTGTGCAATTAATTGTCTCAGAAATAATTGCGATTTACAGTATAATTGTCTCTTTCAGTCAAATTTAAAAAGATGTATTAATGTATGACTTTTTTTATGAATCCCAGGATACATCTTTGTCTTTGTATCACTGTCATGTGACCCAGATGATATAATAACAAGGGTACAACAATGCCGCTTTATTATCATAAAACATATTTTCTAACTGTACAGCCCCCAACCCCCCATTATTTTTGTTGCTATGAACGTGTTCAGGGTCAAGTGCCAACAACTGACAATTGAAATAATAACCAGTAATCACTTATATAATTACAATTTGGCATATTTAAACAAAACCAACAACTACCAGTCATACACCTTAAGACTTTAGCTAATGTTAGCAATTCATTCAGGTTAAACCAAGAAACCGTGATTATTTAAAAAAAAAAAAAATTGACAATTAGACATCATGTAATAATTGTTACAGGCCTACATACAAATGCACTATCGAGTGAGTAACTTTCCACGTAGTAAGGAATGTGACACATTATAGCACATCATGAAAGCTGCTCCATTTCACTGTGACGATAAGACCCAGATTAACAGTCCCATGGAAACACTTTTCAAAATAAAGATGGTAAAGTAACTGAAGGTGAATGGGACTTGATGATGTGTGTGTGATTCAATTCTTTTGCCACTAGATGGTGACAGAATACTGTTTTTTTTGTTAAAAGCACTATGTTTGACAGTTCATTGAGTATCATCAATCATCAAACATACAGAAATAATGCTGCTTTCATTTCCATGACTGGATTACCTGGTGGTGGTAACATTGCTGTTATGTCATGTTATAAACAGTTTCTGAGCAGCACATTAAGGCTCAGGATCATTAAACCATGAAGGCATCCATCTTTTTCTGTCTTTAGAAAACGTATCTTATGTCTTACCTCGCCTGCCAGTGACATGTACAGTTTCATTCGCTCTGATCTACCGAGTTGTTTTGGTGGCATGTTGACTTCCTCTTCTTATAAGCATGAACTGCAGAAGAAGAACAGAGACAAGTTAGAAAAGACAACATTTGGGAGTGTGAGAGGCAGGAATGATTGGGAAAGGGGAGATAACGACAAAGATTCTGAAGTCAGAGCCAGGACATCACCGTGGCTCTTGGTCCACTGAAAACCATCAACGTGTACTATGAATATCAATCATATTGTGCATATGTTGTAATTGTAAATTAATCCTATATATATATATATATATATATAAAAAATACAGAACACAGCCTTTATGCTTTTGTCCCTGATTCGATTATTTCACGATACATGGGTGCCGATTGAATTTGTATTGCCATTTTCATTAATCCTTCTCCGGGAACCATCACCTTATCGTGGTGGAGAGGTTTGTGTGTCCCTATGAACCTGAGGGCTGTGTTGTCTGGAGCTTTGTGCTCCTGGTAGGGTCTCCCAAGGCAAAGTGGTCTCAGGTGAGGGGCCAGACAAAGAATGGTTCAAAAATCCTATGAAAAATCGAGGAAGGGATGAAGTGACCCTGCCCGGAGGAAGCCCGGGGCCCCCGTCTGGAGCCAGGCCCAGATGGAGGGCTCGTCAGCGAGCGTCTGGTGGCCGGGTTTGCCACGGAGCCCGGCCGGGCACAGCCCGAAAAAGCTACGTGGCGGACATCCCTCCATCCCATGGGCCCACCACCTGTGGGAGGAACTGCTGGGGTCGGGTGCGCTGCCACATGGGTGGCAGTGAAGGTCAGGGGCCTCGACGGACCAGACCCGGGCAGCAGAGGCTGGCTCTGGGGACGTGGAATGTCACCTCTCTGTGGGGGAAGGAGCCGGAACTTGTGCGGGAGGTGGAGCGCTACCGGTTAGATCTGGTGGGGGCTTACCTCTACGCACAGTCTTGGTTCTGGAACCATACTCCTGGATAGGGGTTGGACTCTTTTCTTCTCCGGAGTTGCCCAGGGTGTGAGGCGCCGGGCGGGTGTGGGGATACTCACAAGCCCCCGGCTGGCGCCGCTACGTTGGAGTTTAACCCGGTGGGACGAGAGGGTCGCCTCCCTACGCCTGCGGGTTGTGGGGGAAAAAAACTGACTGTTGTTTGTGCATATGCACCAAACAAGAGTTCAGAGTATTCAGCCTTCTTGGAGACCTTGAGTGGAGTCCTGCATGGGGCTCCAGTCGGGGACTCCATAGTTCTGCTGGGGGGGACTTCAACGCGCACGTGGGTAATGATGGAGACACATGGAGAGGCGTGATTGGGAGGAACGGCCTCCCTGATCTAAACCAGAGTGGTTGTTTGTTGTTGGACTTCTGTGCTAGTCATGGATTGTCTATAACGAACACCATGTTCGAACATAGGGATGCTCATAAGTGTACTTGGTACCCAGAGCACCCTAGGCCAAAGGTCAATGATCGATTTTATAATCGTTTCATCTGATCTGAGGCCATATGTTTTGGACACTCGGGTGAAGAGAGGGGCGGAGCTGTCAACCGATCACCATCTGGTGGTGAGTTGGGTCAGGGGGTGGGGGAAGACTCTGGACAGACCTGGTAAGCCCAAGCGGGTAGTGCGGGTAAATTGGGAACGTCTGGAGGAGGCCCCTGTCCAACAGACTTTCAACTCACACCTCCGGCGGAGCTTTTCGTGCATCCCTGTGGAGGCTGGGGGCATTGAACCGGAGTGGACAATGTTCAAAGTTTCCATTGCTGAAGCTGCGGTGAGGAGCTGTGGTCTTAGGGTCTTAGGTGCCTCAAGGGGCGGTAACCCACGAACACCGTGGTGGACACCGGTGGTCAGGGAAGCCGTCCGACTGAAGGAGTCTTTCCGGGATATGTTATCCCAGACGACTCCGGAGGCAGTTGCAAGGTACCGAAGGGCCCGAAGGGCTGCAACCTCTGCCGTGAAAGAGGCAAAGCAGCGTGTGTGGGAGAAGTTCGGAGAAAACATGGAGAAGGACTTTCGGTCGGCACCAAGGTACTTCTGGAAAACCGTTCGCCACCTCAGGAGGGGGGAAGCGTCGAACCATCCAAGCTGTGTACAGTAAGGATGGGACGCTGTTGACCTCAACTGAGGAGGTAATAGGGCGGTGGAAGGAGCACTTTGAGGAACTCCTAAATCCGACTAATACGCCCTCTATGGTAGAGGCAGAGCTGGAGGATGAGGGGGATTGGCATCAATTTCCCTGGTGGAGGTTGCTGAGGTAGTTAAACAACTCCACAGTGGCAAAGCCCCCAGGAATTGATGAGATCCGTCCAGAAATGCTTAAAGCTCTGGGTGTGGAGGGGTTGTCTTGGTTGACACGCCTCTTCAACATTGCGTGGAAGTCTGGGGACGGTGCCTAAGGAGTGGCAGACCGGGGTGGTGGTTCCCCTTTTTAAAAAGGGGGGACCAGAGGGTGTGTGCCAATTACAGGGTATCACACTTCTCAGCCTCCCGGTAAAGTCTACTCCAAGGTGCTGGAAAGGAGGGTTCGGTCGATAGTCGAATCTCAGGTTGAAGAGGAACAATGCGGATTCCGTCCTGGTCGTGGAACAACTTTACTCTCGCAAGGATCCTGGAGGAGCCTGGGAGTATGCCCAACCAGTCTACATGTGTTTTGTGGATCTGGAGAAGGCGTATGACCGGGTGCCCCGGGAGATACTGTGGGAGGTGCTGCGGGAGTGCGGGGGTGAGGGGTCCCTTCTCAGGGCCATCCAATCTCTGTACGACCAAGCGAGGGCTGTGTCCGGGTTCTTGGCAGTAAGTCAGACTCGTTTCAGGTGAGAGTTGGCCTCCGCCAGGGCTGCGCTTTGTCACCAATCCTGTTTGTAGTATTTATGGACAGGATATTGAGGCGTAGTCGGGGTGGAGAGGGGTTGCAGTTCGGTGGGCTGGGGATCTCATCGCTGCTTTTTGCAGATGATGTGGTCCTGATGGCATCATCGGCCTGTGACCTTCAGCACTCACTGGATCGGTTCGCAGCCGAGTGTGAAGCGGCTGGGATGAGGATCAGCACCTCTAAATCGGAGGCCGTGGTTCTCAGCAGGAAACCGATGGAGTGCCTTCTCCAGGTAGGGAATGAGTCCTTACCCCAAGTGAAGGAGTTCAAGTACCTTGGGGTCTTGTTCGCGAGTGAGGGGACAATGGAGCGGGAGATTGGTCGGGAGAATCGGCACAGCAGGTGCGGTATTACATTCAATTTATCGCACCGTTGTGACGAAAAGAGAGCTGAGCCAGAAGGCAAAGCTCTCAATCTACCGGTCAGTTTTTGTTCCTACCCTCACCTATGGTCATGAAGGCTGGGTCATGACCGAAAGAACAAGATCCAGGGTACAAGCGGCCGAAATGGGTTTCCTCAGGAGGGTAGCTGGCGTCTCCCTTAGAGATAGGGTGAGAAGCTCAGTTACCCGTGAGGAGCTCGGAGTAGAGCCGCTGCTCCTTTGCGTCGAAAGGAGCCAGTTGAGGTGGTTCGGGCATCTGGTAAGGATGCCCCCTGGGCGCCTCCCTAGGGAGGTGTTCCAGGCACGTCCAACTGGGAGGAGGCCTCGGGGGAGACCCAGGACTAGGTGGAGGGATTATATCTCTAACCTGGCCTGGGAACGCCTCGGGATCCCCCAGTCGGAGCTGGTTAATGTGGCCCGGGAAAGGGAAGTTTGGGGTCCCTTGCTGGAGCTGCTACCCCCGCGACCCGACCCCGGATAAGCGGATGAAGATGGATGGATGGATTTTCATTAATCGGATTCAAGAAGTATTGCGATTCGATAGTATTGAGTATTGGGATTTTCTTTTCCTTCTTTAACAAAAACAAAAGATTTTGAATAATACACTAGAGACAATATATCATGAGACATTTCTAAAAACTGATTGTTTTCTAAAATTAATGCACATCACATGTCAGTCAGTCTGACATTTATTTACTTTGTAAAGAAGAACATAACATGGATTTTCTGCATTTTCTGCTTTCACTCTGTCTTGTTGGAAACGTGTATTTGATGAAGTCGCCGTCGGCGGTACCAAAGAAACTTTAGGTGAATCATTGGTAAAGACAAATAATTAAAAATATCCATTTTAGGGGAAATTATTGATTTTTTTTCCCATCCCTAATATTAATGTTATACTACAGGCTGTGGGTATTTCTCTGTGGACTGAGCGTTTTGATACTTTCACAGTATTTATATAGCACCTCCACCTGATTTATAATCAAAGAAGACATGGAAATTCCACTTTTTACAGTAAAACAGAAAGCTTCATCCTAGTACTGGCAACATTTCAATAATTACTTTCAATACTCAGACCCAACGAGTAGATTAATATCTGTATAAACAAAGAGGATAAGCAGGACGACTGGTTTTAGATACTTTACGATGAAGGCAATCACAATATCCGGTAAATGCGCTTCATTTCCTTTTCCGCTTCATCCTCGTCCTCTTTCACAAGTACAGACAAAGAAAAGAAGGAACAGTGAATAGGACAGAAAACACGATGGCTCAGTGAGTATTTTAAAATACTTTTTCACCTCCTCTGACGAGCTCCAGCTGCTCTGATGAACTTTAAACATTGCTGGTGAACTTTACAAGTTTGTGATTGAACATGTCTGGTTTCTGTTCTGCAGCTTGTTCTCGTGGTTTCCCGTTTTCTCTTCAGATTCTGTAATCCAACAAAAGTTTATTATTTATAAGTTTCTCTGTTATTTTATCGACAAAGTAGCATCTGTCATGCCAGTGTTAATTTTAGTGTGTTTGTACCTGCTGCTCCTGTGCACTCTGATGTGTTTGAGGAATTTACAGTTTTTTCCGATCGCTATGACAATTTTTTCAATACGTTTAATAACTTTCCTAAACTCTTAACGTACCAACACACCTACAACACACAATTGACAAAACAGTTAATTTCATGCTCAAAATCACACATTGAAAACTAAACTCTAACACTAATTTTGAAAATACAATAATTCACTAACACAATACACTATGTCCACCAAAACAATGCAAACATGTCTCAAAATCAAATAATTCTTCCAAAACACTATCACATGTCCTCTTCCAACAGGAACATTCAGTCAATCACTGCACAATGTCATACAAAACACTAACATCAGATGGAATTACAGAAACTGCATTATTTATCAGGTCTGCCCTTATACAATAGACAATAGTATATTGTATTGACAATAGATTGTGTTTTACACTGCAGTTTCTCTTGAAGCCTCTCTACATTTTTGTTTTGTTGGGTTTAGTAAATGCATGCATTTTGTTTGTTTTGCTGCAGAAATTCAATACAAAAAGTGAATGACCCATCTCAGAGTAGCTTTATAGAATGTACGGTTTACTGTCTAAAAAAAAGAAGACAGAGACTGAATTGTCCTGGTACTCGTCTTCCTCTCACTCGTGCAGCAATTTTTCTTACTTTCTTTGTGTTCATCTTCATTGTTCCTTTTCCATACAAAATCAGCCCAAATAGGTCCTCTTTTACTGTATGTACTACAGTAACATATGGTCATGCGATTGAAAGAACCTCAACACCTGAGTGTGTTTCCTAGATGGGAATCAGCTGTGATTGATCTATTTACATAGCTTCAATCAGTTGTTTTCATACAGTTACAAGCCTTTTTACAACAGAACTCTGTGTTTGAAATATTTCAATATTGTTTCAGATCACGTCACAGCACTGAGTCTGCACTATTGAGAGTACACAATGATATTGCCTTGTCTGTAGATGCCAGGAATCCTGCTGTTTTTGTGCTTTTGGACCTCACAGCGGCTTTTGATACAGTGGACTATGCAGTCCTCCTCTCTCGCCTTGATCACTGTGTAGGCATCCGAGGCTCGGCTCTTAAATGGTTTAGCTCCTGTTTTGCAAATATGTGCTTCTCTGTCATGATTGGTGACCTCTCCTCGTCACCTGCTCTTCTCTCTTGCTTGGGTACCTCAGGGTTCAATTATTGTCCCTATCCTGTTTTCCTTATATATGTTGCCTTTAGGGGCTATAAAGGCAAGCACAACCTGTCATTTCATTGTTATGCAGATGATTTGCAAATTTATTTGCCTATGAAATCAAATGACAGTGTCGCAATAAACTCCCTGCTTAGTTGTATTAATGATATTAAGTTGTGGCTCTCACATAACTTTCTTAATTTGAATGAAGATAAAACTGAGTGTATTATATTCAGTACTTCATGCATGCCAAACGGTCCAGCTTTGAGTTTGGGAGCTCTGGCTTCATACACTAAGCAAGCTGTTACATTTGATTGCAGCATGAAATTTGACAAGCAGATCAGCAATGTTGTTAGAATGAGCTTTTTCCAGCTTTGTCTCCTGGCTAAAGTTAAGCCCTTCCTTAACAGGCACGATCTAGAAAAGGCGATTCATGCTTTTATTAGTTCAAGGTTGGATTACTGTAATGCTCTTTATGTTGGTCTGAATCAGACCTCCATCTCACGACTTCAACTTGTGCAAAATGCTGATGCTTGCTTTTTAACGAATACATCTAGACGTGCACACATCACTCCCGTTCTCTACACCCTACATTGGCTGTCCCTGTTTTAGAATCGATTTTAAGATTTTATTGTTTGTTTTCAAGGCCTTAAATGGCCTGGCCCTGGAATAGGGGGAATAGGGGGGAGGAGGGGGTGATCAGGCTTTTGCAGTTGCTGCCCCGAGACTCTGGAACAAGTTACCCCCTGATATTCGCACTATTACAGATTAGGGCTGCAACAACGAATCGATAAAATCGATAAAATTAGATTATTAAAAAAAGTTGGCAACGAATTTCATTATCGATTCGTTGTATCAATATGCCACTCAGTCGCGGAGATAAAAAAAATAAATTCAGTTGAGCACAGAGCGGAGCAGCGCAGCGCGGAGCAGCGCAGCGTGAAAGAAAAGAAAAGAAAAAAGAGCAGAGCGGGGGTAGAGGAAATACGGAGAGAGACCGGAGAGACCCGTAACATTGTTCTGAAACACATGGCGGAGGCAGAGAAATCAATACGATCTAAGTCATCCGAGGTGTGGGAGCATTTCACACTAAATAAATCAAAAACGTGTTAATTGCAAGATGAGCAAAAGCGACATGGCATTAAGCACCTAAAACATAACATGTTGGAGTCCTTGATGAGGAGGAAGGGAGTTCAACAGCAGGGTAAAGTCACTACAAAATCCTACTTTTGTTCCATTTTGAAGTGAGGAACGTAACGTCCCTCCAGTAGCTCTTCTGGTGCTGGTGTGGTATTTACTCGTTATCCAGCTTGACAAGCGTGACAAGCTAGCGTTAGCTCGTTAATAACAGTAGTTAAGCAGGGGTGGTATAATTTGCAAGACTAAAAATACGTTTTTATTCACTCGCCTTTTTTGGCCCATTCATTTTTCAATCTATTGTCATGTATATATTCTGTGCTTTGTCCCATATCAGTTATTGTTGACAAATATATTTGTGCGTGTTGTACTTTTTAATTTCATTTTAAAGTTCTTTTATAGCACTTGGTCATCTTAAGCTGTGTTTAAATGTGGTGTACAAATGAACTTAACTTGCACTTACTACAATGATGGTAATAATTTAATGAATAAGCTTCAAGTGAACGTGTGTGTGTGTGTGTGTGTGTGTGTGTGTGTGTGTGTGTGTGTGTGTGTGTGTTGTCTGTATCTGCTCTTTGGGTTACTTACCTTTACACAACAATAAACTAAAACAAGTATGTATGTAAGTATGTATTGAGTTGATGTAAATTAATGCTTTTTTGTTTTTTGTTTTTTTATCCGATTCATCAATTAATCGAAAAAATAATCGACAGATTAATCGATTATTAAAACAATCGTTAGTTGCAGCCCTATTACAGATGTAGCTCTTTTTAGATCCAAACTCTAAACCTATTTGTTTAGATTGGCTTTTAATACGTAGTAGTGGTGTGACAATTCCCCTCTCCTCCTCCTGTTTCTATGTAACCTTTTCTGATTTTACTGTTTTCTATACTGCTTTAAAAATACGAAAAAATGCTTTGGGTTGTGTGAGAGAAACGTGTCTGTACCTCACGGTACATTAAACATAGAGATTCAACATCAGCCTGGCTGCCAGGAAACGGTAGGGGTGTGACATAAGTATCGTGATGATATGGTATCGTGAGGCCTCTGGTGATTCCCACCCATAGGAAACAGGGTCTAACCTGTTGCCATTCATAGTTTTCAGTGGCGTGACTGTTGCGGAGACCTGGAGGGAAAAAACAGATACCGCACAGGCCTCAAAGTCAAATCTTCATCTTTTACAAACCACGTGTACAAGTGTTTAGATCACCTCTTTAAAAAGAGAATAAACAAAGATATATATATATATATATATATCCTACAAACTGCAAGTCTTAGGCACATGGTGCCCATTTTCAGCACCCACTGCGGTATTTCAATCATTTAGCCTAAGTGTATGTATTTGATAGGGGTGCAACAGATCACAAAACTCACAGTACGGATCGGATCACGGTTTTGAGTCATGGATTGGATACATTTTCGGATCAGCACAAAAAAAGGGGGAATATATATATATATATATGTAAAGTTTAAATATATATTGAATGAAAGTGAAAGTCTGAATATATGAAATGAAAGTCTGAATATATGGAATGAAAGTTTGAATATATGGAATAAAACTGAATATATTGAATGAACCTTGAATATATTCAGCAAGAAATCTAGTGTCAGCAATTTTGAGCAATGAAGAGATTATTAACACACTGGCGAATGCATGTATTGGCCAAAACACTAGTAACGGTAACTGTATCCAGTACCGTTCTCCCAATGAAGAACTTTATTAACTTTTTCATTGTGACAGACCGAATGAAAGGAGCCTCTTTGGTCAGGCAGGTCCCTTTCATCAGGCTAACGTCAACACACCTTTCATTCAATATATTCAGACTTTCATTCACTATATTCTGACGTTCATTCAATATATTCAGATTTTTATTCAATATATTCAGACTTTCATTCAATATGTTCAAACTTTACATACATACATACATATACACACACACACATATATATATATATATATATATATATATACACACACATATACATATATATATACACACACACACATATACATATATATACACACACACACATATATATATATACACATATACATATATATATATATATATATATACACACACACACACACATATATATATATAAATAATTGATTGTTTGAATCATGTGTGTTACATGGACATGAATATTGCGGTTATGAGGCTTATCCCAATTTTTTGATCACATTAGGGATATAATGTTTACATCGCAGACAGAGAAATCATGTCATATCTCAGGACAGGCTCGCTGACAGCTGTCTCCTCTGAGCGCATCCACCTCTCTCTCTCTCTCTCTCTCTCTCTCTCTCTCTCTCTCTCTCTCTCAAAACGCATCAGTGAAATACACATACATACACATTAAATATTATAAGAACAGCTGATTCCTGGGGCAGTAAACCGCTTTAGCCGACGGGTGGTTTTTGTGCGTAAGAAATAGAATAGAAATAGAATCCTACCAGCGCCTCTGCTGGACGATATGAGGAAAATATGATACGCGATAACGCTGCTAAAATACAACCCATTGCTTGTTGATTTTAAAACAAATGAAAGGAACTCATTTCCAAAATTCATTTCATTTATTAAAGAAATTGAACATTGAATTGAATATTAAAAAGGCACCACTAAAAAGAAGAATTAAAAAAATGTTACATTTTAAAGTGCATGTTTTCTGCTGATATTTTCTTTCAACTAACAAAAAATCTCTGAGTGTCTTTGGTGACGTGTCGCAGCCTTTTTATGATGCGTTTATTGGGCCAGTTGATATCTCAACGACGATAAAAAAAAATTAGATATTGTGCAGCCCTAGAAGCGAGGCCTTAAAACATCTTGCCACTATACTTTGCTTTTACTTTACTTTTCTGCTTTGAAAGTTCAACACTATGTCAAGCGGTCTGCTTCGAGCGTAGCATCACTACCAGAAAGTGTAAAACATCTGCAGATGAAATACAGCAGATATTCAAAAAAAAAAAAAATTTAAAAAGAGCACGGCTGCAGTAAGGGAACAGGGTTAAGAACCTACCCAATCCCACTGAGAACCATGCAGTAACAGTAACAGCAGCGCTCCAATTCATTGCCGTCAAAGGCTTACGTCTGTGGAGCGCCACTCCTGTCCATCAGTGTTGGGAGTAATGCGTTGTAGGGCTGAAACGATTCCTCGAATAATTTGATTCCAAAAAATCCTCGATGCAAAATGATTTGCCTCGAAGCTTCGTTAAATCAATGTTACCAACGTTGTATTGCTAACGGACGGTGTTTCCACACAGATCATTATTATTTTCGCACACCAGACGCTGCTCAGTCTGCTGGCGACACATGCCAGAGCGTAAATAGTGAGGGGCTAAGAGAAGAGACAGAAAGTGTCCAAAGTTTGGAATCAGTTCAAACGTAATTAAAACGAAAACTCGGTACAGTGCGTCTACTGAAAAACCGAACTAGCTTACCACAATAATAGCACGACGTCAATGCTACAGCATCTCAACAGAAAACATTTCTCATCCATTCCACGAAGCGGACCCGACAAAAGTAAATCACGGAGTTGTATGGACGATGAAACTACACCAAACACACCAACTACCAAAAACAAAGGCAAGAAAATACGTAGCAGTGACCACAATTTGATCTAAAGAGCCGACTTGTTGACCATCCCGTCGGAGAAACAGCTGATTGTTGCGCACCATTTTCTCTCACTTTCTCTCTTGGAGAAACAGCTGATCAACGATCTACTAGCATAAGTGTAACAGTGCTGTGTAGCATTGTAATCAAATACATAAATTAAAATAGAGTATAATTAATATTTACATATATTTACATCTATATTACGTCTCAGGATGAAACTTGTAGTTCTGAAAGTTAAGTTGCACAACTTAAGGTCATGTTTATGTATGTTTAATGTATGCCTTAGTGTGAAGTTGATATAATTTCAGAAAATGTTTTCTTTAAAAATTTTACAATGTAATATGGCACTTAAATGCACTTCATATGTTTAGTTTTTTGAGAGATGATATTGTAAGCAATGTAGGCAACAAAAATTTTGCTTTTTCCGAAAATTTAACCAAACTATTGTTTATTATTGCTCTTCAATAAAACAAAAGTATTTCTTATCTGATTAATCGATGGAATAATCGGTAGAATACTCGATTACTAAAATAATCGATAGCTGCAGCCCTAATGCGTTGCAAAGGTTTTTACTGCAAGGCAGTAATATAACGCATTACTAATTGCATTTTGGTAATATTATACCCGTTACAATCTCAGTAACACGCGTTACAACGCAACATTTAGTGGTGTTTTGTTTTTTTAAGAATTCACCAACACTGCGACACATTTCTTCAAACAAAAAAAAAAGCTGCGAGTATTATTTCCTGTTGCTAAATTCGGTGGTTGAGATGACTGCAGAGACGGATACATTTGCGAGATGGATATTCATATTCATATTAATTATACAACATATTCTGAATAATCTATGATGTATTAAAGTGGATAAAAAGGAGACTTTATTGATCCGGTTGTGAAATTCACAAGCTACCTGCCAAGTCATACTTATTATTATGGTTGTTATTTTGGTGAAAGTAGCTCAAAAGTAATGCAAAAGTGGTGTAAAGCATTACAATTCAGGGACATTAATATTGTAATATAACTAATTACTCTCAAATGACAGTAACTAGTAATCTGTAATGTATTAAATTTTGGAAGTAACTTGCTCAACACTCATCACATCACCATCACAATGCAGTGTAAAGGCCAATTTATGCTTCTGTGTTAAATCGACGCCGAGGCTACTAGGGCTGCACAATATTTTTTTTTATCGTCATCATGATAGCAACTGGTGCAATCAACACATTGCAAAAGGCTGCAACATACCCCAAAAGACTTCACTTTAAAATGTAACTCTTTTTTGTGCTGCCTTTCATATTCAATGCAATGTTCAATTTGTTCAGTAAAAGAATGTCGGAAATGATTTCCTTTCATGTGTTTAAAATTCAACAAGCAATTTGTTGTAGTCTAGCAAAAGAGTGAAAACAGCAGAAGTGAGTACACTTCAATATCTGTTTATTTATCACAAGTAATATCGTTAACACGATATTCAACAATGTTATCGCATATTTCGCTTATAAGGTACATGGAGATACCGACCCTACCCTATGCCTGGCGTGCACCTCTCGAAAAATGTAACTACACACACCTGGTTCTCCTCCATAAACGACATGAAATCAAGGAGAGGGTTAACTTTTCCTGCTACAGATTTCCCACCGTGGTCAGAAAGAACAGGGGAGACACTTTGTTTCTCTCACTATGACTCTAGAGTCACTACTCACTCTCTCACACACACACACACACACACACACACACACACTGCTATTCTCTCAAGATTTTTACCTTAATATAAACAGCATGAAGTCATTTTGATGGTAAACAAACCCGTAGTAGGGCGAATCATCCCGATAGCAAAGCAGGGGGGGGACGCCGCTGGCAAAACCAGCAATGCAGGTTTGAGAGGTGGCATCCCGCCAAATCTCGCGAGAATCACAACTTGCCTTACGGCACGACGTCACATACATCAACAACATATAAGAAGCAGCCTCTATGAAAGACCGTGCGTTCACGGACATAGGAAAAACATTTTTCCAAGTGAAAACGTCACCATTCACGTCCCTTCCTGTGGGAATCAGAGGTGGGAAACTCGGGCCAGATTTTGCTAACCGAGTTTCCCAGTTGGTGACAACTGACGTTTGATGTAGGCGAATTTGGTTCACTGAACATATTTCAATGACAAACGTATTTATTGTGGACAAACAACTCTGCTGAGAAACATACACAGACATAACATGTTTCAAATTATTCATAAATAGGCCTATGTATAAAAAAAAACAACACTTTATCTGTGTCCTTTCCCGTTCGTTGTCCTGCAGATAACACAAACACCTAACGATGTGCTGTTTGTATGCTCGCATAAGAAAACAGCAGCAAATTATTGTGGCCTCCATGTTTTTACACACCTGATGCTCTAGGCTACAGCCAACAGTTGGTGGCAGTCACGCCAATATAACAGAAGAAGAAGAACACGCATCCCGACCATCCTAACCATGTGAACGCTGGTAGTTGGAAAAATAACGTAATCACGGGGGTGGTCCCTGTCATTCCGAGGTGGCATGAATGCGCCAAGACACTAGCACGCATTTCAGACGTGAATCATGGCAGAGTTGACAAAGAAAACGAAGAAAGCACGGTCGGAAGAGTCAAGGGAAAGAAAACGAGAAACTGACCGCGTGAGGGACCGGACAAGAGTCCCACTCGGTCAAGGTTTTCACTCGTTGGCGAGAGCTAAAAAGCAGCAAAGGTAACGTTAAATACAAGTACTCCATAGCGACTCTAGGAGTTGCTGTTTGACAAAAAATGGAAATTGCATAGTATGCCTTTAAAGAGATCGATGCACACACCAACGCACAAGTTTAAACTTCAGACCACTTATGTAGGCTACAGAGAAAGCTCAGTGTGGAGCCTCCACAGAACCGTAAATCAAGCTGAACATCAAGCTTAACAGGAAACTGAGAGGCAGCACTGTGTGCTGCAAGGCACCCAGTCTGCCAGAGATTCAGAAGAAGACAGTCGAGAAGGAAGGACGTCTCCCAACTTCCTTACGTAAAATAAAAAGATCATTACATTTATCAATTAATAAATCTTTAAATGATACATTTGTAATTGAACTTTGAGAAGATTTCAAAGATTAGGGGTTGAGTTTGAATGGTCAGATTCAAAGCAGCAGAGACTCAGGTATCCGGACTTGAACTCTGTATATCGGCCACATTTTTCAACTGGATCCTTCACTTCTCATGATGCAACTTCATAGTGTATCTTCATGACATCCAGAGACACAGAAGACATTGTAGCCTACAACTGTTTTCACAGGCTGAGTTGTCATGTAACCTTAATGTGTAAAATATATGGAGTATCTTTTTCAATATACAAAACCAACTCTAACCATAGAAGCAGCATTCGATTTAGCAAATGCAGCACTCTACTCTTTCCTGGGATGGCATCAAGATAACACATCGACCAAAAGGGATCAGCGTGACACTGCTGGGTAATCAGAGATGTGTGTGTGTGTGTGTGTGTGTGTGTGTGTGTGTGTGTGTGTGTGTGTGTGAACCCACAGCTAAGTCACGTTACTCTAGTAGAGTAAGTTTTATCACCTTGCTAAGGCTCAACGATAAGCAATGCCATAAATGAAAGGTGTTATTGTGACGGTGACGCAGACAGACTAGGTTAACCGAAGCCCCCTGACACTGGTCCAGAGTGGGATACACCGCTGCTTCCTGCTCGTGTGAGCCGCTCAGCGGTGCGGACAAGGCGGCTACACAGCTGAAGCACACCGGGTGGGGAAGGGGGGAGAGCTCCCTACCTTGGACAGCTCCAAGAGTTTGTGCAGCCTCTCTGGAGTCTCAGCCGGCTAAACAGCAACACACGGCACCAGTTCAGGGGTCCAAACAGCAACAATGTCCGCTGCCTGCAGCTTACACCGGCTCCGCTAGCTCCCAGCTATTCTCTTCTCACTTTTCCGCATCTTCGCTGCTTTTTAATTACCGGATCCTCCTTGGTGGTGCATGCACGAGGGTTTTGCTCAGACGCATGCGCGGCTCAGGTCAGTCCGTGGTAGGCTGAGGTGAATGCTGCCTTCAAGTCATGAGTGAAGTAAGGTAAAACAGAGAAATCGCCCCAGCAATATACTGTAAATACATTAAGTCAAAGTCAACCATTTGAAAAATAAAAACATCAGCAGGAGTGAACTTCAGAGAGCTGCATCAGTGTTACTTGGTACAAATTACAAGCACGGGGACATGGAGTTTGAATAGAAAATAAATAAATAAAAATGATTGTGTAGTTTGTGAAGCTAGATGCAGTCCAACAATGGCCAATGAGAGCTCTTCTTGTTTGGTTTAGTTAAGTTTATTTGCACAAAAAGAAGATTTAGAAGAAAAAAACTATTTCAGTGCAGGAGAGGAAGGAAGCCTAAAAGACTTATTACAAGACCTCACCTAAAACAAATTTAAAAACGACTAAAATGATATAATTAATCAACAAAATCGCACAAGCAATACAACTAACAAACTAACAGGGAAACATATAACACAGACAGAAATAATAGTTCAAACTATGTATAATAGTAATAGTAGTTTTCGCAGATGGGAACGCCCTTCTTCTGTTGATTGGACGAATGCGTCACGTGGGTCTTTCTGCTCCCGGATTTCAACCCTGACTATAATGGCGGCTCGTTCGAAATACGAATAGTTCACCGAAACATGTCTCTGAAAACATGTTAAGCAAGCAATAAGCTATGCAGTTGCGGAATCTGTCTTCATTTCAGATCGACAACAGCCAGTTTAAAATATTTCCGTCAGCTTTTGAAAGGAGGTTCCTCATTTGCATCATCAACTTTATGCAAATGAGGAGCGGGCGACTCGACGCCCCGCTTCTTTGAGATAAGATAAGATGAAATAAGATAAGCCTTTATTTCCTCCTATTGGAGAAATTTGTCTTGGGCAGTCAAGAGAACAAAAGAAAAAAGTCCCTGGTATTCTCGACTGCCCAAGACAAATTTCTCCGATAGGAGGAAAGAAAGGCTTATCTTATCTCATCTTATCTTAAAGAAGTGGGGTGTGGAGTCGCCCGCTCCTCATTTGCATAAAGTTGAATGCTGTGTCTCAATTGTTTTTGGGAGTAACCAACTCGGGTACTCTAGCTATATAATTCAAGGTGAGTACACAAATGTTGAAATTACATAAAATGCCCGCTCCTAGTAGCTGTGATAAATTAGCCTGAAGCTAACGCTTAACTGTTTAGGAGGAAATTAACCAACTCCTCCCATTGTAGAAAGTGTAAAGGATCCAAACTGTTGTGTGTTTAACGGTCTAATCATTTCAGCTGGACTAGTAGGACATTATATTGTTGGCTAGTTTACTTTAGAATAAAACATCAGATTTTATAAACTACATGTGTTTAGTGTGCAGAAATCTTGTGTGTAATGTGTAAACTAACTAGTAACTAAAGCTGTAACAGATGAATGTAGTGGAGTAAAAGTACAATATTTCTCTCTGAAATGTAGCGGAGTAGAAGTAGAAAGTGGCATGAAAAGAAAAGACTCAAGTAAAGTACAAGTACTTCAACATTTGGACTGTAGAACAGTACTGGAGTAAATGTACTTAGTTACATACATTCCACCACTGTGGCACAGCCTGATAACCACTGCAGGGCTTGCATCATTTAACATGAATACTGGGCTTTCATAGTCGCTTAACCAAGGTTTACTGTGCATTGATAACTGTTCCTTTCTGACAATACGTATGTCTTTTAAAGTGGAAGGAAATCTGCAATAATAACAATAATCTTTAATTCTCTCCCAATGTAACTCATATTTGACATTATCTGTTCATAACAGACATTTGTATTCACTGCTTTAGCTTACAGACACGTGTATCTGCCCTAAAAACCTTTCATATGCAACAGGATGTTTTTTGTCTTAGAGCAGGGGTCTATTAAGCCAAGGACCCCTTAACTGAGAGAGAAACAGAGCAGGGACCCCCGCTTACATATATTGTATAACATTTTGTATAAAGGTTACTTATTACTGGATCTACAATAACATTTGGGTGGTCTAAAGCCTTTATACATACATTTTTAGTGCATAGAATTATAATTGTTGGCATGATTTTACAAATCACGTTTTGAGTTAAAAAATACATGTGGCACAGTGAATCCTTAGGATGAACTTGGGCCAGTAAGCCTATCATCATTGTGTTTGTTTGTTTTTTACAAAAAAGGCTGATTTATATTTGCTAATAATATGTTAGATTAATGTCAAGGTATTTCAATTTTTGAGAAAACTTAAAAACTTAACAAAACGTTGGTGGCTGGATGTTGGAGCTTAGAGTAGACCGTGAACATTGCCCCTATTTGTGTCTGTTCCAGCAGCAGTAACAAGAGTCCTTTCTTTCTTTCTCACTCTCACACACTCACACACACACACACACACACACACTCACACACTCACACACACACACACACACACACACACACACACACACACACACACAGTGACTGTGCATGTGGTGTCCATTTCCCAGGACAGCAGTCATGGAGCAGTGGGAGGAAACGTTGGTGAGAAGTTTGTGTGTCAGAGCTGAGGTGTTAAACCTCACACTGCAGCAAAGACTCTGTGATGACAGCTACACACACACACACATATTGTTAATTAGCAGACGTTAGTATGGTCTTTTGAACGCAGATGCTGCTCGTTTTACATTGACATAATGAAATATTAACGAATATCTGTGTGGGACCTGATCAGCATTAGAATTAATTTGGCCCTACATTAGATACACTCTGATCAATCAACACTGTAGAATATATCTATCATACCAGACGTCAGTGTCGACTGTCAGTTGGAAACCATAGGTTTGAATGTGAGTGTACATATTATGTATACCTGGTATATGAATAAAAATATTTACTAGTTTCAGTTTGACAGTCATATGTCTCATGACTGTGCTGCATGGTTAACGTGTTTAGGTTATTATATTACCATTTTACCAACTTACTGAACTTACTAAAATTCTGTCACCACATTATCAATATAGAAAGGCATTTACCAACATAGTGTAAAGAAAGCAGAGCAGTCTGTCTGCAGTGTTAAATGGCAAGTATAAGAATTACTGTGATAAGACAGTGTTTTAAAAAAAACTCGAAAAAAGTGACAATAACCTTGGAAAAAGACTCGAAAAAATGTTTCAATTCAACATAAAAAGGCTAGAAATATCAGAAAGGCACAAAAACTTCGAAAAAGTCAACAAAAACTCAGAAAGAAGCAACAAAAACTTTGAGAAAAAAAACTCCCAAAAAGTATATGTACCCCCCCAAATTACGCCTATGGATAACCATAGCAACTGGTATACGTAGCACCAGTAACAAGCAAACTGACTACAAGTTCTGCAAGGTAGCTCAATATTGGCTCTGTTTCTCGCCAGTACAACTGACAAATTCAAGCGTGTGTGATCTACAGCTGACTGCAGAAAAAAACACAGATCTACTTGGATCTGTGTGTTTGCACTGTTGAGAGAAAGACTGATGCACTGTGTTTGAAAATGACAAAAAGTAATTATTCTAGCTCTGCACTTCACTACCAGACAGCAAACTGCAGCATCGCTCTTATGCTGTATGGAGAGTTCCATTTCCTTCTTTGATTATAGAGGCAGGTTGAGGTGCTATTAACACTGTGAAAGTATCAAAACGCTCAGTCCACAGAGAAATGCACACAGCCTGTATTCAGAAACCGTGTCTTCCACTGGATGCGTAACGGCTGCGTAACGGCTGCGGATCCGCACCGGAACCTCGGCGGAGTCATTAGGTTTCCATTAAAGTCAATGTGTGTATTTCCACTGACTGCGGAACGGCTGCGTTCAGACTGCGTCCCAGCTCCGGCGATCCGCAGCCCTCCGGAGCAGATACGCAGAGCTTCTATTTTTGCCGGACGCCGGAGTGCTCCGCAGCAATTCAGCACACGGCAAATAGTGCGGGACAGGAAGTCGAGCACAGAAACAAAATAAACATCCGGTTAATTTTCAAAATAAAATACACCGTGCTCACGGCAGATCATATTTCTGCACTACACCTTGAAAACACAGCACAGAATTGTTTTCCCTCTACTCCTCTGGATGGAAACAAACTGTTGTTGGTTTTGTGGTTTTATTCTACGTGAATTCGTGAGATATTGTGGGTCCTCGTGACTACAGCTGTCGGCCGCAGCCGTGCTGCAACAAATCCGGACCTAGTGGGTATTGATGGACGGAGCACGCAGCCGTTCCGCAGCGGAGCCGGTCCTCAGACGTTCCACATCCAGTGGAAATCCGGAGTGAGAGCGCAGATGTGGAAGACCCGACCAATCACTGCAGACTGGGCTTTTTTCGGAACGGGGGGCTTAAAGAGACTGAAACTGACTGTTTAGACAGAGGGGAAATACAGCAGGTACATTCAGACTGACGTGACCAAAGTGTTTTTTGAACATTAAACATGTAAACATGTTCTAGCACATGTATCAAACTCAAGGCCTAATCTGGCCCCTCGCAGATTTTGATCCGGCCGCAGATCAATTTGGGTCCACAATAAATTTTGGCTCACCTAATTTTTGTCGCTTCTTCAACGTTTTGTGGCTTTTTCTGAAGTTGTATCTTTTGCCGACACTTTTGGCTCTTTTTTTAAAAATGTTTTTGCCAGTTTTTGCTAAGTAGTTTGGCACATTTTTTTTCAAACATTTTCCCGATGCGTTTGTCGCTGTTATCTTTGATTGGCTAAGTTACTTTTTTGGGGCTTTATTTCGACCAAGCTGTCAGTGAGAAGAACATATGAGACATGCAAAACAGTCAAAGATGTTTGACTTTTTCGATGAAATAAAAGCATATCAATGAACTATCCATGTCTGGCCCTTGATGTGATTCTCATTTTCCAGTGTGGCCCTCAGTGAAGTTGAGTTGGACACCCCTGGTCTAGCAGAAACCTAAAACACAAGTGTGAACCTAAAAAAATGAGCAGAATATGGGACCTAAGAAGTATTCAGATCGGGTAATAAAATGATTATATAGGGTATTTCACACTGTTCCTTAAGGTCTCCTAATAGGGTAGGGTATTGGTTGGGCTGAAAATGCATCGTGTGCTGTTCTATATTGCCTAATGCAATCCCTGTGGAATGGCTCTATTTCAAACAAGAGCTTTTCTTCCAAATATGGTATGCTCATGAATATTTAGATGAGCTGCGCTGATTGGTTGAGCGAAACATACACATACAGTGGAGACGAGACAGCAGGTCTCATATTTCAGGGTCTGTGAAGGAGGACAGGCATGTCACGTTAGCCTGCGGAGCTATTGAACTCCGACACACAGTTGGACAAAATTTGCAATTAGCCATCAATTTTCTTAAAACGGCACATATTTGACCTCTACATAGTTGATTTCTCGCATAAAAAAGTCTCAAAAGTGAATTTAGTGATGAAATAGCAGACAAACAATGTATGAAATTTCTGAGATCTGCGCGACCTAGATTCACAAGACAAACTGGTCCCAGATCAGTCAGGCCTATGTACATTTTGGGGCGTAACAAAGATAGAGGGTAGAGCCAAATAAGGTAGGAGTTGAGGAGTTGACGTCAACTTTTAGCTTTGTTGAGATCCACTCGTTTTCAGCAGCAGTTTCAAATTGTGAGATTTGCAGAGGAAAGAGGTGTCAATGTGTCTCTGTACGTCCTTTTAACACCAAACTGTCGTTATTCAACTATGACAAGGTAAACTCGGTTTTGTATTCTATCACCCCTTTAATTGAAGTATTATTTAAAAAAATCTACTCTAAAAGTAAAAGTGCTGCATTCTAAATGTTACTTTAAAATGTAGTTGGAATATTGTAACGCGTGTTAGGCAAAATGATCAAACAATTGGCAAGCACTGAACAATGTGGTCAATATTGCAAGACGCGTATAGGAAAATATTGTTTTAGTGTGAGCAAATGTGTGAACTGTCCTGTTGGTGTCCACATGGTGGAGCTGCATCTCTCATTGTTGAACATAGGCGTCATTTACAGGGACCCCCCCCTGTAAATGGGTGTTAAACTCCCCTCCACCCCAATAAACAAAACAGGCCACCTCCCAAAAACCTATCATAATGTCCTTTACATAAATTAACAATTGCAACACAAATGTTTGCAGAAAAATTCACCACAGTGCAGAAAATGAAGTGTTTGACGTTGAAAATGTAAATTCTGCTCAGAAGTGGAGATCGCAATATCCCCTCTTTGTTTAATTTATTTGTTTCACACAACATAAAAAAACACAAATTACAGTGATCACATAGAAAATACATTTAATACACAACCAAAGGACATGTAGTTGTACAAAATCTAAAATATCACCCATACAGATTAAATGGGGGGGGGGGGGGGGTCGAGCCTTCATAGGGTGGCACTGGCCACCCTTGCCGTAGAACCGCCACTGCTCCCTACCCAGTGCGCCTGCGCTCCCTCTCCTCCCTCCCTCCGTCCGTGTGGCTCCGTTCTCTACCTGACAGCTCATCGGAAGACATGCACACAACCGATCCCCGGGCTTCCCGCGTGTAGAGCTAAAGGGCCGCTCTAGCGGGTCTGTGTACCGGGAGTCCTGGGCTGGACACTGAGCCGCTTCCCACTCCGCACGGCACGGCACGGCACGGAGGCATGGCGCGCTCCTGATCCCGGCTGGACGCCCGGAGAGCTCGGCCGTTCTTCCCCCCGTCACATCTTGGATCTCTTTCGATACTGAGAGGCCTGACCATGTCTGCGAGAGAGAAGGGGATTCCGACCAAAGACAGCGTCAGCCTGCTGCCCTGTTTCTATTTTGTAGAGGTGGGTTCACTCTGCATGCCCCCCATCCAACAGCACAGCAGAGAGAGGATACGTCTGATCCATCACTAAGATCCAAAGAGATGGGCTTCCTATGACGATCAGCTTCATATGACTCGACCGATGCTATATTAATATGTAGGTCACAAAGAATACTGTCGCAAATACAAGGCAATATCCAGCACAGGCATGTGCATATGGTGCGCTCTCCTCCACTACAATGATAGTTATATCACATCATTTATCTATTAGCTGTACACTGGAGCCACCTGTACTACAACTGGCATGCACTGCTGCGTGCATTTGTTAGGCTACATGTTGCTACTGTAGGCTATTCATCTATCATTATACATGTCACAAAGCTTAGCTGTACAGGGCTGCTATGGTAATAGTTGGATCAACATATTGTATACATTCACACATATTGAGACAAGGACATTTGTCTCTATATGTGTGAGACACAGTGAAGGAAGAGCACATGGACACAGATACATACATTTGTTTTATTAACTTTTCCAACAGATTATTACTAGTCCTTGAGATCATACATTCAAACATAATTTGCATACTAGTTACAATCCAGCGCTGGAAATGGCTGCAGCATCAACACATGATTTCACACAAACAGGAAGTAAGTAGAATAACACTATATGGACATTATGTGCAGCACAAGGTACTGCCAAGTGTAATATGAGTGTGTGGTGACAGCCAGGATAGTGCAGCCATGATGGATGTGGATGAGGGACTCCTTAGCGGCAACAGAGTCTTTGATGGGACCAGTCAACCAGACTCCTCTGATGATTTTGTACATTTTTAAATAGCATGTCAGGTTCAAAGGTTCATCGAAAACTAATGGAAATGGGCCGATGATTTCAAACATTTAGGTACATATGGCATGCATCTTGTGGGCACTGTCACTTGTTCCCCTGCTGTTTATGCACGCTCTAATTCACCACTGGCCTGTGGCTCTCCAATCACACTGGCATCATCATATATTATAGAGCTGCCTCTGATACTGTATGATGGATGTTGTTGGGATGGCTGCACCATTCCTATGGATTCCTCTCGCAGCGCCAACTTAGATAGGGGATTCCCTCGATTTTGTTTTGGTGGTTGGAATCTTCCATTTACATTTCAATGCGCTCTCATTACAATGAATGTGCCTGAACAAGAAATGTCAGCCTCGAGCTTTTCAAATCGCCACAGCTCCTGTTCACTGAAGGATTTTTTTTAAACTAGGCCAATGCTGAAAGTTAATTCTACTCAGTGAACTACAGCACTTGTGCATATAATTAGGCCCACTCAGGCTGATTCCCTGAGTGTGTGTTTGTGTGTGTGTGAGCGGGTGGCCTGTTAAGCTCAATCCCATCCCGTTCTCCTGTCAGCTGTGACTGGAATGTCCCACACTAGATCAGGTCTCATGGCTCTTCACCTGCCGTATGAATTCTTAATGCTGATAGTTTTAGAGTCAGGATGAAGCAGATCTAACACCACACCATTATGTAATGAGGGGTTAAAAAATACCTCGCGATGAAGCAAGGGTTTGGGTTTAATTAGCTCTAACAGTCTGACATTGGCTGAATTCAGGCATGCATGTTTGATTGGTTTGGCACTCTTATATCATTAAGCGCAAAGTTAGTTTTATCAAAGAATCTCTTTAACTAAAGATAGCGCTTTACATGCTGCGCCAGTGCCATGAAACGCGACACACTTCCTGTCTCATAAATGGGCGTGTAGTGTAGTGAGTGTCATGTTTTTTACTTTAGCTAACATTAGATACACAGCTAACACAGCTAAAAGACATATTTAGCTTTTTGAAAATTTGTTTTTATATGGGGAGTTGGCTAACATTAGTTGACGTTAGCTTTTCTGTGTTGGCAGATCTCGTGAGAGTTTGTTCCTGAAAAATGCCATTTTAGTGTCAGAATGTTCTGGAGATATGTGGCTTGTGAAGACTGGCTCCAATATTTACTTTACATGAACACGGCATGATTAATGGCTGTTTCCTCTGGTTGGTAAAACACTCAACCAATAAGCACGATTAAGAATTGAGAGGTCATCTTTACGGCTACATACTCCACACCTTCTCACTCCCATCGCGTAAAATACGGACGCTTGGTCAGGTGCCTTTGGCGTTGTTATTGATGCTAAAAGTCTCCTTTAGCGTCATATCTAAACGCGCTTTATCTAAATGCGCTGGGTCGAGACTATTGCTGTCACCTTGGACGCAGTTAGGTTTAGGAAAGGATGGTGGGTGGTGATGGCGCAGTGGATATGAGACATGCCTTTGGTGTGGGAGACCTGTGTTTTCCCACTGCGATACATCAACCAATGTGTCCCTAAGCAAGACACTTAACCCCTAGTTGCTCCAGAGGCGTGCGGCCTCTGACATATATAGCAATTGTAAGTCGCTTTGGATAAAAGCGTCAGCTAAAATGACACATGGGACAAGAACGGGACAGTTGGGTTTAGGAAAAGAAGGACGGGACAGTTGGGTTTAGGAAACGTGACACGCGGGACATGAACCCCGGTCTCCGGAGTGAAAGTCTGATTTTGTTTGATAAAGTGCACCGTTGACGGTGTTTCTATTGGAATTCCATTCATCAGCTGGCCATTAGCATTCAGTCTACACGAGAGGTGATGTTGCTGTGTCTCTGCTCGATGTGTTGGCATGTTCACAATATCAACTTCTTAAAGTGATAGTGCATACAAACATAATATATGCAATTGTAGAAATGGACTAGAGCGCATGCATAACTCTGCACAACACTGCTGGCTGCTCTACTTTAGTTTGAAGTGCAGCGAGGCTCCACTGTGAAGCCTCGGGCTGCTTTTCCTCCAAAGTGGAACAAATGGAAGCATGAGGAGGGCTGAACAACTGTTATCTAAAAAAATGGGGAAAACAACAGATGAAACCCAAATATAATGGTAGGGAGGGCCACGGCCATTAGCCGAGATAAAGGACAGAGCGTACGGTGCATCTGAGGAAAAGGCCTGTTTACTCTCGGAGCTCTTGTGCTTATTGTGTCATAACTTACTTGCAGTACTTGCACTTACTTACTTGCTGTAGCCAAAGACAATGCACACGGTTACACATCTCCTTTTCATCCATTGCAATAACATTACTCCCTTTTAAAGCCATTTCAGATATAAACACATGATATCTGCACCCTAAATGACAAATCTAGCAGGCTACCCAGAACCGAGCCGGTGTTACACTGTAATGCATTCATGTTAACATTACGCTGCTTCTATAGAGTACATTCTTCTTCGCCCCCTGTCGATCATGCACGGTCAGACAATGTTCAGCAGTACCGTTTGAAGTCACAGTTTCTGATGAGTCACAGATTTCGGCGTAACACCTGTCAGCCTATTATTAGAAAGTTGAGATCTGGACGCAAACAGAAATGAGAAATTCCAGTCCCTGATGGCCCTTGGAGACACAGCCCAAAAATAGAACATATTTCAACCTTGCTTACTATTTGCTATCACATACGTTATCGGAAAAAAACCCAGTGTTTTAACGTGACGTTAGTAGCCTTCTCTGTCTCCGGTGTTGCCCGTGTTTTGATCGTTACATGTAATGTCCATCCAACAATCCTTACCAAGAAAGTTTGCATAGGCTATTTGATAATACACATAAATCCCCATGTTCTTCCTGATAAACACAAAATAACTGATCGCATTTGTACCCACGGCTGCTAGCCAAGTAGCTTATGAATAGCGTCCGGCCTCGCCCTTGCCTTAAAACATGTTTATATACTTTTTCTCATCTGCTGAAAAATAATGAAATAAATTAATGAAATATATGTACACTGTGTCCCTATCACCAGCCACTAGGGGGTGGTGCAGCACCATCAGCACCCACCCTTCAGAGCCCTTGACCTCGTCAAGCCGTAGCTTGACTTCTTTTATTAGATCGGGGCAGAAAGGACCAGAGACAGACTGCCTCACATCAGAAATGTCAACAACATCTCTGTCACTGATCACGTTGGAGACATTGCGAACCAAGTGAGAAAAGACAGCAGGTGAGATTTACTGGGCACAGAAGCTGTTGTCCCACTATGACCCACTGCACAGGATACATGTCATTATCATTCCCCAAAGCTCCATGTCCTTTGGATCAGTCCATTGTGATCTTTAGGTGGATGACAGGTTATCAAAACTCTGGCCAGTAAAATAGCTTCTTTTCAAGATGACTCTATGTTTGTAGTTTGGCCGTGTGTTGCTGCTGTGGTTCACACCTCAGGAACCAAGTGTGCCAACAGCCCCAGGCCTGTCACACGCTAACAAATCTTTTTTTATCTCACCTCACTCCTTTTTTATTAGCAAAGAGCAATGGAAAACATAAAGGACGCAGCTTCTTATATTGAGTTAGTTAGAATGACTTAACATCAGCAGCGGCAAACCAGCTCTAGCTTCTTAACATACATACTGTAAAGATGTGAAAATGACATGAAAAGTTAGACTCTTTTCTAGTTCATTGTACTGTTCATGTACTGTAAGAGGACCGACAGAGTGGTGGAATTTTAAACTCCAGCCGATTTTATTAGGACTAGTTAACTGCTCCTCAGATTTCTGCAGGGTAAATCCAGACAGCTAGCTAGACTACCGTATTTTCCGGACTATAAGTCGCTCCGGAGTATAAGTCGCATCAGTCAAAAAATGCGTCATTAAGAGGAAAAAAACCTACAGTCAGGTCCATAAATATTGGGACATCGACACAATTCTAATCTTTTTGGCTCTATACACCACCACAATGGAGTTGAAATGAAACGAACAAGATGTGCTTTAACTGCAGACTTTCAGCTTTAATTTGAGGGTATTTACATCCAAATCAGGTGAACGGTGTAGGAATTACAACAGTTTGTATATGTGCCTCCCACTTTTTAAGGGACCAAAAGTAATGGGACAGATTAACAATCATAAATCAAACTTTCACTTTTTAATACTTGGTTGCATATCCTTTGCATTCAATTACAGCCTGAAGTCTGGAAGGCATAGACATCACCAGACGCTGGGTTTCATCCCTGGTGATGCTCTGCCAGGCCTCTACTGCAACTGTCTTCAGTTCCTGCTTGTTCTTGGGGCATTTTCCCTTCAGTTTTGTCTTCAGCAAGTGAAATGCATGCTCAATCGGATTCAGGTCAGGTGATTGACTTGGCCATTGCATAACATTCCACTTCTTTCCCTTAAAAAACTCTTTGGTTGCTTTCGCAGTATGCTTCGGGTCATTGTCCATCTGCACTGTGAAGCGCCGTCCAATGAGTTCTGAAGCATTTGGCTGAATATGAGCAGATAATATTGCCCGAAACACTTCAGAATTCATCCTGCTGCTTTTGTCAGCAGTCACATCATCAATAAATACAAGAGAACCAGTTCCATTGGCAGCCATACATGCCCACGCCATGACACTACCACCACCATACTTCACTGATGAGGTGGTATGCTTTGGATCATGAGCAGTTCCTTTCCTTCTCCATACTCTTCTCTTCCCATCACTCTGGTACAAGTTGATCTTTGTCTCATCTGTCCATAGGATGTTGTTCCAGAAATGTGAAGGCTTTTTTAGATGTTGTTTGGCAAACTCTAATCTGGCCTTCCTGTTTTTGAGGCTCACCAATGGTTTACATCTTGTAGTGAACCCTCTGTATTCACTCTGGTGAAGTCTTCTCTTGATTGTTGACTTTGACACACATACACCTACCTCCTGGAGAGTGTTCTTGATCTGGCCAACTGTTGTGAAGGGTGTTTTCTTCACCAGGGAAAAGTATTCTTCGGTCATCCACCACAGTTGTTTTCCGTGGTCTTCCGGGTCTTTTGGTGTTGCTGCGCTCACCGGCGCGTTCTTTCTTTTTAAGAATGTTCCAAACAGTTGATTTGGCCACACCTAATGTTTTTGCTATCTCTCTGATGGGTTTGTTTAGATTTTTCAGCCTAATGATGGCTTGCTTCACTGATAGTGACAGCTCTTTGGATCTCATATTGAGAGTTGACAGCAACAGATTCCAAATGCAAATAGCACACTTGAAATGAACTCTGGACCTTTTATCTGCTCCTTGTAAATGGGATAATGAGGGAATAACACACACCTGGCCATGGAACAGCTGAGCAGCCAGTTGTCCCATTACTTTTGGTCCCTTAAAAAGTGGGAGGCACATATACAAACTGTTGTAATTCCTACACCGTTCACCTGATTTGGATGTAAATACCCTCAAATTAAAGCTGAAAGTCTGCAGTTAAAGCACATCTTGTTCGTTTCATTTCAACTCCATTGTGGTGGTGTATAGAGCCAAAAAGATTAGAATTGCGTCGATGTCCCAATATTTATGGACCTGACTGTATATAAGTCGTACTGGACTACAAAAAAAAACTACTCACAAAATCCAAGACCAAGAACAGACATTTAATCTGGAAAGGCAAGTTATTAAACTACACAATAGCACACAGAACAAGGGGCTGAATACGGTAGGTGTCCGGTATGTTAACGTAACACATTAACGTTATTCAACTATACAATAGAATACAGAACAACTAACAGGGCGTGGAGACGTAACTGCACTGTTGACGAGCCTCTCCCAGCAGCACGTTGTTCAAGCACCCATCTGTGGACTCGTTCCTCCAGCTCTGGCCATCTTGATTTCAGCGTGCGACTAGCTTTCTTTGTTTTCATCATTGCAGTATGACTAACCTTTTCGCCAGTCCCTCACAAGTTTTTCACTCACTCCAAACTTTCGTTCTGCTGCTCGATTACCGTTTTCGGCTGCGTATTTTACTACCTGCAGTCGCCTGCAGTTTCTATTCTTTCTCAGTTGTTTTTAGGCGCAGCATATAGTTGTCACAAGCCCAGAGTGCCTCTCGCGGCTGTAGACGGGTGGACGAGATGGAGTTGAAATAACATTTAAAAACATGTTAAATTATATGATGATTGGTTTAAAGAAATGCCAATAAACCAGAGCACAGGAGAGAGATGTGTCACCCTTTTCAGCCCTTCTGAGTTTGCAGGAAGGAATAACCTGAGCCTTTCAGCTGCAGAAACAGCACTTTTTGTGGACCAAATAGACAATGCACATTTGCCCCATAGGGTTACATTGCTGATTACAGTGTTCTCGCTTAATACTGGACCAATTTCAAAGATTGTTGTTCCTATCAGTCACTTACACACAAAACATAGGAGAATAGGGTCCAGGTTGAAAAAAACTGTAGTTACCCTTTAAGTATTTTACCTTGGTACACTTTGGTACACAGTTGTGACTGCAAAGCCTCATTCAGCTTAAAGTTTTTAGGAGTGCAGCGGGGACAGAGAGGCTGAGTGGACTGCGTGTAGTATGCATTGAGAAGTTTAACCTAGAGCTCAGAACGTAGCGTTGCTTGTGTGTGCGTGCATGTCTGTGCTCACCAGGGTTTTTATAGTAAACCAAAGCCAAAATAAGCAGTGAAAAATATTTTTGTAAACTGAAACTAGATAAAAAGAAACTAAACTGAAACAATATTGCCAAGTTAAAAAAAACTACTTATAATAAAATAAAAGAATCAATGTAATTCGTAAATCCAAAATTCTCAACAATAACCTCAAAGGTACCGTATGCTCAAAGAAATATGCTGAAAGCATAATATGGCAAACTCAAGCCCATCAAGCAACAACAGATGGGCACATATGAGTGCATGACAGCAGCATCCAGCGTGGCGTGCCTTTGGCGAGGGGGGGTTCTCTGCATCAGCCGTATGCTTGGCCAGCAAATGGTATTTAAGACTGGACGTACTCCGGTGGTAACTCAGTCCATCTGGAAACTCCACTTGCCATTCAAAAGACCCTTTTCTTATTGTTATTGTTTTTGCGGCCATTTTTAGGCCTTTATTTTTACAGGACAGCTGAAGACCTGAAAGGGGAGAGAGAGGGGGAATGACATGCAGCAAATGGCCGCATATTGGAGTCGAACCCGCGGCCGTCGCGTCAAGGAGTAAAACTTTATATATGCGCGCCTGCTCTACCAACTGATCTAACCCGGCCACAAAAGACCCTTTTCTTTAGCCATTTCTGCTCCAGGAGCTTTGTTTCTGCTAGCCATCCACAACGTTACTGCTGCATCGTTTCCTGATTTCGTGAACTACGGAGCTGCTCAAGGCCCAAATCAAAGAACACACGTGCGTTAATCACGCCTCAAACATATTTGCGGCGTTAAAAGGAATTTTCCTTAACACTTTATTATTGTATTAATTTTGACAGCCCAAATTTAAACCCATTCATTTAGACACGCATGCCATTATTGGCATGTTATCAAGACGCATACTCACTTTTTAGCATGTTTATGAACGCTATTTGGCCTCTATTGACTTACATTACGTGTGGATTGCGTGCAAATTGACGTGTATGAAAGGCATAAAATCCACATAGGCAGGTTGGTTCAGGTGGAGGATGGGTAAAACACAGGACTTTCACCCAGGAGAGCAAGGATCGTGTCCCGTGTGTGGTGTTTACTTTCCATGTTCTTCTTTTCCTAATCCCAACCGGTTCTTCTTTTCCTAAACCCAACTCGCGTGTGACGTTCCCTAAACCCAACCGTAGCCACGCGATAACACGTAGCCTTGCGATAACACACCACGTGGCTTTGGAAAGAGGCGTGTATGTTTACACGAAGTCATGTACGCTGTGACATTGCAGACTGCCGTCCGCTGTATACAGCGTTACAGCGTAGACATACACACTGATGGCGTGTATGTTTACGCGAAGTCATGATACCACGTTGGTTATGGAGAAAGGCCGACTATCTGTACATGACTCGTACAACAAGCCTCAACCACTCGTGAATTTTGTTCGTACTTAAGAAAACATTCCTAATATTACGTGAGAAAATTGGTAAATGTAAGAAGTTGTCTTAAAGGTGCCCTGCCACACGTATTTCATTACTTTGTGGTAATGTCTGAAGTTCTACCATGGACTCTGTAACATTTTTTTGTGGAAAAAAATGCCTTGGTTACCTTGGTTCAAGCCATTCTAGCGTGGTATAGAAAGCCTGCAGGAAGACTCGATTTGTGCCAGTTCTCATTAATATTCAACGAGCTAAGCTGCTTGACTCTGATTGGCTAACAGCTAGCTAATGAGAGCCTGGCTATCAGCATCCTTTACCCAGCGCAACTGGGCGAGCTCATGAATAGTAATGAGCTCAGGCAACATGATGTCAGACTGACCAGAATTTGTAATTGGCCTGATTTCTCCGCTTATTTCTTTTCAGTGGCTAGAGTTGACAGAGGAGGTAGCAGTTCATTTTCACATTCACCACATAACACAAACACATATGGACCTAACATATTTCAAAAAAATGCAAGTAAAAACGGTTTTGTGTGGCAAGGCACCTTTAAGTACGTATGGTAATGGTTCACTCCTTGTGCGTTGCTATGGTGATCCAAGCAACATGTGTGCATGAAGTTTGATTGTATCGTATGCTCCTGAAGTGGGACACATTATACAGTATGCATTATATTTACTGTTGTAAATACTTGCTATTTATTGGTTTTGATGTTTCTGTAACTAATTGACCCATAACTGATATGGTTTGACTGCAGTCAAAGCTGAGTGAAGTTTGTTCTTGCACCTCGTAGATGTTCACCTGTTTTACTCATCGGTTCTGATGCTGTTGTAAGCCTGAATTTACTCTCGCCACAAACCTCACGGATCCACTGATTAGTTAGAACATACAGTATATTTTACTTGGGCATTTCTAGGCAAACAACTACCATTGACATCAAATGTTTCTCCATTAAATCAATCAATAATCCCACACTGTAAACCTTTGATGTAAGTTTACAGCTAAAATCTCACAGTATCTGTTTTAATGTTATACAGGATCATACTGTAAATGGCAATGTATTCTGGAAGAAAATAATAATATTACAGCACTATCTGCGAATGTTACAGATTACAGGCATCTTGGGAAAATAAAGGAAAAGATGGGAATTACACTGCTGCCAGTATATTACTGTAAATTCCAATAATACAGTAAGAAACTGTATGTCTATTTACAGTAAAATACCTCAAACTTTAAAAACAGTATGCTTGCTGTAAATAAACAGTAAATTTACAGTGAAAAGCTTTACATTGCAGTTGTCCGGAAAAAGAAAATATGCAGCAAAACATTTGTATGAAGCTAATAAGAGTATACAAAAACATCATCTTAGCCTATATGACTGAACACGTATAGGAGTTGAGGAGCCAGTGAGTGACGTCATAATATAACTACCTTCATATTGTGATGATTGGTCCCGTATGTGTCTGACCTGCTGGCATTTATTAAAAGTTCTCCAGGATCAAATCTTGTGGTTGAAACTGAGCCTGCAAGACGTGGTCCGGCTTTTGCAATGCTTTTATTTGCACCTTCGATCCAAAAAATAAATATCTGTGTCATGTCAGGCTTCAAACCCCCATATCAGATGAGCCCTGGGCAGGCAGACAAACAGAGAGACAATAGGAAGGACTTAGACATGGTCCGATACCAATTTAATTCTTCCTGATAACGATTCCGATTACTTTGACAGTCAGTTATAACGGGAAAAGAACATAAATAAACTACTTTAAAGTAGGTTTTCTTTGGGACTAAATTACATGGTATTGGTTTGGTGCATAAACTCCAGTACTCGCCGATACCAGCATTTTAGGCGGTATCAGAGGTTTTTTCAATACTGGTATCGATATTGGAACATCTCTACCAGAGATCCAGTCAGCATGAAGGAAAATAGGCCAGTAGTGAGATAGAACAATATACGACAAAGAAAGAGCATCTTTGCATGTGAGAGAAACAGAGGGAATGAAGGCAAGACTAAGAGAATGAGACAAAGAGAGGAGAATGTTAGCAGATGTAGGGCAATGGAGCATCTCTGCTGAGCTGAACTCTCCCAGAGGAGCCCAGGCTTTTCAGAGAAATGGGAGCGGAAGGAATATTGAGACTTTCTGCACTGTGATTTATCACTCTGCTATTTCTCCATTCTGACTGTAATGTTAGCTCAGTGAGTGTCAAATCTTTTGAAACTGTGTGCTGAGTATTTCCCGCTTGAAAGGGATTTGATCCATCCGCCCAAAATAATGGACTGGATTTTACTCAATGACCAAACTCTTCTTTTCCTCCTTTTTATTTTGGCAGATTCGGGCTACATTTACACCGCTAGGTTTTGGTTTTCAAGCGGAGTTTTGAGCCAAAAGCGATCTCCGTGCTCACAAGTGGGTTCACAAACGTCATATCTCATCAACATTCTGATATACTGGGCATAAACAGGAGGCAGCGTGGAGACTATGGTTAATTGCTCCTCAGATCTCTGCAGGGTAAATCCAGACAGCTAGCTAGACTATCTGTCCAATCTGAGTTTTCTGTTGCACGACTAAAACTACTTTTTAAATGCACACGTTCCACCAAAACAAGTTCCTTCCCAAGGGTATTTTGCAGAGGCACCGTTTACTCTTAGCGCCGCCCAAGACGATTGTGATTGGTTTAAAGAAATGCCAATAAACCAAAGCACGTTTTTCCCCCATCCTGGAATGCTGTGTGGACTAGCCAGACCTTCCTAGGCAGGAACGCGTCACTGCTCTACATACAGTACCTACAGTACCAGTACTATTAAGTATATGGTCACATTCTATCACATAAGCAATGCAGCAAAAGGAAATATATCACTGCATAAAAGTTGACATAAATACAATGAGACAATACATATTTTTCAACCATCAGATGTTATACAACTCATACCGAGGAAACGATCCCTTTAAGTGGATTGTTGCATCAATGGGAGGAAATAACTTGAATAAATTGAACCTTGACCTAAAAACTTGCCCCACACAAGAGGAATGATTAGGAGGAATCATCCTTCGGCCAGCAGAAAGCTCTAGTTCCTGACCTAAGGTCAAGAGGTCAAAATCATCAAAACCATGACGAATCTTGCTTCAGGGAGCATGAATATTCATACCAAATCCACTACAATTTGGCCAATAGCTGTCCATATCTTGCTCTGTACCAAAGGCCAACATCACATGCTGTAAGCCCTGCCACTATTAGGACAAGAAACAGCTGTGCAACATGCATAATTTGCATAATTTATAATAATTCTGCATGAATTGTCCATTTTATGCTTGTTTTTCTTTTTCTGTAGAAAATATTTACTGGTAGTTTAAGGTTGTTTACTGTGATCTGAACAGCACATGATGAGATAGATGGTGAATTACACACTGGATAGTTTAGTCATTAAATGACTTAACTCACCAAGAAAGGAAAGGAATCCTAAGCATGTGTAGAGACATTGAAGCGTATCGAATACGGTTAGCTGCTATTGGCCTCAGCAAATCACGCTCCTTTTTCAAAATAACAGGATGTGACATAAGATATCCTGCAGAAATCTGCTTTGAAGTATGGAGAGTACAGTATTCCTCCTAGAGCTTCTTCTGCTGCATCTGAAGAGCATGAGCAGTGCAAGTGCTGACATCACTGACCTATATTTCTCATTTCCACACGCTCCGATGATCTACGAGAGGTGTGGGAGGCTGACTGTGAACCAGGAAAACAAACCTGAGAGAGGGAGAGGGGGGGGCAGTGTGGAACTCAGTGGGGGGCTGCATGAGCTGGTTTCAACATGGAACACACAAGCACAATGCTGTGTTCTGGTTGCAGGTTACTTTTACAGGTTTTCTGGGTATTAAGGTTTTCAAAATTGAAATATTCTACACTAGCAGCTCTTTGTATGGAGCCCAACAAGCACAAGTTGTTTTTTTTTGCCCTTAACATCGGATGTTCTTCCAGCATTCTTGTTCAGTCTTTTCTTACCAGCTGTGACTGCCAGATTCACACGTGATGATGGGTAATGTAGTCCAATGTAATTAGTATCAGTTGTCATGGCAAAATGTTATGGGACTCCTGTCAATTGGATTCCAGAAAAGCCATGAATGAGATCACTGGAATCACACAGGAATAGCTCTACCAGATGAGAGGTATTTGATTTGCATACAATCTGCTTTGATGTAGGTGTCACATCATAAAACAACCCTTTAAATGCTTGTGGCCCTTCTAGCAGTTTACAGGGAGTAGAGCAGGGGACTCAAAACACAGCCCTGGGGTGCTCCAGTGTTAAGGATGAGGGTGGAAGAGGTGTGTCTGTCCCCAACCCTCACCACCTTGGGTCTGCCTGTCAGGAAGTCAAGAATCCACATGCACACTGAGGTGTTCAATCCCAGGTCCTTGAGCTTTGTGATAGGCCTGAAGGGAACTATGGTGTTAACTCTGAACTGCAGTCAATGAACAGCAATCTAAAATAGCTTGCTTTTTTTTTCAGGTGAGATAGGGTGGTGTGGAGGATGTGTGCTATGGCATCTTCCGTTGATCGGTTGTGATGGTAGGGAAACCGTAATGGGTCCATTGTGAGGAGCAGATGTAATCCTTGACCAGTCGTTCCAAGCATTTCATCACAACTGAGCTGAGTGCCACTGGGTGGTAGTCATCCAGGCAGGCTGGACTTGTTTTCTTGGACACAGGAATGATGGTTGACTTGAAGCATGTGAGTATGACAGGCTGAGCCAATGACAGGTTGAATATCAATGTGCACGCCGGCGCAAGTTGGTCAGCACACAGTTTGAGGACCCGCCCACTGATAATGTCAGGTTCTGCTGCTTTCTTGGTTTTCACATGCTTGAAAGCACTCCTGATGTCATGTTCAGAGAGGGAGGTGGGTGTGAAAGGTGCACCCATCTATTAACCTCTGCTTCAGCTGTTTTTACTAGTTGGCTGCTGATGGCCTCAAAGCGAGTGTTAAATGTGTTAAGCTCACTTGCTATAGATGCATCACCACTCGACAAGGAGGAGGTGGGCTTTTAATCTGTCACAGTTCTAAGACCTTACCACATGCTTTGTGGGTTGCCCTCCTGGAATTGTAGTTTCCCTTTCTTGCCGTAGTCCATTCTTCTTCTCACATTGTAGGCTGCTGCTTTTAACTGTCGATGTTATTTTAGACCGCATTGCTAATTTGTAGGCTGCAGTGCGTGTGTTTATGGCATCCAGGATGGTTCTGGTAATCCATGGTTTCTGTTTGTGGAATGATTTTGCTTTAGTTTTGGGTACATTTGCTTCTGTCGTTTTACAAATTAAATCTCCCAAAAACTCACAACGTCAACAGTGGTGTCCTGGAATATGCTCCGGACTGCGTTGTGTAGTGCTGTAGGATGGCTTCTGATTAGCTTGACCATTTCCTGACTTCATGTGTCACTGGGGATTCCGCTCCATAGCTGTTTTTGAATGGCGTATAGTAGTGGTTTCTGGTGGTGGACAACCCCATAAATCCTGCGAGAACACCAACTATTGCGTGTTCTGTTGTTTATATGAAGTGCAATATTTGCTAAAAAAAAAAAAAGGCCAAAATGGAGGAATAATGTGCAGAGTTTGGGTGAGATCCTGGAAGGTGTAGGTGAGTAAACTATGTTTAACAAAGCTATCTTTGTGTAAAAATGTTTATTTCCCAAATGTCTCCCTTGGGCAACACACAAGTGACGTCATTGCAGATGTCAGTCACTAACATGTTTAAAAAAATGTTTGTGAAAATGACTGACAGCGCCTGGATCTGAAGATTAAAGATGAGAATTTTAACATTTCACACACTTTATGATTTTATCTAATTTTATCTGCCAGAACCAACGGAGCTGGACTGGAACAGACAAGGTCCAACTTGGTCCCATCAATCGTCACGCCCAAATTATATTTATAATCAGCTCAGCAGTCCTGTGTGTCCCAGACTTTAGTTAACATCACTGATAACAATGAGAACAAAGTTAACAATGAGAGCAAAGTTATAGTAAATTGGGATTATCCTTTCATCTTAACCTCACATTTGTCGGAACAAAGACAGCATAATGCCAACCAGTGGCATCAACCTCACCTATTCCAGGTGCTCTCTTTTAAGGGTTTTTTATGCATTTTTTATCACGGTTAAGAGCTCTCTACTCCACGTTGTGAATAGTACCTCAAAAGTTCATGTATGATGTTTTCACCTTCACCTACTTCACTCTATTGTTTCATAATCCCTGCCTTCCAACTGTCTTTTCAATGCCCCCATCTCTCCAAATGTCCTAATTCCCGGAGGTCACCACTAATGTTGAATAAACTGGATGACACCTCTCTCTTTGTAAGGAAAGGAGGAGTGAAGGAATCAATGCCAGGATAGAAAGACAGGAAAACTAGTGTGTTAGTGAGTAACCCCTGGCAGAATTGTGAGACAGATAAAAGGAAGGAAGTCTGCAAACAGAGGCCCCTTTGTGTGGTTGTGTGTGTGTGAGTGTGTATCATTGGCTCAGCTCCCAGCAGGAGTGTCTTGACTTGAAGAGATCCCCCTGTGTTGGGCTCCTGTAGGGGCCCTCCTCCATTATGTTGCTCTTCTTAGCATTAGCTGAGCGAGCAACGCGCCTGCCACTGTGTGCCAGGGAATCAGGGTATTAAGCTGCATGGTAAGTCTGTGATGCTCGAGGCCATATGCAACGCCCACTGACGCACCTCACTGCAGTCCTCTGTGGACACTTTACCGTCTTCAATTACACATCAGCTTTCTGCCTACACACACACCTCACTTCTCTGTGCCTGGGGGGGGTGTTAGAAAACATTTTGAAAAGAATTCTGACTAGAACTGCAGTGTAAGTGTACAAAATGGAGTGGTCGATATTGGAGTTTTCACTTTCTTATTAAGTCTCAATGAGAAATATTTTAGAGAAATTTTCGTTGCTCACATTTTCCCCAAGAGATATGTAACATTATTACAAGGGTTTTATTGACTTGTATATCTCACTTACTTGACTTAGCTGTGCCACTTCAGTCCATCTCTCTACTCATTATATCATAAAAGTTTTTTATGGGAGGCTATAAAACAACTCTGTTACAATACACAAATGTGAAAGCTTATATTAGCAGTTTATTTGAGTTAGCAGTACCAGTTTCAGAGTAGGAAACCTGACTTCAGGGGGCTATACAGAAGATATTTCTGACTGGGAACTCAGAAATTACGACCACCATAACTGGACCGCAGCATCAGCGCCACAGCTCTGCTCTCTGACAGGACAGGATATGCACTAGTCACTAGTGAAATGACAGTGTGACAGGTCAGTGGTGAAATGGCTGCAGCCAGCCATTCAGCATGTCTAACACAAAAATGCACCGAGCGGTCTGCAGAGTTGATCTCTGGCTATCTTCCATAGACCACTGAAGCACTTTGATTTTCCCGACTGCCAGATCAACACCAGCTTTATTATTCTAACTTCATTTTATGGTTGGGATTAAACTGCTGTGCTATGATTGGTCTTTTATGATTTTAAGACTTCACGCTGGCTATAATAAACAGTTTTATATCTGTTTCTCATTCTGTTTGTTGGCATGAGGAGAATTCAAACAGACGATTTCAGTTGAGCTCAGTGGGAGCCTTGATGTTCAAAAGGGCAATAAATTCCCCATGCCATCTTCCATCACCCTCAGCACCGTCCTCACCCCCCCTTGGGTCATGAAAACTATTTTCAATGCCTTTATCTTCATTATCAAATCAAATTAGCATGATCTTTGAACCATAGGGTTATGGGGACATTTGCAGCATTCACTGCCTGTTTTATTAGTTATTTATTCATTGGCAGTCTGTTAAAGCTCCTCCTGCCTCAGCAAAGTCTTATGACTTTGAACTCCCTTACACAGGGTGCGATTTGTGAAGAAAGCAGCGGGGGGGGGTTTGATCATGCAAAACAAATCAAAACATGCAAGATAGCAATGTGGTGTCAACGTAAAACACAGAGCTTTCAAACAAAAGAGCAGAGTTTTTTAATCCAAACCACCATCTTTTTCCTAAACGTAATGAGTCGTTTTGGTGCCTAAACTTAACTGTCGCAGCATGACGCTCACTTTTTCTGTCTAAACGCCACTACCACGGTCCCTGAAAGGAGCGTTATCTGGCGGTGCCTGTAGCCGGCTCACAGTCACCTGTTGGCAGCTAAATAACTGCTGCTGGTAGCCGGCGTCCTGGAGCTCTGTAGAGGCTAAATACAACCAGCAACTGCTGCTCAGATTTTATCTTTCTATGACACTATAGACTGTTCACGTTACAGTGCTTTACTTAGTTTATAATACTTCTATTTTAGGCATATAATATATGGTCTATTGGTGAAGTAGCATTGATCAATTTGAGTAGGAGGGGATACATTTTGTCCCCACCGGGGATAAAAATAATTCAGCAGAAGCAGGGATTTATAGACCAGAGAGGGGGAAAACCCACGCATCCCCCCGGAAAATCGCACCCTGCCCTTACTTATTTTTCTGTCTGTCTTCTCCTGATGTGTCCATCGATAGCTGCCGATCCTGGTATCGTCTGTGGTCAGTCTGTACTTCCTGGAGTGGACGGATGTGTTCAAGCCGGTGAAGTCTGGCTTCAACTGCCATGACCGCAGCCTGAGCCTTCCCTACATCGACCCCAACCGCGAGGTCATCCCCCTCCTGATGCTGCTCAGCCTGGCCTTCGCCGGACCCGCCATCACGGTAAGGATCCATTGCAAGAGTCGGCTCTTATCTACAGTAGTAGTGCTCACATTAACAGTAACAAAGTTACTTTTCCAGTTTTTGTTTGTATCTTATTCTCTACACCTGATGCCTCAGTTTTCTTTGAAAATGAACTTCATAATAATCACGTGCGTACACAGAGGCCCACCTGGAGTACAGTTTTTTTTTTCCAGCCTATGGCATCAAACACACTGATGCTTACACACAAATACACACCAACACACAGTATGAAAAAGCCTTTGGCATGGATTCCTTCTAATGTTCCCCACAGAACACACCAACACACATCCTATTGTGCTATATGGCAAAAATATTTTCCTGACAACATAAAGACGGAGAAGTAGGAAAGAATCATTTTCTTTACACTAATGAATCCAGCCAGTACAGTGTTCATCAGATCAGCGTCTTCAGACATGTTTCATCTGGATTTCAGCCTCTCCTCTGAAGCTCAGCAATGAATGATTTCCTTATTCAAACTGCAGGGCATGTTCACGGTAAGCAGTTTTTTGTGGGGAAATCACTCGCTAAAACTACATTTTGTGCTGACCAAAAAAAGCAAGCTTAGCTTTGAATACTTTATCTCCCAGCTGACTGTTTCTGACAGCTGAGAGTAACAGAACAGCACAGCCAGTATACTGGATGCACCGAATTCAGATTTGTGGTACCGAATCCACTGGTTAAGATTCTGCTAAATCCGAAACTGAATACCGAATCCTACTCCCATCCTCAGTCCATTAACACAGTAAACACATTAATGTAGTAAACAACGTCCACAGCAGTGTATTTTTCATTTGGTGTAGGGCTAGCAAAGCTGGTAATGGTCGTCTGGTTAACACAAGTTTTTAGCTGTTACTGTCCTTCCTTTGCCGTACCTGAAATTGCTGCATTTTGGCTGCTGTCTGTAGATTCCTTCATGCACAACTCGTATTCTTTCGGATGTTTCATACCAAATGTTGGCGATGTTGTGTATTGTTTAGGGTCCTTGCCACCACGAGACAAATTGGCATTACAAATTGAACATGTAGCTGGACTTGAATGGTCTTCTTTTGACTGAAAGTACTGCCAAACAACACTTGTTCTGCTCACTTTCTCACAGCCTACTGCATTGAACAGTCCGCCTATGTAAACACCTTCCCGTAATCAACGGCGGCGTCATTACGTCGACCAGCGTAGCGCGCATAGTGCAAGCGTAGGGCTCGGTTCGGTGGAAAAAAATTCTACGGTTCGGCAGAAACCAAACCCCATCAAAAAGCCCAATATTCGGCCGAATACGAAGCCGAATCCTGGATTCAGTGCATCCCTAATACTGAGTTTGAAAAAAGCCATAGAACTATAGTAAAATCCTACAAAAGTCATATTAATGCAATAATGTAAGTCTTTAATATCATTTTGGTCGCCAAAAAGAATTTCTTGGTGCAGAAGCTTTGCTGCCTTAGCATTGATTGATTGATTCCTTCAGCCCTGCAGAGCTTCCTCTCAGGCAGTTCAGCCTCTATACCCTGGGCAAAGACTTATTTCATGAGTGCATGCTTGTAACTGAAGGCAACATAGATATAATGAGACATAACTTAGACAAAAATAAGCATTGGAAAAGAGAGGGGGCAATCTTTAGTGGAAATTACACCCTTCAACATAGACCAAAGGTCCTGAGCATGAATCAAACTTGGGACATTACAATTACATGGTGATGGACCAGTGAAAGTCAGTGGGATGACATGCTCTCTGGTTTAGTTACAGTGTCAGATAGCGCTCGCAAATTCCAAAACCTAAAACTAAACATAACTGTCCCAGTGTTTTTTTAAAACATCGGTTACACTTTACTTGAAGGTATCTACATAAGAGTGACATGACACTGTCATGAACGTATCATAAACATTATAAACAAGTCATAAACGTTTATGACATAACGCTTCTGTCATTAAGTGTCATTTGGTTTTTGTCATGACAAGTTAGGGTTAGGGTCAGAGTCATAGACTGTTAATATTAATGGACAGAGCATTGTCACCCATTGGTTTGTGGAGATCTGCTATGAGTCATCGAGTTTGCGGTTACGGGCGGAGCCATCCTGGTTGTGGATGTGACGATTTTAGACGAGAGGGAGGAGTGAGGGAGGAGCCCTTACACTCTGCGTTACGTTACACACTTTCACTGGCAATCACATCATAGCCACGCCCTAAAACACCCCCTGCTTTATCGTCGATTTTAAAATCAACGAGACCCTAATTAAAAAAATGAACATCATTCTGTGTTGCAGAAGACTTAAAATTAGCGATTGAGACCATCAACTCATTATGAAAATGTTTACTGAGGTAATAAATCAAGTGAGAAGTGGGTCACTTTCTCATAGACTTCTACAGAAACCGACCTCCTTTTGCAACCTCACGTGTCACCCCCCTGCTGGAATTCAAATAGAATGCAGGTTTAAGGCACTTCCGCATTTGCAGCACTTCGCCAAAACGGATGCGTTGTCCATTAATATTATACAGTCTATTGTTAGAGTTACGGTTAGGGTTCATGTCACTCTTGTGTAGGTACCTTCAAGTAAAGTGTTAGCAAAGCATCAACTCTGTGCTCTCTTCCACACATTCACAATCACATTATCTTCCTACCATCCCCAGCATCAAAGAAAGAAAGAAAGAAAGAAAGAAAGAAAGAAATAAAAAGCTCTAGCTCCCTGCTTAGCTCACAGAGATGCCAAACCCATTACCAGTCCCCAGATTCATGGTATATCCTGGAAGAAGAGACACCAAGAGCTAAACACACACTGAGTGTCTTCCAAAACGCTTGCTATCTGAAGCCAAGACAGAGCTGTCTCAGCAACACATTGAGGGACAGCTCCCTCTAATATTAATCAGACAGGCGTTTTTTATTAGATGTTTTTCACCCTCAGACATCAATAGAATCAGACTCCTCATATCAGCTGATAACACATTCTTCCTGAGAGACTCGTGCAGCAGAAGAAGGCCCGAGGCGTTCCTGTCCTCGCGTGCTGAACAGCGTTCAAGCACTTTGACTGTCACTGGATGTTAGAGCCGCTGCCGCCGCCCTCAAGGCTTATGGGAAAACAAGTTTGACTCTTATTCTTTGTATTTATGTTTTTTTAAACTGCTGAAATAAAAAAAGACCCAAGTTGTCACGTTTTACAGCGTTCAGTAAATGACTAGAGGACTGAGTTTTTACTTTACGTTCTTCTAAAACTTTTGTATTATTTGTCAATCCACACAATCCACAAGGCAGGCTACGTGTGATTGGCTGTTGAAATGTATCCTTCACAAACCCATTCACTTTGTTGGACAATAAATGGACCTTGGGTGGAGTCACCAAGTCACAATTGGAGAGAGAATGCAATTCAGATGTACTTTAAAAAAAAAAAAAAAGACTATTAGGAAGTACAAACAAAACTCAACTACGCTTTATTTTTTGGAACTATAAATTCAAAAGAATGTCCCAAGAATTTTTTGGGAATTGACTTCTTCAGGTCATTTGGTGCTGATCGTAGAGTGTTTTTCGTCATTCAACAGTCAGCTGAACATGCAACAATGTGAAGTGTTTCTTCAGGCAGACATCCAGTTCAATATATATGAGGAGTAAAACATGAATCATAAAGTAATATTTACTTGGTTCTTTTTAGGAAGCATCTAAGGAATTAAAATGATTTAAAAACGACAGACTTGTGGAATTGAGCTTTGCCCAAATTCCACTTCTGATTCAGACGTTGCAAGCCTTCACTGAATTCAACCGAAAAATTGGAGCATGTGTTTGGAATGATTGCAATACTTTGTCACACAGGACACTGTGGAACTGTGGTGCTGGATTGATGTTTAGCCATGCACTCCAAGAAATAAATCCGTAAAATAACAGAAGAAGTTCTGGCAGCTCATTACCTGGACTTTGTCCCGTAATTAAAAACAGAAAATGTTGTGTGTCGCCACAGTAAAAACACACAACATTTTCTCTTATTCAAAGTTCTCTCGTACTTAGCTGTTCAGTTAGTAAACTTCTGAAAAGAAAACCAATCTTCAATTAATTATAAGCTTATTTTTGTCACTCGCTAATCCAAGCGCTGGTTAGTAATTTACCATAATGGTGTCGTGAATATATCTCACTACGTTAGCTAGCATTGGTGATATCCAACAACAATTCACATATGTAACACATGAACAAGCCAAACAACATTTTAAACTACTAGACATCCAGTCAGACTTCCCAGGATGACTTACCGCTGAAATTCAAAATGTAAATAAACAGAAACACAACTGTGAATCCCATTCCTGGCCATGTTCTGATAAAATATACAGTCATACAACTGTTAAAACACAGATGTTAGTCAGAGTGTGCTCTCAGCGCAGCTGTTGGAATGGGAATGTCGATCCGTCACCGCCACTTTGGTCCAGATTGAAATGTCTCAACGACTATTGGCTGATGACATTTTGCACAGACATCTTTGGTCCTCAGAGAAGGACACCTGCTGTCTTTGAGGATGATTCATGAATTCTTAGCTTTTTGCTAATTGTGTCAGGGATTGTGCAGGCTTGGACCCAAAAATGCAGAGGGTAGAGGTGAAGAGGCAGCAGGAAGGTTTTGAAGGTTTAATGATACAAATAAAAATGGCTTACAAAAACAAAAGGTGTCCTGAAGATGGCAGGTAAAAACTTCCAAAAGAGATCCAAACAAAAACCAATTTTCTAGTAAAACTGAAAACAAGCATAAACAAACCGCATTAGAATTAAAACAGGTTGACTGTACAGAGCAGACATTTTCAGAGGGATGAACAAGCTGCTTTTATCCGTCACTTACTAAATAAGACAACATGAGTTAAAGGTGCAGTAGGTAAGACTTATAAAACTAACTTTCTTTCATATTTGCTGAAACTGACCCTATGTTCCATTGGAACTACATGAAGCAGGTAATAATAAACAAATCCGGCTCCTCTGGCCCACCTACAGCCTGTAGTGTGATTTGCAAAAATCCACAGCTCCCTGTTCAGATGCACCAATCAGAGGAAGGTCTGGCGAGTCCACACAGCATTCTGGGATGGGAGGAAAACATACTCTGGTTAATTGGCATTTATTTAAACCAATCATAATCATCTGGGGCGGCGCTAGGCACCGGACGGACAATACAGCCTCGGGAAGGAACTTGTTTTGGTGGAACGTGTACGTTCAAAAGTTGTTTTAGTCGTGCAACAGAAAACTCAGATTGGTCATATTAACACACACTGACAGTTAAACAGTGAAAAATTCCAAATGTGATGGACTCTCAATAGCAATCCCTGGTAATTTATGTAAATAAAACAAAAATAGTCAGATTCCAAAAAGAGAAAACAGCTGTTTCTCCTTTGCAAGAGACAAATATGGTATACATTTCCCAGATAAGCCCTGGGTTTATAGTGAGACTCAGAAGTACAGTGTGTCAGTTTCAGTATTATGCAGATCCCTCCTCTAAGGATTCCTAATCCATCTCTCTGGCCATCACTTGAGCTGCCTTCCTTTTTCTTCTCTCCATCCATGTGATGGGGGCCGAGGCACAAAGACCCAAAGCAAGAGGAGAGAGGATGTGATGTAAAGGTTGGGAAACAAGGCAAGGGGTATAACGGGGCAGGGTCGTGCGAAGGGATGGGTCTCGAGACCCGGTTCTATTAAGGAGCCGGTTCCAAATTTCTCAAAACCCGAAAATGAATAAGGTCTGAGCTTATCGATACTGTTATGGAGACTAGTGGATCATATGACGTGTCTAAAAATAGATACATGCGCGAACCAGAACAATTGTTTACGAGCACAGTGTGTGCGTCAAAGTCAAAGTATCTTTATTAGTCTCCCCAAGGAGAAATTCGTTTTGGACACTGGGAGAAATTGCTGCAAGAGTTACAACAGAGACACACAAAAAGCACAGGGTTAAAACAATTAAAAGACAAATGTACAGTAAACATTTGGGCTACTCAAAGAGCTGAAGACCATGGGTAAAGACTAGCCTCCCCACTGCAAATCATTCAAGGCATAGTCGGACTGGCTACGGAGAGCAGCACACTGTGGGCCGCTTCATCAGCGACGGAGACCGAAATCAGTCACAGACTCACAGTGTTTGCAATAAAAGCAATAAAAGTTCCGTTAAGATTAAGACAACCTTTATATTAGATTAGATTCAAGATTAGATTCAACTTTATTGTCATTGTGCAGAGTACCAGTACAAAGACAACGAAATGCAGTTTGCATCCAACCAGAAGTGCAAAAAAAGCAGGAAAGTGCAATGCGATATATAATATATTGCAGTGTTATAAGAGCAGAATAAATATGGCTATGTAATATGAACAACGTATGAACAACATGTACAGATATGTGCAATGTAGTAGCAGTGACATTATACTAGTAGTAAGAATAATATAGATATATGCAGTGTATTAGCAGAATGTATAATAAGAAAAACAGAATAAATACGGATATTCTGAATGAACCATATAGACAAGATAGGTACAGTATGTACAGCTATGTGCAGTGTGGTAATATTATGAGAGTAGTAAGAATAAGTGTATGTGCAGGATGAATAGTATGAAGAGCAGTAGAATATGGCTATGTATAGGTACTATGTATAGGTATGTATAGGATATTCTGTTGAACACCATATTTTTTTTAACATTTTTTACAATTTGAAAAGTGAACTACACATTTTTTAATTCTATATTAAACTGTTCCACAACCTTTTTACAAAACAAAGGCGTTTGATTTCAAAGGAAACAAAAGACATGACAAAAATAATACTACTAATTCAAAGGTTCACAGTGTGTCAAATCATAACAGAAGTTATTGATTTAGACGCTGATTGGTGTCATTGACATTCATTAAGGTCTAAGATATTGGGGGTAGGGGAGTGGATTATTTTACTACCATATTATTTAACTTATCATAGTAGTTGCTTCTCTCTCCCCTCTATTCAACACTATGGACATGTACTGTATACACACATTTTTCTACAGAGTCCTGTGGTTGGAGTTAGTTGCTCTGCAGATAGCCAGGTATCCCACTGCAACGCCATCTGTCACTTGTGGACGAGTGTGTTTGTGTCTTGGCCGACTCTCTTGGCTTAAACCAGCGCTCCATAGATAGGCCGAGCTGTGGGACTCCCCCCACATCACACAATTTAATTTATTAGTCATAGTTCTATTATCTTTATTGTTACTATAATTGCCACTGTTCTTTCTTTCTTTCTTAAATGGAAGTTTGTCTTTGCCGCTGTCGCACCAAATGCTTTCCCTTTGGGGGGGGGGGGACTGTTGGGTCTTTATAGAGTAGAGTTATAGAGTGTGGTCTAGACCTACTCTCTAAAGTGTCCTGAGATGACTCCTGTTACGATTTGACAGTATAAATACAATTTAATTTAATTGAATCAAACAGCCAAGCCCAGGCCAAAAATACAAATACACAAATAATCACACAAAACAACATTGTGTGATTATAGCAAAAGGCCAACGTGTAGCCTGCCTCTCACATCAGTGCATGCTGGAATAAGCTGCCCTGTGTGACCCTGCACAGGAAAAAGCAGGTATGGAAACTGTGCATGCTAACACGCGTGTTGTGTTTGGTGTTCACAGATAATGATTGGAGAGGCCATCTTGTTCTGCTGTCTGTCTCGGAGGAAGAGTGGCGGCGGGGTCGAGGCCAACATCAACGCCGCCGGCTGCAACTTCAACTCCTTCATTCGCAGAGCTGTTCGCTTCGTTGGTACGCAAGGTTTTGCTTTCTTTCTATACACTGGCCTGACAGTATGGTGGCTGACTGACGACAGATAGTTTATCCAACTTTTTCCCAACTTTTTAGCCAACTAAAGCAGGGCTCAGTATGCTCTGCAGAGTGATAAACTATGTTCTACAGTTAATCTGCGCTGGTTGCTCTTCAGAGTCGTATTACATTATTTGGTAAATCCAAAATTTGCGAGTAAGCTTCCTTGTTTTCTTTCTGACATATCTGTATGCTGACTACAGAACAGAGAAAGCGATTTGGCACGCATAGTGGGACTGAGACATTTTTTTTTTCAGATCTTTGAGTTAAAGTGTGAAGTGCCAGGCTTCGATGGTGATGGCAAGAATAGCATGCATCTTTATTAAAGTGAATTAGCGAGTAATCACCCTCATGCATGAATCATACATCAATAATAGCTCAATTCTACGCATGATTCATAATGAAGAAGATACAGAAAAATTAAAGTTCATGTGGGAAAAAAAGCATATCATCGCTCATCACATCCTCTGTCCTCAGGTGTTCATGCTTTCGGTCTTTGCGCCACGGCCCTCATCACTGACATCCTCCAACTGATGACGGGCTACCCGACACCCTACTTCCTCACCGTGTGTAAACCCAACTACACCACACTCAACGTCAGCTGTGAGCAGAACCCCTACATCCTGGAGGACATCTGCTCGGGGGCCGACCCCGCAGCCATCATCCAGGGCAGGTAGGGAGACTCCTACTGACAGAGTCGGGGAGCCACACTGGTTGGGACGGTCCAAGAAGGGCTGTAGTCAAGTCCACTTTTGTCCAGTCCAAGACTAGGACTAGTCGAGACAGAGTCAAGACCAATAAGGTTCAAGTAGGGCTGGCCATATTGTGTTGTCTTTTCCTGGTTTTAAAGGCTGCGTTACAGTAAAGTGATGTAATTTTCTGAACGTTCCAGACTGTTCTAGGTGTTCTGCTATTTGTCTTTAGGGACCGTTCGGTATTTATGGAATGGACCACCGGAGGAAAATAGGGGAGGGTCATGTGTTTTTATTCTTTGTTGATGGGAGGGTCATCCAATTTTTTTTTTGTCTAGGGCTTGTTTGGTGCGTATTTATCCATGTAGCCCTCTCAGTCTCGGCCCCTATCACTAGCAGATGGGTCCCTCCCTGTTTAGTCAGCCAGACCTGTAGTTTTAGAGATTGGGATTTCTCAAACTGAATAAATCCCGCATGCACATATAAACACAAAACTGCTTTGCTAGCTCAATTGTGTTGTAACTAAGACATCTGCTGAAAAAATAATTTTATTCATTAGCAGGATTGCCGTACTGTTAAGTTCAAAAACATCCAAAACATCGTATGAAAACATAGCTGACCAGATGCAAGCTTTTATTTTGAAACTCGCGCCGCGGACAGCACCAGCCAGCAGCTGGGAAGGCATGAGACGGGAGGTATATCCTTTCGGTCCCGTTGATTATTTGTGAAAATGTGCAAACGACAGCCTTTTCAAGGCATTTGAGAAGGAAGGAGTGGTAGCATGCAAGCTCCCAAATTGACGCTAATCTGAGAAATGGAGTTTTGGATAATGTTCAGCTTCGGCAGCTTTACCTATGTGCTAAAATATACAATAACTGAGGTAGCCTAGTGACGAGTCCATAGCAACCAGTGTTGAATTACCCAGTGTGCTTTGCTGAAAGGTCTCAATGTTTTATTATTTCATGTGAACACTAGTTCACTAGATGAGTAACTTAGTATTTGAAGTAATGCAGGAAGTGTGCATTTAGTTTCCATGCTTATTGTGTTTCCACAACAATGTTAGTGAGTAAATCTACTGAAATGGCCACCACACCATAACAGAGGAGTGTGATGCATCAGATGAGAATGCAGAGGTTTAGTCACATATGTCATGGCTGTAAAAAACAATGGGAATCTGTACATCTTTGCCAAGTGCAAACCAGTACAATAAATTGTTGGGGAGGGTCATCCCTTTTCTCCCAATCATTTTGGAAGGTCATCCAAAATGTATTGCTGGTGAAGTCAGGTCAGGTGGTCAGGTCTATTTTGACTGAAGGTCCCAAAACTTCTCCAGTGGCCCCTTAAATAAATAACGAACAGTCCCTTACCCACTAAATCATTATATCCACATTATTGATGATTATTTATCACACATTTCATTGTGTAAATACTGTATGTTGTGAAAGCACCAACAGTCAACCCTACAATATCGTTGCAATATCGATGAATTTGGTCAAAAATATCGTAATATTTGATTTTCTCCCTGTCGCCCAGCCCTAGGTTCAAGTCCAAGTCAAGACCGAGTCCAAATGAGAGACAATCATGACTGAGATAGAAAAAAAAAAAAGAATCCTGAAAATGATACTGGCGTATACCAGGCGGCCATTGCCAATGCCTGTTCTAGATGGATTATGAATGAAACTAATAACTATTTTCAGAACAAGCACACTTCATCAATGGGTTTGTTTTGAGGGAGAAAGTTACTTTAGAAAAAAGAATATAGTGCTGGACTTGGTCGAGACCTACTAGAATATTTGGCGAGTCCAATGGCCGAGTCCAAGTCTGGACTCAAGGGTTAAGTTTGTATTTAACAGAAGCACTTTACCTAAAGCAGACTGTGATGCTTTGCAAGCCCATTATGAGAAAAATAATGTCAGACAAGAAAACAAGGAATCTTTGGCCAGGCAGACAGAGGTCTTTACTTTAAACACGGGCCTTTATTTGAAATGATTTCAGTCTTTTTAATCAATCCAGTTTTATTTATTAGTATTATTATTATTAAGTTGTGGGGAATTGACAGAATAAGCTCTTTCTAAGTCTCAACTGCCAAAAAACTCTTTGCCCGTTTGATTAGTGATGTCACGTCAGTGATCAAGTAAGCCAGCCCAGTTTTTCATCTGTGCTGCCCATTGGTGCTGCCTGAGCAAGCACAACCCGGTGGCTTGTTTGAATTTGGTTGACCAATCACAACAGTGGGCCAGCTGACCAATCAGAGCAGACTGGGCTTTTCAGGAAGGCGGGCCCAGATATCAGACAGAGTGTTTCAGGCAGATGCGCTGCAGCAATGGGCAGTATGAGAAACTTAATGTTTTTTCACAGCTTTACATCAAAGCATGTAAAGCTATTCTAGTAGACCCCAAGAGTACATCAAAGCATGTAAAGCTATTCTAATAGACCCCAAGAGTACAAGTGTTAAGCTGAAAAGGACAATAATACGGGTGTGTTTGTGTTTGCAGCCCTGCCTGTTCTGAACCTGGGGATGAGGCTAAGTTTGACCCATGTAGTTTGGGCTGCAGACTATAGGTCTAAATATAACCCACTGCTTCAGACATAGACACTGTCCTCCACTCTGTCTGTGGCAGCTTTAGCTTCAGTCTAGTGTGCAGAGCAGCATGATAAGCTGTTTTGCAGCAGTGGTTGGGCACCAGGGGTAGTACTAACCTATTTTAACAGCAGAAGCTGAAGGATCTACTGACTCATAAAAAAAAGAAAAGAAAACGCCATAACGCTCCCTTGAGTGAGACAAAATAGTGCATTTCCATAGAAAGAACTTTTCCTGGAACCTTTTGAACTCAGGAACATGATCTGCTTTTTTGGCCTTAGGAATTTAGTTTCTGAGCATACAGTTCCTGGTGCAAAAAGTCCCCACAACAGGGGTAGTACTTTCCAGTGGGCCTGGATTTAAGCCGTAAGCCGGCAAACGGTCTGGCAAAAACACAGGTCTTTCCATTCATTTTGAATGGTGGTAGTGCGTTATGGCTGCGGTGGAGTTTGACACAGGGGGGAAATGCAACACCACGTCATGCTGCCGTGGCCAATCATGTAAGCGGAGATCAGAATTGTCGTTGGGTTTTGAAACAGGAAAAACATCACTGCCTCTATCGCTGCCGCACGAACATTTTAAAACACAAAACACAAGCACTGTGAACTGCCTGGGAGTTTGTGGAATAGCTGAATAATTCCTGCAACAACAAAGCACTCGCTATGTCTCGCTTAATACACATATTAATTGTTGCATAATAATATATTGTGTTGGTTGTTTTAGTGCTAGAAGTAGGTCATTTCATTCAGAAGTAGTGCTTTCATATGTGAATGAAATTTTTATGAATCCACAGATGTTGTAAATGCTGGTTTAAGGAGGAGAGCACACACACACACACACACACACACACACACACACACACACACACACACACACACACACACACATCCACTCAAAGAGCATGCCTGCACCAAGACACATACTGTATATAAGCAAACATGCAGAGTCAGGAGTAAAGATGAGGGCTTGTTTGGAGGATCGAGTATCCAGAGTTTTCATACGTAGGTCATTGGGTTGGAGCTGGGGAAACTAGGCCACAGGTTCACTTTCATTATGTAGCACCGCTGCTACACTGCAGTATATGGCCGCAGACATGTTAAGTTGGGTCTAGAACCTCAATTCTAGGACCATTCTCTGGCTAAGATGTTTTTATGATTGATTAGACTTCTATGGATCTTTTAATAAAAAAATGTATCACCCACGTCCCTCCCAAAAATTCAGGGATTTTTTGCTAGAGGGCCAAATCCAAGATGGCCGCCAGCGCCATCTTGAAAAGTTGAGAAGCGTTATTTTGTGGAATGAAAATGTACATTTAAAGCTATAGTGCTTAGTTTCTGTCGCCCCCATGAGGAATTCTAAGTAATGACTGTCGGCGCATCCACATGACACAAGCCTTCCGTGATCGCGCAAAATAGACTTAGAAATGCCCTGCTGTCTAAACTGTGTGATTTTGGAGGAAAATAAGATAACTCTTAGAAAACTGATATATGCAAATATTTCTGTTTCTCTGCATGTATATGAATTTAACTTAAAAAAACCCCACTTAAAATGTATTTTGGATTTTGTATGTCTACATTTGTGTATGCCCTTTGGTTGTGTTATATATATGCCGTTAAAGGTTTCTACCACATCCTCACATGTGTTGTTTATGTTCTGTGAAACAAATAAACTAAACTAAAATGAAAAGTTAACTTTTAAACCAGAGCACCTAGTATCATGTACTGTATGATTTATATACTTTTTTGTATAAGTCAACCACAAGGAATCCAATTCTGACATCAGGTTCATTTTGAATTTGGCCCTCTTCCAAAAAAAAATCCCAGAATTTTTGGGAGGGACCTCTGGGCTTATTTTTATTTATTTATTTTTTTCATAAAAGGTCCATAGAAGTCAAATCAATCATCATAGCATCTTGGCCAGAGAATGGTCACGGAAATGAGGTTCAGTGGCATCAGATAAAGATATTACAACAACTACTGCCTTTGTTAAATATTGTCAGGGTTCTAAGGTGAAGAAAAGGTTGAACATGAAAAGATGCATCTCATTTGGTCCAATCTTTCAACCCATAACAGAACAAGTGTGTGTGTGCAGGCTGTGGTTTGAGGTATCTCATTATGCTTGTGTTTGTTGACTGTGGTTAAACCCTCTCTCCACCTCCTGTTCACTCACACATACACATGTGAACGTTGGCTGAGTCTATTTCTGTTCTTTCACCTCTTGCAGAAAATCCTTCCCTTCGCAGCACGCTACCCTTGCATCCTTTGCCGCTGTCTATGTTTCGGTGAGTAATAGTAATAGTTTTTTTATTAAAATGTCTGAACATGAATCCAACATATTATTAGCAAATATAAATCCCCACTGATGACAGGCGTAGTGGCTACTAAGGTAGTCACTAAGGTAGCCATCCACAGATACAGTCAATCCTAAGGATTCACTGTGCAATATGTATGTTTAACATTAAAATGTGATTTATAAAATCATGCCAACAAATGCTATTTTAATAGCTTAGTATTCTATGCACTAAAAAGGTATATATAAAGGTTTAAGGCGCCCCACATGTTATTGTAGGCCCAGTTTAATATGTAACTTCATTTTGTACAATATATGTAGTGGTGGGGTCCCTGCTGCATCTCTCTTTCAGTTAAGGGGTCCTTGGCTTAAAAAACGTTGAAGACCAGGAAGGGATTATGGAATAGCACAGAGCTAAAATCAGAAGGACAATAAAAATCAGACATTGTGTCATGTGTCTACAGATGTACTTCAACAGCACTTTGACAGACTCATCCAAGCTGCTCAAGCCCCTACTGGTCTTCTCCTTCATTATCTGTGCCATCATTTGTGGTCTGACCCGCATTATTCAGTACAAGAACCACGCCATCGACGTCTACCTGGGCTTCCTGCTGGGAGGAGCCATTGCTGTCTACCTGGTAGGGGCCAGTCCCATCAACAGCCTTCTTTCCACTGGTTCCCTGTTCAAAGGGCCTGTCTGGAGATTGTTTCTTTCTCTGTGTTCAAGATCAGCGGTTGTCCATACTGGGGTTCATCAGTTGGAGGCCCTAATATCACATCAAGCCACCAAATAATTGCTGAGATTTTTCAGTCTGGACCAAAGTAGTGGACTAACCAACATTACACATTGTCCTAAAACTGAGTTTCTAAATTTGAATAGTTAGTCGTTTGGAGTTCACTGTTATGTAATTTGTGGCTATTTTCTTCTAGTGAGAGAAAAGACTTGCATTGAAAACTGGTCTTTATTTTAGAAAAGCATAATCCGGTAAATTCATAAATAAAATGTTAAACCCAATGGCTTCTGTTTGGTTAAACCCATCACATCACAATTTAAGGTATTCCACAGAAAAAAAACATACAACATATTCTATAAACTCAAGGTTTTCTTTAAATCTGTTTGAAATGCTTTGACAAAGAACTCATCAAGGTATCAAGCAAAATAAGCATTAAGTCAAATGTTGCACTGAAGATAATGTTTCTGTTTCTCTGCTGCCAGGGGTTGTATGCAGTCGGAAACTTTCAGTCTAGTGAGGAGACCAGTGCTAGTCCCCCTCTGATGCTACACTGTCCCCCCTGCTCCTTGCCCCACATCAGCCAGGAGGCCGTACTCCACCACCTTCAAATGAAAGCCAGCATGGCAGGGGAGCCCGGCATGCCCACCTCCCACTCTGAGGGCCTCCTCCACCGAGGCCTTCCACTGCAGAGGCCTGACGACTGTCTGCAGCGTTCCAGTGCAGATGTGGAAGTGATCTCCTCCCGCAGCCCCCACAGCAAAGACGCCATGGCGACCTTCAGCCACACGCTTCCTCGGGTCCACACCCCCCAGGCCATGGCAGCGTACGAGGAAGCAGCCAGACGTCACGCTGCAACCCTCCACCATGCCTCCATGGACTCCAGCCGCTCGAAGCAGCTTCTGTCTCAATGGAAAAGTAAGAACAACAACCACAAATGCTCCCTGCAGATCCCAGACTCCTTCTCGTCCTCCGTGGAGTCGTCATCGGGCCAGTCCTCGCAGCATCCTCACCACCACGGCAGCATGGAGCTTCGATCCAGTTCCGAGCCATCGGCTATGGGCCTGAACGGAGGCTTCGATGCTCATACGTACATGTCCAAACTGGCCACAGGCACCAGCACCACCCTGCCCAGCAACTGCAGCGGCATCACCGGAGGGGCCAGGATATCCATGCAGTCCAGACCTGGGTCTTCACAGCTCGTTCACATACCAGAGGAAGCCCATGAAAATTACAACCCCACCTCCCCGAGGACGGGGGGAGAAGGAGGGAGTGAGGGGATGTCGACAATAAATAGCACAGTTCAGGCAAACTGGCAACGGGCGGCGGAGAAGACCGCAGCCTGCAAGACTAACGATAGTGGGCACAACAGCCAGCCGCGACTCATGCAAGTCATTGCTCTTTCCAAGCAGCAGGGCCTGCTGCAGACCCATTCCAAGAGCTTAGACGAGGGCAGCGTGGGCTGCAGCGCCATCGGGAGCTGCCAGGGCTCTGCTCGCTACAGGGCACTAACTGACCAAGACCCCACCAGCACCACAGGGCCAAGCTCGTTGGGCAGCACCACAGGCAGTATTTCAGGGAGTACCGGAGCAATTGTCAGAGTAGAGGCCCACCCTGAAAACAACAGGCCGGTGATCCAAGCGCCGTCCAAAGATGGGAGCGGATCATGGAGGTGGCGTTCCCTGGACCATGGCACTGGGACTGATGGTGGTACAGGGACCAGTGGAGCAGGAGGAGGAGTTGGGAGTTTGAAGCAGTCCTTCGAGCTCAACGATCTAAACCGAGACTCTGAAAGCCCAGACTCGATACGTGAAGGGTCCATTGACAGGAAGCGAAGCAATCACATCGTTACCACCACCGCCACCGTTAGCACCCCGCCCATAGTGACTGTTCACACCCAGAACAATGGCCAGTCGGAGCACAGGCTCCACCCCCAGGGGCTTTCCACCATAAGGGTCACTCCGGGGGATGGTGGTGGTTCTGGATCTGGAGGAGGCGGTGGCGGAGGTGGAGAGAGCGCTTCAGAAACTCCCTCCGTCGCTTCCAGTCGGGAGTCCACGCTGCGGAGAAAAGGCAATAGTATCATTCTGATTCCAGAGCGAGCCAACAGCCCAGATAACGCCCGCAACATTTTCTACAAAGGAACATCCATAACTCCTGTTTTCAAGGACTAACGTACGGAATGACTGGAAACTTTGGAGAAGATGGAGCTAATAATGCAAGACAGCTGGATTTTTCAGAGAACCCCATATCTGTGACAAAGTCAGTATTACCTGCCACTGTATATATCATAATAACTCCAAAAGAAAAAGGTTTTATTCAGCATGAGATTTTTGTACGTGTTAACACTAAATCACAACCTTTTAAGTGTTGTAGAAATAATCACTGTGTACTTTTGTGGTCACTCCTTAAGAAACCTATTGTAATGTCCATGATGTGCCAGTGCTTTGGGGACAGGAGAACCTTTTATAAACAGTTCCGTATGTTTTGGATATAAATCATCAGAAAAAAAGAAAGTAGCACAGTAACTGTAGCAAACTACAGCAAAATAAGTGTATCATAGCTGTGGAGCCAGTGTTTACTCCCATGCACTGAAAAGGGTTTGAAAAGGGTGCTACACCTGAAAATACTATTTACTATACAACATACTGTATCATTTGAATAGATGAAGAATGAATTATTTTAGAGTAAGCAACAATGACATTCATATGTGACAGAGATATGTTTTGTATTTTGTCTCTTTTCTGTACAGATACCACATACTCAACAGAATACTGTTTGGAACCATAAGTGTGCTTAGCATTCCTTCTGTAGCGATGAAGTCAAATATGCTGTGACTTGCACTGAAATATGCGTTTACTGTACCTTGTAAAGTGTGAACCCTGACCTTATCTTTATATCCTGTACTTACATGTGGATGTCCATGCCAATCCCATATCTACAGCACAAAAAAGCAGCAAAACAGTGGAATATTGTGCTTATTTAGACCGTAAGATAAAAAGTACATTTCCAAAACTCGATGCAATAGTTGACCTAAAGCCACCCAACTGAATTTGGCAGGTTTCAGTCTGCTTAAAAGCGCTTTCTTTGTAGCTATCAAGTGAACATTTTGAGAAATACACTTGCTGCTGTCAAAGCCACAACCAAATGCTAACATCAACAGAGTCACAAAGTGGGTTTAGGGTTAGGGGGTGGTTTAGGGTTGGGGGGGTTAGGGTTAGGGTTGGGGGTTCTGAAAAGAAAATTGACAGTTTGAGCACTTCTAGGGCTTGTATGGGCATGGAACTTTCCCAGTTGAGTCACAAATAAACAACCGCCATATCAAACCAAAAGATGATTCAGATGGCAAGCAAACATATTTCCCAAAATGTTGCCGTGTTTCCTACACCATATTTTTCTCAGAAAAACTTTAAATCATTTTAGATCTTTGTTCTTTATAAGAAGAACACTCTGTAAAGCACTGTGCTCGCCATCAAAAATCAAACTTGATTTGTTGTACAGGTACTACATGTAGCATTTTTCAACAACAATATACAATATTATTGTTGAATTGTAATACCTCAGTGTGACTCTCATCATCAAATGAAAACCTTTTTGGGATCTTTGGCTTTGCTGCCCAGGATAAGCATATAACAGGTGATTTTTGCTGGGTTTAGCACTTCCTCCACCATCTGCCGTGTGCGCTGGAAAGACAGCACCTCCTTCCAGATTGGCGCCATAAAGTCATTTCCCTTTGTGCCATAAAACAACCAGCAGATTTTCTAATGAATCCAACCCAGAGTATCAAATGTAGAGGCCAGTAGAGGCTGCCAGCTCTCTGAGAAACCGTTTGGTTTCTTTATGCTGATAGTAGTCTCACATGAATATGTTTTAATTTTTTACATTAATACTAAGTACAAACAGGATAGTGACTGTTGTTTACAGTGGTTTACATTAGAGTGCATATCATTAATTAGTATCTCAGTGGTTAAATGAGCACCGCTGGATATAATTTAAATTTGATACTAATAGTGCTGGCACCAATCGTGCCATGAAAATGTTTTGCCAGAGTGACTATATGAGAACATTTGCCAAAGCTAGAATTTTTCATTGAAAAAAGAATATAAATCATCAGATGTAATTTTCAGTATTTGTATAGCACGCCTGCATTATAATGTACATGGTTTATTCTATAGCCCAGTTTGCATGGTCACTTTTCTATACGGCATATCACAATATTTTTTATCAGAAATGTGCTAAAGAATTCAACAAAAAATGTATTTCCAGATGTTTAAGAGTATGTTCTTCATTTCTGTGTTTCATAGAAAGAGTTATATGACAATCTTTTTATCTAAGTACTGTTGCCCCTTCTGGTCAATAATACAGGCTGGTTTTCTTTGTCTTCTTTTCCTTAAATGAAGCTCACTGGAACATTTTAATTTTAAATGTGTACATAGTTTAACAAAAAAAAATGTTAAAGTGTTGAATCAACTCAAAAAGAGTATTTGTTTTCAAAGTAATCCAGGTGGATTGAATATTTTAAATATATTCTTTTGTCTTTTTTAAAATGTCAAGCTTCGAGTGCTGATTTGGTTTTAATCTTCACCTCGGAATCATTTCGTGTACACACTGTCATCACAATAATGAGGTCTATACCTAATGTCTGTACATACAGTAGGCACAGCTCATTACCACAGGCTGGTTCTCTTTTTTTGCTTAAATAAAGCCGCCACTCCCTCACTACTGTAGCTAGGGCTGAGCGATATGGCAAGAGTCTTCTATCCCCATATAGATCATTTCATATCTCAATACCGTTGTATTTAACCATATAACATGTCTGATAATTCAATAAATTATCAAATAGTCTCTATGAAATAACCACATGGTGAAGCCCATTTTTCGTAAACTCCTTTGTGAGTTCAATACTTGACAATTTAAAAGTACTGAGTATTTCTCATTTTATTAAGAACTGTAGTGCAAAATTAACATAATGTGAAAGAATCAGAACGTATAAGCGGTCTCCAAATGACGTAAAATCTTGCTGTAGCACAGTTTGGCCGCTATTTTTTTGTTTGTTTTGTACCATTGCGATAGAAACGATTTTAAAGAAATATACAAGATAGACATTTTTATATAATTTTGACAATGTATATAATATAGCCCGGCCCTAGCTAGCTTCGACTAGCTCTCAAAATGTCAACACATGAAACACGAGAGAACATTGGAGATTGTTAGAGTTTTCTTAGTTTTTTTTCAGTCTTTTTGACTTCAGACATACTACCCATCTTGGCCAGAAGTTCTGTTTTTTCACTGTCGTATACTGAGATGGCTTTCCTATCGAATACACACTAGAACTTCGACTACCATACAGATTAATGTTTGATATGTTTCAATTGCCCCGCTTTGACAGTAAGATGTGCTTCAGTTGTAGTAACCCGCTCTCCCACATGATATGTTCCAATGCAATGCCACAGGGATAACAGTAAAGAGAATATAGTGGTCCTTTACTAGCTAAAAGGAAAACACAGTATTTTTCTTTTGGCTATATTTTTCTTACTGTCAACAAATCCCATAAAAAGACCAAAACGAACAATGTATTAGTCTGTCTCTAAATACTTTCTGACTTCCCTACTCTCTCTGCAGCTCTCAGCTCCAAGCCCATTGGTTCCTAATGACGACATGAATATTAAAAAAAACACCTGACAAATATACATAGTTTCATTTAAGAAAGGAGGCTATTTTGAATGGCAAAATAATACACGTGGTGCTGTAGTCATTTTCAAAGTCTAACAAATAACAATTTGTCTTTACAGTAGACTTATCCAAGAAGACCGCCATTTTTACTCCATACTTACAGTACATGATCCTGTATATGTGAAACCAGCCTGTATGACATCATCTGACCATGGCCATCTTTACAAAGTTGATCTTACATGATGTGAGGGTGCAAAATACAAGTTACATTCTTTAGATCAAAGCCTTAACAGTGTCCATACTCCCTTTAGGATGACATATAGAAACCCCCCCCCCAGAGTAATATATATAGATTGTTTATAAAGAAAAAAAATATGGTGTGAATATTTCTATGACATTGTTTTAAACGATGTGTCTGATTTAGAGTCTTTTCCAAAGGCCTGTGAAATCACAGAGTGTAATGTGACACGTGGGTAGAAATGTAGATCCAATAAGTAGAACTGTGAATGGATGCTCTATGCATGTGTAGCCTCTTGTGAAATGAATAATTCATGTTTTTCTGATACTGTGATCAGCTGTATGAATTCTATGCAGCAAGAAAAAAAAACTGTAAAAATGGATTTACCATCAGTTGAGTTCAAAAAGAAGAAAAAAGGCTCAATAGTTACATTTTTGTGTACCAGTCAAAATAGCTAAGTATTGATTGCTTAAAGACAGTTGAAGCTAGCAATGACACTGAGTATTCAGAGCATGTTGATCACGGTAGATGACAAATTGTGCATTGTCCAAATGATTGGAATAAATGTTTGCTATTGAAACCAATCAATGTACTGTATGTCCTCTCATCCATGTCTTTGTTATCATTTTAGATTCAGTTCATTTTACTCTGGCCTAAAACCAAAATCCATTTAATAAAGCAGCCTTGCAGGTTATTACACTGCGAAATCACCTACTGGACATGAAATGGAGTCTCCAAAGCTCAAGTCCATTACCAAATCTAATCTTGCAATTTATTGAAGAAACAGTGAAACGGGAATAGGTTAAAGTTAACACTTCAAAATGCAGATTAATTATAATAATGCACCCCTTTTATAGACTAAGTATGGAAAATGTAAACTGCCAACATTTCAAAATTTGTGTAAAGTTTTTCTGTGCTGTTTTCACCCCTGTATGCACGTCTAACCAAATAGATTTCCTCCTTTGAATTATAAAGTCACATTTGATTTGATTTAAATAAAACAAAGAAATAAAGTGAAGTACAATAGGCATTGTTGTATGTCTAATAATATATTTTATATTTCTTCTTTTGGGTTGAATACATGTTGGAAGGACTAGCATTTAGCTTTCTGTTTTTGATAACTGAATGAATCGTGCAGACGTGCAGTGTTGCCCACATATCTTGTTCTTTATTTTGAATCGGCGGCAGCTGGGCGCACCTCCGCCATTGCTGCTGCGGCCTCCGATCCTACCAGCCTGTACACTACTGCTCATTCCCAGTTCCCAATTGCACTTTTGAGGCTACCGGTAAGCTAAAGTTACCCTGTGTCTTTAGCTGCATGTTACTAACCTGTAAGCTAAACTTACACTGTGTCTTTAGCAGCATGCTACTAGCCGGTAAACTGCATCATTTGCACATTTTAATCCCTCCTGCATGTACAGGCAATCCACGCAGAAAGTCCTCCGCCACCAACAATGAAAACTACCATGTAGAGAGGTAAGTATTGAAATGAAATACACTAAATGGCTATTGCAGAACAAAATGCATACCATAAATAGTATCAAAAATGAGGTTTAATTTCATAAAAAATCTTGAGGATTATAACTTTAAATCCACATTAGATTATACAGATATAAAATCGCATGGAGACACCTCTGTTCCAGATTGTTGAAGTTGTTTTGCGTGGTTTAGAAAAGTGGGCGAGTTTCACTGCAGGTTGAACTCCATATCATCATTTATTTATCTCTGACCTCACCGGATTAATCTGTTCATACAGCAAACATTTTTGCCCTAGATGTGTCCTTTAAGATTAAACCTTAATTTCACACATATTTAGGCATGTTTTTGTCTGTCTTTCCAGAAAATCATCTTTGTTATTGTGAATTTGTCTCTCAGCCCCACCCTTCTGTCAGTTTTGTCTTCTACATTTTCTAAACCTTATGTGGCGGCTTACTTAAAAGAATCGTCTTCTCATCACTAGGGTTGGGCCATCCCCTCTGTTTAAAATGAACAAATCGCAGACTGTATCTGTACATAGTAGTTAAATTATGTTTTACCTTTACCTTTGTCCGGCTTTGTTTTCTTTTGAAACCGGAGTCAATTCCTTGTACGTGTACACATACTTGGCCAATACAGCTAATTCTGACCTTTTTCTGTGATGTGATCTTTTGTAGTGATGTCCAAATGAAGCTTCATGAGATAACCATTAGTTACTTATTGACCCCTCTAGATGGTTTTAAAGAAAAAGGTTCAAGTAATGACAATTCAGTGTGCTTTGAAACCTTTGTTGAACAGAGAGCGCCATCTGGTGGGCTCAGAAAATGAAGAAAATGCTTCATGAAGCTTCATTTGGACATCTTTGGCTCCTTGCTTGCAGTACTGCAGTGGGTGTTACATGTGGATGTGAAAGCCTATGTGATGTTGGAGACACATACGCTTGATGGTGTTTTAAGCCCCCAACATTGATTTCAAGGCAGCGCTGCGACCATCGACTTCAGGGCACCTAACCCTAACCTTAACCCTAACCAATGCCTAGTCCTAGTGCCTTCCAGGCAGTGTTGCCTGGAAGACAATGTTGGGGGCTTAAAACACCTATACATACGTGTTTAATGAAGTTGAAAAAATCTGATTTAAAATAAATATGAGACTATTATAACTGGTATGAAATACTATAATCCCCTAAGGGCCACAGCCCCAAAATGTCCAGAAACAGCCCTGCTTGACGAACTGAAATCTCACTATTTGTGTAGTGCTATTTTTATTCGAAATCAAAGCAAACTTATGTATAAACTAATCACGCCATGCTAACATTATACTTTACTTTTGTAGTAAGACAAGCCAAGTCCTTGTTTGTCAGTGTCCCGTTCACAGCTAATGTTTTACACCGACCTGATACCCCAGTCTCCTGTTCCTCTCTCTGCCATGAGCTGAGTGTGGCGGAACAGAACTGACTGAGGAAGCTGTGCGCTTCCATTTTTAGAAAAGCCACCAGGACTCAGATCCTAACTGCACCATTTGGGGCTGTTCATAAATATGAACTGAGACTATTTCAAGAGAAAATTAATTATTAAACATGAATGAACTAAATGTGTTTTTCCTGCAAGCTTGGAATGTTGCTTTTTTTGCAATACAGTTCTTGTTACTGCTAACTGTTGACCTGGTGAGGGCGTAGACAGGCAAGTGTTTCAACAATAGACTGTAAAAACCCATTGGTTCGTGGACTGCCATTTTGAAGCCAGGAGTTTGTATTTTTGCCATCGCAATCTTGGTATTTTGGAGCCATAAATGACCATATTTGGACAAAAGGGTAGGCTGGGGAGGATGATCATTATTACCATTAGGGTTATCATTTAGGATGTTTTACACCTTATGGTGGCAATTTACTGTATACAAGTACTGACCCTTACGGGTATATGTATGTATGTACAAAGTTATATGGGTAAAGTGCATACAGTATGTTCTTTAATTTTTTTGTATAATTTATTTTCATCTTTCTTGTCTTTTTTCCCTTGCCAATTTGTTACTCTTAAAAAATGTGAGAAGGGGGGGCCCTATATAAGCTGAAGCTTCTGACCCTACCCTTTGGTTATGACCAATAAATTCATTACGAACAATACAATTCATTCATACTCTGCGCTAAGCTAACTGCTAAAGAGGGGAAAATGCTGATTTTCAACCCTTCTGAAGCAAGTCATTCCTCAAATTACCCCGGCAGACACTCAAGTCTATTCTACAGCGACCAAAATGTTCCAGTTAACTTGAAGTGTAAACACACAATTAGAAAGTCAAAGTTTAAAATGAAAACACGAACAGCCAAAACAAGTTGGTCTTTTTTAATGTCCACAGTGTTAGCATGCTCGCAGCACCTGAGAAGCCCCGTGGTGAGGCGCAGAGAGTAACAACGGTGCTTTTCAGGTGTTGCGCTAATCACTCTGCCCAAGTAGCAGTGCTTCACCTTCTGAGACCATAGTTCCCAGTATGTATACGGTAAGAAGATGGCTGTGTCTCATGCGACCTTGTTATTTGTACACACTGACTATACAAATCACATGTAAATAGGAAAATGTTGGCATTACTTTGTCACTTATTGGGAGCAGTAGTTAATTGGAGCCAGTTACCTCCAGGATCTGGGCTAAGCTAGGCTAGTGGTGGGTGCGTTAGATAAGTCCATACATACCCTTCTCTCCGTGCGTGTCGTTACTGTCTAACTCAGAGGGATACGGTGAATAAGCTAAAGTCCCAATAAGTCGGCGTGTTCCTTTAGTTGTATAATAGTATGAGAGCAGGGTTACATATGTCGTCATACCACTTGCCAATGGCAAGGCTTTCCTCTTCCCCCACCCTTTCATCAACAGATCATCTGCCGCTCTGGGCAAGACCAAAAAAATAAATAAAAAATTAAAAATTACATTATGATGTGATCGATATAGGGTAGTAAAATCTTGTTTGTTGGTTTCCTAATACATATTACATACAAAAATTAGACTATTACTATTAACTGAGCAGATCATTATAATTTCTTATTGTGACACAAGGCATCACATTAGGTTTAAGGTTAAAAACCCGATGTGACAAATATGTCACAATATTTATCTAATGTGTTTAATATCAATTTGTTCAACAAATGTGGACAGAACAGGTTACATGTAATATATGACTTGTTATGTAAGCATTAGAAGTTTTAAATGACTAGAATCTTACCTTAGAAACAAACTAAAAAATGCTTTTGTCAGGTTTGGGGGACAGAACTCAGACGCGGACACTGGAGTAGTGAAAAAAGAAAAATATTTGTCAAAAAAATAACTTGTGGTAGGAGATGAACAGGTCCGTAGCAGTAGAAACTGGTAGCGGAGTGTGGCGAGGAGATCAAGGTTTGTAGAAGCAGGAGACTGGAGTGGAGCTGACTGGGTCCAAGATCTGGTGGTTGCTGGAGGTGAGTATTTCTTCTAGGACACGAAAACAGACAAGTTAGATTGAGGCAAAAACTCAGAATAAGAAAACACTAGCGAGAGCAGCAAAGAACTCATACTCAAGGTAAGTAACAATCCAGCATCAAGCAGAAGGTCACACTGATCTTAAAGGAGGTTGATGAGCTGATGAGTAGCAGGTGAGTTGATTAGTGAATTGGAACCAGGTGCGAGAAGAAGGCAGCAGGAGACACTGTGGAAAATGACGTTAGGGAAAAGGGGAAACAAAAACGCACCAGCCACGCTGCAAGCAACCAAACGAGGGAAAAAAACACTTGGAAAGTTTCCTTGAAGAATACTTTGATTATGCTGTTCTAAATTCACTTTTAGTCAATTTTAGAGAAGCTTTGAGAAAGAAAAGATATGTTAACCCATCCTGATGTATTCAGTCTTGATATGTGGCTTTCAAATGATGACACGGCTCATGTCTGTATGTCTCTAACAACCTCAGTGTTCACTGGTCTTGTTGTCTGCAGTAGCTGCTCAGTTTAGCTTCCATCTTTAGGAATAATTGAGAGATGTACTGTAGGTGAATAACATTTTACACCACAGTGCATAATCTTTCACTACCAAGGTAATGGACTTACTGTCACATTCATAGAACAGGTTTCCTTTTTCACAGGTGCTTAACAGCATTCTGTATTCAATGCAGTTAGTAGTACAGAAATTGAATTCTCCTTAGCGTGAAGAGATTACACAAATGCATGGATGGGTTTACAAAGAGTTACATAGATTTAAAAAGAAAGAAAACCTAAAGCATTACCATTCTGAGAAGTTGAACAGACTGCTCTCAAGCCATACAGTCATGTCAAGTTAACAGTGAATAATTCAAACACCTGGAATCAATAATTTAAAAATACACACTGGAGATGCCAAAGTTGTATCATTCACAAAGATGGAGGGCCTGACAAATTATTCAAAGGTGCATTGCGTTGTCCTACATTCGGTCTGTAGAGATTTATTTCTGCTTTGATTGGGGAAAAAGAGAACAGATGCACCTTCACGGTTTGTGGTATAAGCAGATGATGGTCTGCTTTACGTTAAAAGTTTTTGGTCCCAGTGTCAGATTTGGCTGGTCCAAGTTGTTCACACTCATCCAAACTGTTAATTAAATCTGTATAGCATAGTCTTTTGTACATTCACAATGAATCAAATGATTGTATGTAACAAGAAAGGGTTAATAGTAGTGACGAAGCAACTGGGAATGACAGTAACAGCTAACTCAGCAGCTCTATGCAGCTTTTAGAATTACTGTATTTATATTAATTTATTTTATTTATAAAGGACAACGCACATTAATCAACATTTATGTAAATGTGTCAGCGGCAGCCAGCCCTAATCCTAACCCAGCTGGCTAATTTTCAACTATAGTCCTTTGGCCAGATGTTTTGAGACCAGATGAACAGCAGGAAACAGCAAGACATTTGGACAGGTTTAAATGTACAGACAGAATTCAATAGGGCTGGGTATAGTTCAAAACACTTGATACCGGTAACAATACCAATACCGTGACTTTGATACTGGTTCCTGAACGATAAGTTTTTCGATACCAATTTTATAAAAAAAAAAAAAAAAAAATGACAACATTACACATTACGGCACAAATCTTTTTATGTTCCAGCTCCTACTACAGGAGCCGTCTCTGTGTAACACAGAGTTTTTCCTGCTTGCCTCTACGACGTGTAACGTCAGACAGCCACAGACATGATTAGATCTTGGTAGAAGCATGCTGCATGTTGATTGGCTCAGTGACACTGATGAGATTTACTCCTTAGGTATTGAAATTGGGTATTGAATGACGAGGCATTTTTCGATACTCGATACTTTAGAGGCAATTCGGTCAGTGCCTAAAAAAGTATTGAATTCAGTACCCAGCCCTAGAAGTCAATAAGACACCATAGAATAAGAACAACAGAATAAGCTTTCACAAGAAGCCATTCAGAGCGACAGGAAGCAGCAAGACATTAGTAAAATTACACATCAACAGTATCCACATTCAGCACATGAAGCCGTGCAAGCAACAAAACACAGCCAAGCAACACTGATTAGAGCAGACTCCTTGAACCATGCAACCATAATGAGCAATGACACTAAACAATGAAATAAAATACATCACTCATTCAAGATTCAAAATCCTTTATTAATCCCACAACAGGGAGATTCACACTGTTGCAGCAGCGAGGGATAGGGAGAAAAGTAAAAGACACTCTGAAGATGAACAAACAATAAATAAATATAAGTAAAGAAAATAAATAGTAAAATGTATTTACAGTATTGCAGTATTGCACAGTTGATCGTGATACAATATTAAAAGGTTAATAAGATGAAATAGTTAAAGTACGAGTTATTTTATACATACTGTACATTTTGGTTCTACAGCGGCAAATAGACTCCACTCTTATCAACCTGAAAACAATTCATACATTGTCATTTTTCAAGCATTGTTCCAGCATGTCACAATAAATAAATTATCTTAACCCTCTGGGGTCTAAGCCATTTTCCCTCCAATCTTTATGTTCGCCTGGTCTCCTTGTGTAATTACGCTTGTATAACCTCAACCCTGCTATGCACAATCAAGTTCTATACATGATTTCTTTCCAGGACAACCTGGGCTATCAGGATATGTACTGTATGCTGCAGGGATGTCACTTGAGTGTATGAATTATTATATGACTATAAAGACAAAAGAAAAGACAAACAAAAAAAAAGGTATCGCAATCACAGAGAGAACAATAATGAACAATACTTTTGGCTTTTGGAAAATGTTTTCCCAAGCCTTAGCAATCAGAGGAAATACAAATCCGGTGGAATTTCGAAGCTACTGTGGTCAAGCCATCAGTGTGTGCACGGAGAGAAGGGGCTACTCACGAACCGGCCCATTGTAAATGTGTTTGTGTGTGTGAGAGAAAGAGAGAGAGAGAGTGAGGCAAGGAGGGGCTGAGGAGGTCAATGTGCTACGCGCAGCTCTGCAATGAAATATGATTTTACCCATGTTGTGAAACAATCCGATCAGGATTGTTTGGTGGTTTGAATCCTATCATCTACTGGCTTGACTCCCTGTGAGTTGATGTCTGAAAGCACAGCTCTGAGAACACGAGTGACACGAAACAGGGTTTTTGCCAAACGAAGCAGCTCCAGTAAATTCTGATCTAGCTCATCCAGATCTACAGATCTTCTCCGTGGAACACAATGTAAAATGCAGAGTGGATGGCAGCTTACTTGTGTGCTTTATTTACAGCATGGTAACCATGTGTCAGAATGAATTTAGTCTTTTATTATTATTTAACCTTTATTAAATCCCATTGATATTACAAAATATCTTTGTCCATGGGGCCCTGGCCAAGATATCAGCAATACAGAATTTAAAACAATAAAACACATTCACACATTTGTCATGGCGCTTTGGTCAGTGACCGTATTAAATGGCTGGACCAGACACCATGACTCACACTGATTGGTCATCTCAGTGTCAGACTTTGATGACCTGCTGTAATAGGATACATGTGCTGATAGGCACTCCCCGCTGACAGCAGCCAAAGGTTACGCCTCAGTTTGTTCTCTCCGCTGTATGCAAAGTGTCTGTGTACTAATGGACAACTGGATCTGTTGTTGTCAGGGGCGATTCTAGGATCCCTTTTAAAGTACACTTTTTAAAACATTATTCTACTGTGCTGAATGTGCATTTTAACATCATTTTGGAGCATCATGGTAGGGAAAACACTGAATTATGTAACTAGAAAGACACCAACAATTCTGAGAAAACTTCCTTTAATGCTGAGCCACAGGGCCATTACTACAAAGGTGAGGTGGTATTACATATGAAATCGCATAGCTATCTATTTCAACATTTTCCAAAATGCAGTATCAATTACTTTTGAAAATTAGAGATTTTTGTGATTTTGACTAATGGCTGACAAGCACTATTTTCTGAAAATGGCTCTGAATGTTTTTCTGAGTGATCTCAGCGTCTTGATTCTGGGTTCAGTTTCATGATGCTGAGATATTCCTAGAGCTGAACTCCTTAGCTCACAATAGACTAAACACACTTTTTTTAGGGGTGCTTCAGCACAAATAGCCCCTTGTTGTTGTTGTCTTCATGTTTGTTTAAATGGTACACCAACAGAAATGTAAAAGTTACAGGAAGGTATGTGTGAAGGTATGAGCGTATTCACTGGTAACTTCATGGACTTGCTAGCAAAATCATCATTTGTCCCCCTTGTTAACGTGCCATCCCTCTCTTTTCTTCTTTTACAACATACTGTTGATTGTTTAAGATATATTAAAACATCTAATCAATCAAATCGCTTACTGTATACATGTACCAGTAACATTTCTATAACCATCATGAAACGTCGGAACTACAATCAGTAATTTAGTTCATAGCGTTCATATTGAAAATAAAAGTATGCCTCCAATGCATGCAATATTCAATTGGTTGATAACTATAGAAAAAGGCAAGAGTATGGACGGAAATCATCGGGAGAGATGCTGAGAGAAACTCAAAGGACACTGAGATGCAACGACTGCTGTTACCCACAAAGCCTTAGGTAAAAAAATTTGCCTGATTAAAACCAACACAGAGCAGAGACCAGAGAAAGAAGTCGGTTTAAGTGTGTAGTGTGTGTGTGTGTGTGTGTGTGTGTGTGTGTGTGTGTGTGTGTGCTCACATATTTCTATCTGCAAATGTTACAGATTACAGGTATTTACTGTTAATACCAATGCATCTTTGGAAAATAAAGGAAAAGGTGGGAATTACACTGCTGCCAGTATATTACTGTAAATTCAAATAATACATCACAGTGTATGTCTATTTACAGTAAAATACCTTAACATTTAAAAACAGTATGCTTACTGTAAATAAGCAGTAGTTTACTGGCGAAGCTGCCAGCATTTTACTGTCAATTTACGGTGAGAATATTTACAGTGTAAAGTGCATTGTTTTCTTGTTATATATTGTCATGTACTGTACGGTCTGTTACAAACTGCAGGATTGATAATTAGTGTATGTATGAGGCTGTTTTCGGCACTTATTGCTCAAGACAAATTTCCTACAGGACAAGAAAGTGTGTCTTATCTTATTTTATCTTAAAAGCACTCGAAGCTAATTAGTTTGAACAAAAGTGTCACCGAATCAGACAGAAGTGCGAGCCGACAGATAACACAGAGCCCGGAAACAAATATTCTCTCTCATTTATTCCCTTTGCATTCTCTATTTGAATAAGCCCTACTTCTCCTCCTTTTGTAGCCATCTCAATCTTTCTACCTCAAGGTTGCTATAGTAACAGGGTCCCTGTCTTAGTGTATATTGTCTCCAAAATGAAAAAGCAAAAGCTGTGCCTTGAACTGGAAGCACACAGAGACGCGAGGACTCGCGCTTCCAACGACCAAAAAGGGAATAATTGTTGCAGAAAATATAAAATCCCTGCCCTTGAAATAGCATGGAGGGGTGAAACAGAGTTCTTTCATGAAACGCGTGCTTAAGCTTTAAAACCACCACCCCAACACCTTTAACTGATGTAGTGGTAAAGTGGAAACCAAACGATCAGCTCCAATGCCAGCTCCAATGGCATTATAAGAATCAAAAGAAAAAACGTATTCCTTTTCAGAAAATAAGCAGATTGAGCGCAGGTCGTATTAAGAATGAATGGAGAGGAACATGTGCTTCCCTTCCTCTCCTGTGGGGTTTACAGTACAGCTGCTGGCCTTGCCCTACTTTCTCTGACTGCAAAGAGTGAGAAAGCAAAGCAGTGAAAACACCAGAGATCCTCACAATTACCCACAGTCCTCTCTGAGAGATGTCTCGCTTCTCTCCATCTCCCAATCATCAATCTGCCATTTAGCAGGTGATCCTTAACTTTAGCAGCATAGACACCGTTGCCATCTAGACTCTGAATGTGAATTTACCAATAAAACCAATTTATTACCAATGTAATCTTGTAACTTGGTGTAGAGTTTAACGTAAAACACGTGTGCCTAATATTATAATACTATTAATTACGGTGGCCCTGAAGTGCAAACCATGACAGCAAATCCCACAACACAACAGCAAATCGCCACAACACGACAGCAATTCTCACAACACGACAGCAAATCACACAACACAACAGCAAATCACACAACTCAACAGCATTGGTGATACTAAAGCGTAAAGGGTAGATACTACTGGACACTGATTGACGTCCTGATTGGTTGTGTGGCATATAGTATATTTTGGGGTATTTTACACTTATTTTTTTATTTTATGTATTTAATTTAGTATATTTGCAAAAATGGCAGATACCCCAAATTAATGTATTCTTTATGTGAGTATAAAGGCACAAGATCATCCATTGGTGTAAACTGTTGTGTTGTGTGATTTGATGTCGTGTTGTGTGATTTGCTGTTGTGTTGTGTGGTTTGCTGTTGTGTTGTGGGATTTGCTGTCGTGTTGTGTGATTTGCTGTTGTGTTGTGGGATTTGCTGTTGTGTTGTGGAGTTTGCTGTCGTGTTGTGGGATTTGCTGTTGTGTTGTGGGATTTGCTGTTAGGTTGTGTGATTTGCTGTTGTGTTGTGGGATTAGCTGTCGTGTTGTGTGATTTGCTGTTGTGTCGTGTGATTAGCTGTCGTGTTGTGTGATCCTATTTGTGGACTTCAGCTCTGCCTTTAACACCATCATCCCGGCTCTGCTCCAGGAGAAACTCTCCCAGCTAGGCGTGCCTGACTCCACCTGCAGGTGGATCACTGACTTCCTGTCTGACAGGAAGCAGCATGTGAAGCTGGGGAAACATGTCTCCGACTCACAGACCATCAGCACCGGATCCCCTCAGGGCTGTGTTCTTTCCCCCCTGCTCTTCTCCCTGTACACCAACAGCTGCACCTCCAGTCACCAGTCTGTCAAGCTTCTGAAGTTTGCGGATGACACCTCCCTCATCGGACTCATCTCTGATGGGCACGAGTCCGCCTACAGGTGGGAGGCTGAGCACCTGGTGACCTGGTGCAAGCAAAACTGGAACTGGAACAAAAACAATCTAGAGTTCAACGCTCTAAAGACAGTGGAGATGGTTGTGGACTTCAGGAAGAACCCAGCCCCACCTGCCCCCATCACCCTCTGTGGCTCCACAATTTACACTGTGGAGTCTTTCCACTTCCTGGGAACTACCATCTCCCAGGACCTCAAGTGGGAGCTGAACATCAGCTCCCTCGTGAAGAAAGCACAACAGAGGATGTACTTCCTGCGGCAGCTGAAGAAATTCAACCTGCCAAAGACAATGATGGTGCACTTCTACACAGCCATCATTGAGTCCATCCTCACATCCTCCATCACCATCTGGTACGCTGCTAGCACGGCCAAGGACAAGGGCAGACTGCAGCGTGTCATTCGGTCAGCAGAGAAGGTGATTGGCTGCAATCTGCTGCCGCTCCAGGACCTATACGCCATCAGGACTCTGAAGCGTGCTGGAAAGATTGTGGCCGACCCCTACCACCCCGGACACAAACTCTTTGAGACACTCCCCTCTGGCAGGAGGCTGAGGTCCATCAGGCCCAAAACCTCACGTCACATGAACAGCTTTTTCCCCTCCGCCACTAGCCTTATTAACAAGGCCCGGAAACCACCCTGACACTCCACCTTCATGCCACTGTTCTCTCTCTGCTGTAATGCTCTTTGCTCTTTATTTTTTATTTATATCTTCATTTATTCTTCATTTTTAACTTGATACATACTGTGTAAATATACTTATACTTATATTGTTTGTACCTATACTTATATTGTTTAATAGTCAATCTAAAGAATGTGTGACGTGCACCAACAACACCAAAACAAATTCCTTGTATGTGTTAAAAAACGTACTTGGCAATAAAACACTTTCTGATTCTGATTATATGAACCTGTGTTTGAGAAAGAGATGTTTAATCTCAAGGGGGTATGGTTAGTTAGAGGTTCAGCAGCTATAATGAGGGACCTATATATTCAGCACCTTATAAAAATGACGTGCAGTAAATGTCTGGGATTGGGACAAAGTTGTTTCAGTGTATGCTTTTCTTTGTACTTTTTAAGTGTGAGTTTAATTATCAGAGCATATAGTGTTCCTTTGGTAGCACTATTCTATTCTACATTGCAAAACAAATGAGTACAGTTTCCTTTATTACGGGAGAGGGAAAAGAACCTGGGGTTATATTAGGTGTTATTAGAATGCGTTTTATATCTCTCACATGTCATTGTACATTTCATTTCAGAATGTGAGGAGTGTAATATAAGCATAAATAACTGATATAGTCTGCTGATATTCAACATAATAATAGGTTGTAATCGTTTGAACCTATGTGTTTTTTAGAAAGAACATTCAAACGTAATTTTTGGCCAGTTTTGACAGCTCTTACGTGTATTGGATGAAAAATTAGAAGAGACTTCTGTGTGCGCTCTCCCAGTCGTTTGTTTGCTTAACAGCCGTTTTCAAGACGTCACTCACTGGATTAACCATCCAACTTGGATGGTTGGCGTGTCAGGGCCTAACCTAACATAGCAATGGTACAGGAAATAACAGAATTGTTTCTTTACTTCGTATAACCCAAAAAAGGAGTCATGTTTAATTTAAAAGTAGGTTGACCCAGAAACAATGCAAATTAAGGCACAGTGTGTATATATAGCTTGAGTTGTGCGATGTATGAATGAATCTTGAATGCTTGTTCAGCATCACAGAGGAATTATTTAAAACACAGCTCCATCCATCCACTTACCCAACGCCATCATTCATTCATCTCTTTATTCAATCATTCCTAAGGTTTATGGCCTCTTGACTGGGTACAGCTTACGGTCAGCTCTGTGCGTTGCTATGGTTACTGTACACAAGCCAACTAGCCAACAGTTTCCAGGGCTGAGGTAGCGATGCAGGCCCAAAAGAAAAGGAGAAACACAGCTACTTCTAAACATTATCAAAGACTTGGATATTAACAGGTTTTTCGATATGCACAAACATTGCAACGCTGACCTTTCAAGAAGCTGGTTGCAGGAATGAAAGAGGGAGGCTGTGTTAGCACCGTTGAACAAGTCCGCCACTGTTAGAAAACTTTGAAAAAATCCCACCACAAACACGGCAAACAGAAAAAATGGATGAAACGGTCATTCTGCTTTCGGTTCACTGTGAACCGCCATGTTGCTGTGACGTCAGGTGTGTTTATGTCAACAAATTTGGGCTACATGGATCTTGCCCGGCTATCAGACTTAAATGACCCTTCCATTGCACTTCTCCATGACAGAGGTCAATTTCTTTTGCAGTTCATAGTACAATGTATAAGTCCAATATCCTTTTTGCTCTGCTTTGTAGTGCGGACAGTATTAGTTGTGTTTGTTGACCCCACTAAATGGCACTCTAGGTTTAAAGGTCCCATGGCATGACAATTTCACTTTATGAGGTTTTTTAACATTAATATGCGTTCCCCCAGCCTGCCTATGGTCCCCCAGCGGCTAGAAATGGTGATAGATATAAACCAAGCCCTGGGTATCCTGTTCTGCCTTTGAGAAAATGAAAGCTCAGATGGGCCAATCTGGAATCTTGATCCTTATGAGGTCATAAAATAAAGAAAATGCTTCATGACACTCACTACTGTTTTTGGTCTATCGCTTCATCTTATAAATGGTCCACTATATTCACTAGTAAGTCTCTGTTTCTCTCCGTGGTAGTGTACAGTGGGTTATTTAACTGAAAACAACTGCCTGCTGCTGACGATGGCGTTGAGATCGGAAAAGGAAAGAAAAGAGCTAAGAGATTAAACATCGCTGTACAGATGAGTTGAGTGGAAGGAGAGCTGAGCGGAACTGCAGAGCTGGGGATAATTCTCTGCGGGTTCATAACGTGGAGCAACGCTTTACACATGCACATTATTTGATCCACTGTTAATATAAAAATATTGATTACTGGAGCTGGCTGCCAACATCAGTCCACTGGTCTCAAATGAGACAGAGACTCATAAAAAGACGCCATAAATACATCATTTAAAATGCACTAATTTCTACTTGTTTGTTGTGAAAACATTCATTCTGCATGGTTCTTATTGGTCACAGTCCAAATAATATAATCATAGGCCTGAATGGAGTGTGAGCTGACTGCTGTCTATTTGTGTTTGTCCCCTGATGGACCTAAAACCAACGTTTCTTTCTTCTGGGATAGATAGACTAAGCCCCTAGGGTGTCCTCACAGTTAATGCAGGGGGGGGATAACTTTCTATCCAAGTTATATTCTGAAATATTAAGCTTTAACCTAGGTAAACGTACATGTTTAGCCCGCATGTTGTCTTTGGGTCAAATTTGACCCGTTTTCAAAAAAAATTCATATCAGACAATATGGGACCTCAAAATAAGCGCCGAAAATGTTAAAAATAAATAAATGACAAAACATTGGAAAAAGCGACAAAAACGATGACAAAGAAAAACGGAAGAAATCATCAAAAACTATGAAAAAGCACCAAAAACATCAAAAAGAGCGCCTGAAACATTGTAAAAGTCGGAAAAAACGTGACTAAACATCAGAAAAAGCAATAAAAATGTTGAAAAAAAGTGAAAAAGCTAGTGTTTTTTTTATGGTTGACGGTGTACTTTGCTGAATTGTGTAATAGATAATGATGAGTGGGACGAGATACAAAATTTAGATTTGCAACAAATATAAAGAGTTGCACTACAATATTTTGCATCGGGTCTACATATCACCATATATCTATAGTAAGTATACAACTGGAGCCTCACCAAATTGTCCCAAATGTAAATCTCATGTAGGTACCAGGCTGCATTGTTTGTGGGAATGCAACAAATGTTTTGTAGGGGGGTATGCACAGATGTCAGTACAGCAATAGGTCAGCAGGTATCAGTAGAACCACTTCTTTGCTTGCTTGGGAAGGTTCCTGTCTCTCTTAAAAAAAGATGATGTGATTCAGTCACTTTTAATGCTAGCCAGGAAAGCCATAATGATCAGGTGGGTCGGTGATGACAGTCCTACTGTTTCCATGTGGAAATCTCTTATTTCAGAGGTTGTGACTTTGGAAAAACTTGGACACTACATCAAGAAACGGACTCATATTTGTCTGCATAAGTGGAAGAGGCCACTGGAACTTTTGGGAATGGACAATAATCTGGACTTGAATGTATAGATAATATGATGGAAAATTGACACATTTCTGTTAAAAAAATCTATAAATAAAAAAAAACATGATTTATTAAATCATGGCAACAATTATTAGGCTATTTTAATAGCTTAGTATTCTCTGCAAAAAAAAAGGTATGTTTAAAGGCTTTAGGTTGCCCTACATGTTATTGTAGGCCCAGTTTGATATGCAACTTCATTTTGTACAATATATGTAGTAGGGGGTCCCTGCTGCATCTCTCTTTCAGTTAAGGGGTCCTTGGCTTAAAAAATGTTGAAGACCCCTGCATTAATTCATTATTATTGATTAATGGTGTGTGGTGATGGCCTTTTACGCCTAGCTGCTCTGTGTGCAGCTCTCTGCCTGAATAGCAGACTGATCTGATCTGACAAACCACACACTGTAAAACATCTGGAAGTCCATGGGAATGTCACCGCTCACTGAGTCCCACGGCTTGTATGAGTGTGTTCTTTAATCAGCATTATAGAAAATATGGGTGGGAATGTGTTGAATTGCTATTATGTGGATGTTTTGATGACGTTCAGGAGGATGGTAGAGAAGTGTGTCCCTCCTGGAGAAGGATGTGATGGACGACATTTACATTGATTTAGTGTGGGGCCATAAAGGCTATTGGCAGATCATACACATTTCAATGCACGGGGATTTGTGTGCGCTTGTGTGTGTAAAGGGGGGATGGGTGCTCTCCTTCTGCCACAACACGTGTGCAAGAGTCACTGCTTCTTGCTTCTATTAACAGTGTTCACCGGAACAGCTGTGACTTTCTTCTTCTGTCTTTCCTGATGCTCTCTCCAATTTCAACTCTGTGATTCACTATGTCTGGAAAATGTCTTTAAAACGAGTGCAGCAAACTACATACAGTAAATCTGTTATGGTTACAGGTCATTTTGAGGGCACTGCTCCTAAACTCAGGCTACCCCAAAGATTCAAGTTAAATTTAAGACTTTTTAAAACCTTTTTATCACCACCTAGGATAAAATGTAATGCCAACTTCACAGCCATAGTATGGGAAATAATTATAAATATATAATATGATAAATAATTATTTACCAAGTAGTCTTGCATAGCCATACCTTCCTCCACAGTGCTGTGGAGGAAGGTCTGGCTAGTCCACACAGCATTCCTGGATGAGAGAAAAATGTGCTTTGCTTTACTGGCATTTCTTTAAACCAATCACAATCGTCTTGGGCGGTGCAAAGTAGCACCGCATCTGCAAAATAGGAACTTGTTTTGGTGGAACATGTGTACGTTCAAAAGTAGTTTTAGTCGTGCAACAGAAAACTCAGATTGGACAGATAGTCTAGCTAGCTGTCTGGATTTACCCTGCAGCGATCTGAGGAGCAGTTAACCATAGTCCTCAGAAATCCACCAGAGTTTAGAACGCCAACACAAAGGAAGAGGAAAACAGACATCTGAAAAGAGTGACATCCGGCAGAACGAGAGCAATCCTGGAAGTGAAACGTCGTGCATATAGACTATTTACCAAGTAACATTACCTGAATTTAATAAAAGATATTATAATAGTCCACAATCATATTTAATACACAACATAAAATAAATAAAATATTTGTTGCATTAAGAGCTCTCATGCTATGAAACAAAAAATACAAAATAGCATCATAAAAAAATGTGTCCAATTAGTTTAATCTTGGCTATATAAATATTACCTAACAAATTTGTAATGTAATATAGCATAATAAGCCAATGTAAATGCCAATTGCCAATTTGCATCTACAGGCTGCTTGAAAGCACCGGGGATAAGGAGTCGAGTTCCGGTTTGTTGTTTTCTCGTCCCGGTGATCACAACATCTAGGGGACGTCGTCAGCATCGAATGTGCGTTAGCATGTTGGATGCGTTTCCATTCACATCCCCTACAACGGTGGAGCGACGCCAACACACCGTCCTCGTCTTATAAAGTTACACAACTCTCTCTCCGTTGTTGTTGTAGCTGATCAGGAACTTGCAGATGGCTCTTCCAGCTCCGTCGTTTCTTTAGACTAGTCTATATCCACGACGTTCCACATTCGGGATTGTTCCGGTGTTGCCGGAAATTCTAACGGATGTCCGTCACCTTCCTCTTTCTTTGAGTTAGCGTTCTAAACTGCGGTGGATTTCTGAGGACTATGGTTAACTGCTCCTCAGGTCTCTGCAGGGTAAATCCAGAAAGCTAGCTAGACCATCTGTCCAATCTTTCTGTTGCACGACTAAAACAACATTTGAACGTGCACGTGGATGTATAATAAAGGACCATGTCGCACCGTTATTATTATACATCCATGTGTCTTGCACACTCCACAGTCAAGAGCTTAAAGCAAAAAGACTGACATAAACGTACCTGTACTGTCATATAACATCCAAGTCACACCCACACCTAAGTAAATTGTAAAGTCACCCACACACACACACACAATATTTATGACATTACAGTATTTATTTAACCCTACGACAAGGACAAGAAACAAATTAAGACCTTTGTGAACAATTTTTAAGACTTTTAAGGCCTTATTTTTTAGAATATTAAATACCCTGTAAATGTGCCTACAACTAGCCTTTATATACTAGGCCTACTTATGATATGAGTCAAATTAGTTATTTTTTCACCCTTGTTTTAAATGTAGTCTGCATTATAACATTCCAAAAGTGCTACATTAACAGTACAAAAGACTAAACATCTTTTCGGCAAAATCAATACTTTTCAGTTTTTTAAACTGATTGCCGTCATCAGCAGTCAGAGTAAATCCACAAATATTTCATGTTGAGTTCAGCTTTGGTGAACTTCAATTTGACATCCAATTTGATTCACCTCCTCCGCCGAAGTATTAACTTCTGCACAAAAGCTCTCATTCTCTTAATAAGGCTTTATTGTATACATAAAACAGGGAAATCTGAAATGACAACACAAGGGGATCCAGAGTTTGAAGGTTTATCAGATGCCTAAGCACTGCAGTTTATAATACAATGAGACAGGATTTTACGACTCAAACTACAATAATTTTATCGTCCATCTTGGACATTACATGGTAAACAGCAGACTTAGGCCCCTGGAACTTTTAATTAACAGCAGTGTATTTTCGGATGACATTCCATTGAGCCAGATTCAATGTCTTTGCTGGAAGACCCTGTTTTTTTATATTTGGTAGAGCCAACCTTTGTCCCATTTGTCCCTTGACAAAGGCAGAGTTTACCAAAGACAAGCTGGAGTTTCTGGAGACAATTCATGTCACTCCACTCAGCAGCCGGGGAAACACAACAGGACACCTCTGGTGGTTTTGAGGAGCTGCAGCAATTATTTGTGGTCAAACTGTAGACTCAAGCTACTGTACCTTTGCTTGATATCTTCATCGGTAAACATATACTCTCCTCTGCTCCATCGCTCACACCTCTCACTTTCTCGCTCTCTTCAGCAGCGTCCTCAGAAGGAACTCTAACTGTCCCTCCAACATGGTAGATGACCTGACGCGAATATCCAAAACTTATGAATAACAGTTGAATAGTCTATTTGTGTCCGACCATTTCTGCAACTTTCTGAAAACGATGGGTTTGAACCCATTGATCTCTGTAGCTCTTTTTTATTTTTTAACACAACTTGCTCTGTCACTTTTCATGTAATTAACCCTAACAACTGACTGCACCACTATGAATGTCTTCAAGGAGAGACTGTCTGAGAATGTACACCATTATGGCCTGGCTTTTCACTCAGCCTTCCAGTCTATCAGTGCGGAGCAGCTCTAAACACTTGATTTCTAATGAGGTCAACAAGTCATTCAAACTAGTTCTGATAGAGAATAACCTGGCTGTCAGATCACAGCTGACACAATATCAACAACCCATGCATGTTACTTTCATAAGTCAGAATAGTATTGATTAAGATTAGGTGGTGGGCGGTTCTGCATGCTACTAACTAGTAATCTTGCTGTCTTTAGGAGAAAGCACAGACTCACTGAGAGGCATGCCAGAAGGTGTGTTGCAAGTATTTGATATAGACAAATAGTGACATCTGGTGGGCCACCCTTGGTATTGCATTTGTATTGAGTGAGTTAAAAAGCCTCTGAACACCCAACCTAAGGTCTTTTTGTGAATGTACCCGAGTCAAACTTTCGTTTAAAAGCATAATTAGGACGGAATCGCCACTTTTAAGATTTACCGTATTCTCGTTTTTGGTCAAATGGCCTTGAGTGAGTGGGAGTGCTAGGGGCACTACTATGATCGCATCAAAATCACTATTTTTAAAACACTAAGAAGGCTCGACACAACATGAAACTTTGCTCGAAGTATCACCAGGGGCTCTACACATGAACTCGAGCATTGACAACATTGTTTGTGTACACAGAGTTTACTAAAAAGAAAGGTTTTAACAACTCACTGTAGCACCGATTTTTTTTTTCCCATTGACAGTACTCGGATACATCTAGCGATCAAAATTCAGGTAAAAGTTGGCCGGATTTCTCCTTTAAGTCAATATATTGAGATACTAAGTAAATATATTAATTCTAAGTCAATATTTTAAAGTTTCTCATTACTTTGAGATTCTTAGTCAATATTCAGAGTTACTAAGTCAATATTTTCAGATATGAAGTCAATATATTAAGATAATAAGTTAATATTTTCAGATATGAAGTCAATATATTAAGATAATAAGTTAATATTTTCAGATATTTAGTCAATATATTGAGATACTATATATTATATATATATATATATATATATATATATATATAATATATTGAAATTTTAAGTCAATATTTTAAAGTTTCTCATTACTTGAGATTCTTACTTTATATTCTGAGATACTAAGTCGATATATTGAAATACTAAGTCAATATATTAAGATATTAAGTCAATATGTTAAGATACTAAGTCAATATATTAAGATACTAAGTCAATATATATTGAGTCTAAGTCAATATTTTAAAGTTCCTTATTACTTTGAGATTCTTAGTTTATATTCTGCGATACTAAGTCAATATTTTGAGAAATTAAGTCAATATTGAGATGAGGAGCAGGGGATAGTGGACCCAAATGCAGGGAGAGACAGGCAGGCTGGAGGAGATGGTTTGAGCTTGAAGTTTAATTTAACAAAAAGCTTTTTCTATTTTTAGCCCCTGAAACTGTTTTGATTTATCCATCTTGTTCCATAGACGACAACTCACTAATCGTACCGGCTTGCTTGCCGCTCATGGCACCCACCCGCTCGTAGAACCCTTTGGTTCAGCTACGAGCCAGAAAGCTGTTATGCTAGCAAGATTCAAACACAGTAACATTGTGTACGGATGACAATTAATAAATACAATTTATCAGTATGTTTATATTTTGATAAATACCAAAATGTGAATGTTGGCATTTTAATCCATGAGGAACACTGCTGGGAAGCTACAGAATGCTATAAAAACCTTAAAAATAAATAATGGACTCGCCCCTGAATGTAATGGACATATCACTGCCTTGAAATGGCTAATGATCATTCACTACAGATTGTGGTTTCTATTTGTTTTTGGCTGTAGTCCAACAAAAACGGTATCAAACATGTTTTTGACAAAGAGGAACTATATGCATTTCATTTGCCTTACATGCAAATCATTTTAAAATAACATTTCCATGATGTCAACTGATACTGATCTTCTGTAAGCCGTTGGAAATTTTACCATATCAGCAGCTGCCAGTCTGAAGTCACACATTAAGACGAACCGAGAGTAAACAAGATGCTCATCATGGCTGCATCAGGCAAGTGTATATTATAAATGTTTATATTCTTCTATTACAGTACATTGATACATCCTTGTGGCAGAACACTATTAGGATGCACTTCAGTTTTATTATAGTTGATTTACAGACTTCTAACTGAATACAGTGGTTATTTTATGTTGATGACATCCATATATGGCTGGATAAAGACCTCCAAACTGACTTTAAAAACAAAAAAATCACACTGATCTGTCTGAAAGAAAAGCAGGAACCAATCACAGCTCTCACATTTTCTTAGAAATTAAATTAGGGATAAAAGAAGGAAAATGTAGCAGAGTCTGTGTTATGCACTGCTGGGTTGCCTTTTATACTTACACTAATGAATACTAGTGATTAAAGACCTGATTGTATTTTATTTTCCTTCACATGCAGGGGCCCTCAGGCATGTTGGCCCCTGGTAGATCTGCCCTGATCAGGCATGCAAACTCCTTATCTTTTGGCAAAATTTGCCGTTTTAAAACCAAAATGGGTCATCTAAGTGATTTGTGCAGATCCGATGAGAAAATATTTGAGGGGGTAGGTGGGTCCGGCCACAGTTTTATAATGAACAGAAAATATTTTTACATCTCTAAGGTGTTCTGTCAAATAATGCCTTAACAGGCTGCAAGGAGAGCAGCTGGCTGCCTGCCTGACTGAGGGTCTCCATCACTGGGTCGAGCCCAGAGGGCATTAGAGCTGTTCTTCTCAAAGCCCAGGAACATTAAGGGCCCTATCTTGCACCCGGCGCAGCGCGGTACAAAGCCCGATGCAAGTGTCTTTGCTATTTTAAGACCGTCCAGCGCCCACGTCGTTTAAATAGCAAATACACCTGCGCCCATCTGTGCGCCCATGGGCGTGCTAGTCTTACAGGGAGGTGTGTTCAGGTGCATTCTTGGCCTATTGCTATCTTGGGAAGTGATCGCGCCATTGACCAACAAAAACCTGGTCTAAAGTCAATAACGCAGCATTTCATTGTTATTTTAAAAGCGCATCAGTAAAATAGTAGTTCAACACAGTTAATCCTGTTTGTTTAATTTCTTTTGATGACTCAAATGTATGCTATACAAAAATATGTTTATGGTTAAATTGCTTACAAGAACACAACATTGTTTACAAGATCACTAATTCTACATAGATCTAGCCTTTTCATTTGTGTGTAGCAGAAGTGCAGCAGATTGATGCATTTAACTTTATAATGTACAAAATTTTCTTCTGGGGGAGCATACCCCCGGACACCCCTAGAGGGTCAGGGGTCCGCTGAAAAGTTATTAAAAATCAATCTGCATGTCTGTCACCACAGGGCTGAGTGCTGTGTCATCACACGCTGGACGGCAGTACCATTTTGTCTATGAGCAGAAGAACATGACTGAAGCAAAAAGTTACTGCAGAGAGAAATACACAGACCTGGCCACTGTAGACAACATGGAGGATGTGAAGACCCTGAATAACATGGCAGATTCAAGAAAAATGGTCTACCCAGGATACCAAACATACTACTACTATGTAAGTTCACTTTTCTCTCTCTACTACTACTCAGAATACTACAGCTATGTGAGTTCCCGTTTCTCTCTCTTTCATTTCAAAGTCTTTTTCGACAATCATGTCAGTGACAGGTGGGGCAAAACCCTACATAGTAACTGTAACATTTACAAGTTAATTCATATATTTAAGTTAATGTACAAAAATGGATTTACAATGTTTATGCAGGTAACTATTTACATATTTGTGTTTAAACAGTCAGTACTTGCATATTTACAATTTATTTATCAGCAGTTAAGAATCTACTTCTGTGGATTACCTCACATTTACCTCAGAGTTCTGCAACAAATGGGTTGTTGTAAAATAAGTGTTGTTGTTGTGGAGCTGATAAAGTGGGAAGAACAGTAAAGTGCTGCTTAAAAAAGTTATCCGTCTCTATCCAGCTGTTTCTCTTTATTTAGAGTGATACACCACATAACGAACCCTCACCTTACATAACTAACAACTAAATGTGTTGCAGTAAAAAGTACAATATTCCTCATTGAAATGTATTATTATTATTATTATTATTATTTATATAACATTTCTTTTAAAAGATCTACATACCTTCACATAAAAAATAAACGTTAATAAACTAATATCCTAAACCGTGAAATTTAATATAAGGACCGTAATGGACCCTCTCTCTGCACCACGCAATTATGAAACCCATGCAACTTCGAGGCAAGGCCCACCCTTCAATAGCATTCACACCATAGAAATAAAATGGATAGAAAGGCCATTGGTGTTGTGGTTGTTTATATTTTTGTTTCCTGTTTTGTATATTTCCTGTAGTTTTTTTTATCATTCTGAGGATGGTGTAGGTTTCTGTTTTCCTGTTTTGATTGTGAATGATGTTTGTATGTTACTGTTTTCCTGTTCTTGATAATTCTTATGATGGGGTATGTTTCTCTTTCCTTTTTTTCTTGTTTTATTTTGATAGTCTGGTTTTCTGTCTTGTCTTGTCTAGTTTTGCTAGTTTTGTCTGATTGTTCTGCCCCGCCCTGATGTGTTTCACCTGTTGTGTCACCTGTCCCTTATTTGCTTGTTACCTCTTGTATTTAGCCTGTGTTCCCTTTGTCTTGGGTCAGATCGTTGTTTCTGTGTGTTAGTTGTCAAGTCCAGTTCTGTGCTCCCTGGTTTTCCTGTTGTCTCAAGTTCCTGGTTTTTTTGACTACTTTTGCTTTTTGTATTCCCTGCTCTCTTGGTTGCTCTACACTCTGGAATAAGTTTTTGCCCTCTGCATTTCGGACTCCTTTTGTTGATGTCAACTGTGTTTTCCGTTAATAAATCGACAAGCAACGAAACTTCCGCCTGCTCTCTGCATTTGGGTCCACTATTCCCCGCATATCGTAACAATTGGACTGTTTACCGTGGTCATTTGATTGGTACACAACAAAATGGCGATTGTTGTTGTCACGGTGACAATACGCGAGTGGTGCCGTAAACTGTGCTGTTCTTGGAGTTGCAGGGAGTGAGGAGGAACAGTTAGACCCAGTGGCAGTAGGTCAGAGGATCGCTAACGTTAGACCCAGCGGCAGTGGGTCAGAGGACCGCTAACGTTAGACCCAGCGGCAGTGGGTCAGAGGACCTCTAACGTTTGACCCAGCCAGCTGTTAAGCTCATTCTCTGTAACCGATGCAGCGTGACCGCACAGCGTAACCAGCCAGCAGGTGAACAATGTGTTAGTTCGCTAGTGTTGGCTTGCTAACTCCACCTTACCCCCTTACCACGTCGTTCACAGAAAACAAGCCAAATTAAGCTGTCACCCATGGCGAGAGCAATGCGCTTTGTGTGGATGAAACATTGAGTTAAGTTGACTCATTTAGCGGCTGGCTCTCTGCCCCATAACGTTACTACTCCACGGCTTGTTTGTCCGTTGCTACAAAACCTCAGCCCCGCGACTCGCTGGAAGTCGGCTGTTACACCTCAAATGGGACAATGTGATTATCAGAGATGGGGACTCGAGTCTGAGACTCGGCCATCTGATCTGTCCCTAACACTGTATTGTTAAATCTTATGAATTCAAAACATGTCCTGTAGCTACCATCCAGACAGTACAGTATCAAAATCAGTTGTAGGATAACGTTATGGGGTCTACTTAACACATCCCTCTAGACCTCGGACCTGGTGAAATATTAACCTAAGTCTGTTACATCATATGGATACAACTATAAAGATACAATTTGCATGTTCCCAGCATTAGCACAACACTTTGTGATGGTTAGCTTGTTACCTGTGATTATATATGCTAAATGTAACGTCTCTTTCACTCAAAAAAATGTCTAATGTCGAAGTGGAAATCAAGAGAATAGTGGCAGCGCCACACCAGTTACAGAACATGCATCTCAGTGTCAGTCCAAATTACGCACAATAAGCAGTACGAACTCACTGATGTAATGCCATTTATTTTCTAAGTGTTAGTAGGCTCAGTGAAACTGAGTCCAGCGCGAGGGAGATCCGACTCAGAGGAGGAGAGGTTTATGAGGCCAGCGTCTCCACGGCAGGTGACAGTGCGCACGGATCCGCTGCGCCACGCATGGATGAAATAGTAAATAGGACTACAGCGACAGAATTATGTGCAGAATTAAGACAGTCAAGACGGCCCAGTGTTTGGTGGACCAGGTACACCTTGTTCACTTAATAGCCTACAAATCATCCACGGGATCAATTACGCATCACATGAGTTTGCCCACCCGACACAGCGTTTGTTCCTGGGGAGATGGATCCGTGCATCCCGCCTCCTGTGCGCCATGGATTTCTTAGCCTCAGCAACCACTAACTATAAGATACAATTTGCCTGTTCACAGAATTAGCACAACAATTTGCGATGGTTAGCTTGTTACCTGTGACGATATATGCTAAATGTAACGTCTCTTTTCACATTAGCGTGTGAGTGACTGACCTATTTAGGTGCGTTTTGAGATGCCTGTTGCTGATCCGGCATCATTTATCTTGGTGCCACACACTTTGCATGTAGCTGTTAGATTACTGCCACTGTTTTACGAAGTTATTGAAAGCAAAACTAATGAGAAAAGGCACAACTCCAGGAGGATTTGGTGTAGCCATCGGCAATGCCTTTTTTGATATGTGAGTGCGCGCACATAGGCGCATGCATTACGTTGCACATTATGGCAAAGGGCAGGGGACATACAGCTCGTCATACGTTTCCCCGTATATGCGCCAATAAAAGAAAATAGAAATACATGAATACATTTTGATTTAAAAAGCAATAATTGCATGAAAACAGGTTGTTGACGAGTCTCGAAGCTCGAGTCCGAGTCAAGTCTGAAGTCTTTTGGGTCGAGTCGCAAGTCAAGTCTGAAGTCAGCTGTTTGTGCGACTCGAGTCCCCATCTCTGGTACCTCCACAGCAATAAAGTCGGTCGCGTTTTAATAAAGGAGGTGAGACACAACCTTGTCTACCTTAAAGCAGACATAGAGCATAGTCAGAGCCTTAAAGTCTCGCATCACCGGACCTGGGTTTTAGTTTCACCGTCAGGTGAAATACAAACAGCTGGGTGCTCATGTGTTGCTGGACCAGGGCGATCCTGCAGCCATGCAGGTGCAATACTTTGGAAGGTAAAGTGTTGATTCTTTTGATAGTTTTCTTTTTTTCCAATGTATTTTGTAATATTAGTTTGCAACTAACAACTATTTTATAATGGACAATTTTCTAATGTAGGTTGAGAATGCAGTCAGACAGGGAAAGACAGGGATATCATGCACTGATGTGCAGAGGAAGTGGAATGCAGGCACAAGGAAGAATGTAGAGCAGAAAAAGGTGAAGCATATACATTTCAAACGTCACAAACCAGACCACATTCATCCAGGCTCATCAACATCATCACCAAGTGTGTCATCTACAGAAGGCTGCCCCAAACGTTTCAAGGATCACTCAGAATTTAAAAGTTATGTCAGTTCCTCTGTGATGGCCCCACTATTCCAGCTACAGACGGATGGTCTCCTTCAGCGGTGTTACAGATTAGATATAGAGAATGAGTCTACTCAGAGCCCGTGTGATCTACAGATACCACATACAGAACACGGCACAACACTAACCTGTAAGAAATGTCTTACTTTTTATGAGACCTATATACAACTAAGTCCTGCTCAGGTGGAGAAGTTGACTGAAGAGACCCAGGTACAGAGTGCATCACAACTGTGGCATGATGCAAGGAAGCTGCGACTGACTGTGAACACAGCAAAGAGAGGCCCCAAAAGGGGTACTACTAACCCACAAAAATTCCTAAATGAACACTTGCATCCCACCTTTACTGGCAATACTGCAACTAAATAGGGAAAAGAAAATGAGCACATAGCCATACAGCACATGGAGGCTCAAGGGCACACTGTGGAGAGGAAAGCCTGGTAGTTTGTCCTGAACATCCCTGGTTTGGAGCCAGCCCAGATGGAATTTTGGACTCAGCAAAGCTCCTTGAGATTAAGTGTCCCCAAAAGAGTCATGCTTAAGTGATGGACATTATCTCATTCTTCCCAATGGGCAAAGTGGATACTACCTCCAGGTGGGTAGACAAATATTGTTACTTATGTGTGAACTAATGCAACAAATATTTGTGAACCTTCATTAAAACATGAATGAGCCTTTTTTTCATTTATTCTTCCAGATCCAGCTGACAGTGATGTTCCTGGGGCTACAGAGCTGCAAACTCGTTATCTGGACATCAACTGAGCACCTGGAGTTGGACATTTCATTTGACAAAGACTATGCAGTTTTGCAAGTTTTATTTTTCACACATGCTTCCAAGATTAGTAGATGACTTTGTTGCAAAAAAAGCTGAAGCTCTGCCCCAAATACCTGAATCTGTTGGAAATACAGTAAGCACACAACAAACACCAAGAGTGCTGTAGAAAAGCAGTAGTAGAAACTAAAAAGTAAAGTAAGAACAGTTTTATTTAGGGCACTGCAGTATACAACAGCTCAACAATCAATAAATGAATATACTGTAACACAGGCATGCTCCAATATAGGGAGGAGTGTTCTCAATCACACCAGGTTCATTTAATAAAACACATAGGAAGGCAGTTTAAACAGAATAAGTTATACATTAAGCTATATCAAAAGACATCTGTATTATTATAAAAAAACTTCAGGCATTAGAAAAGTATATTACATTACATTTTGTTTAAGCTTCTTTTATTTTTAGAGTAAAGGAATTTGCAGCACTGTACCTGTTATGTATTATAAGTATGATTGTAGCTGTACTTAATTACAGTTTGAAATGTTAAATTAATGAAGTGTGTGTGTGTGTGTGTTGAAGTGCAATATATTAAATGTCTTCTTACTTTTCACTTGAAATAAGCTCACCTATTAAATTCACTAGACCCGCACAGATCTTGATTATTTTATCAATTTTTGGGACCAAGTTGATTGGCATTGTTTGAGAAAGAATCCTGTACACCTTAAGACGCCTAATTACACGTTCAACATAAATGCGGGCGTGAGCAATGCGCTGTGTATGAGTGACCTCCTCATTGGTCAGCTGGCAACCTTTGCGTGTAAATGCTAGAATGATTAAGTTCACTCTACCCTCCTCCAGCAAGTCCCTAACTGTGAAACCACGATCACCCATCACTTCATCTCCAGCACGCAAATAGTCCAGAAACCCAGAGTTCTGTGATATGTACCTGTCACTGCATTTGCCACCATAAGCATCTGAAATGAACATGATTACTCCAGAGGGAGAAATTGCCACTAAATATTTCAGTGTTGCTGGCATAGTAGTGACTGTATGATTCACTTCTACTGTTCAGATTTTTGGCTTTCTGTAAGACAGTCTCTGTGCAGTCAATTACACAGGTTATGTTTGAAAAGTGTTCTTTAAAAGCTTGGGGCAACATTGCTCTGATTGTTTCACGAGGCAACCACATAACAAGGTCATTGGTGTGTTCAGACATTATGTCTTTCCAAATTCCAGCAGTCTTGCTGACCTGACCTTGTGACGTTTTAAATTGTCGTGCTAAATCAGCCATGACAAAATTTTGTCTTAGCTTCATTAAGGTCATTAGGATTTGGTCTACAACAGGCATGGATGAAGAAGTCGGGGCAAATGGTTGTAGGCAGGATACAAGGGTGTGAAACTCAGTGAGTGGAATCCCTGTATACAAGAGGGAGTCTGCATCATTCTCCAAAATCAAATCTGCAACAGGACAAGGTAATTCTGGGGGTGATGTAGTAGTCATTCTGCATGTGATGGTAGGGCTTTTTGAATAGATGTGGTCCTCCATCTCTGGGTCTGACCACTGTGTTTGGGCATCACAGGAGAGCTTTGATGTAGAGGGCTCCTCATCCCGATCCATTCTGAGGGTAACCATACAGTTCACAATTATTTGGGTATGAGACATTAGCACTATCATTATTGGATTGTGCTGCTAATACTATTTAGTTTTGATGACATGTAGCCTATTGTAGCTTTAGTTTCTGAGGATAGGCTATATGAAAAATCTGGGGAGAGTTTTTTTTTAAAACTAATGTTAGGCTACTATCTGGATTTTTTTTCAACACACAGATAATCATAATAAACTATTTTTAGTTTAAGGCTGCCCTGCACTTCGTACCATGAACTGCCTTACATTTTAAATTGTACAGAAAACAGTAATTAACTGGTTGTCATTAACGTTACCAAACAAACACTACAATGCTGTGTCATCTGTACACCTCAAATCATAGCCTACCTGATGTTCTCCTGGCACTGCTGTCAATCCGTTTGAGGACCCGACGTCTCTTCTGTGGAGGGCTTTTGTAGCCAAACCACAAAGTAGGATGCGGGTTTTCCTCAATCGGCCTTTTTGTCCACAAAATGAAATGAGCACACATACAGGGTTTTGGGTGGTTTCTTCAAGGCTAGGTTTTTCAGCCACATTCGTTTGTATTCCTCATCTGTTGGCAGGCAATGGAAACTGTACCGTTTGTCACAAGAACAATCCCTTTTTGTTGCGGGAGTGTGTTCAACACATTGTTGAAGCCACAGATTAAGCTTAGTCTGGTTGTTAGTACAGCCACGAACAGCGCAACAGGTACCAGAGCTCCGCAATGACATTTTATAACAATAATAATAACATATGTTAAAACACAAACCAGTGTTAGTTAGATTAGCTATAGTTGAAATTACTTTAGAAAGAAACACGGTTGACGGCTGGCTGGGGACAGAGCCATATCTTTCTCTATCACTCTGGCTGGGGCTAACGTTAACGTTACTAGGAAACGGCTGGAAGAATGAGTTAAATCTTTTCTGTAAGTCATTGAAACGAGATAAGGATAAAAAAAGCCCTTGAATTGATTGATTTACTTGAAACTCATAATTTAATTTGAGATAGGCCCTTCTATTTATTTTCTCTTATTTTATTTAAATTTTTTTAAATCTTTTTGTCGATTTGTTATATATATGCTTCGTTCTTTTTTGTAGTGGATATGTAAATATGCCTTGTTTGATCGTATATTTGCATTCAGAATGAGTGAATAAAAAAAACAAAACAACAACTAGGAAATGGCTACTTCCGCTATCTCACCAGAAGTTGCACCCATAATCATTTCTACAGTAGCCTCTAAATTAGTCAAATCTAACTAACTAACTTAATGTTTCATTCACACACTCTTGTCACATCGTAGGAAAGCACATTGCTACCGCCAGATGAGTGACAATTTTGTTCTGCTAATTTTCTGTAAACCATGTAGCATGAAGCTAACGTTAGCTAACTAGCCAGCGGCAGGCCGTTCAGATTTGGTCCCTCCGCCCCGCTCCCACCATAGGGATAATTTTTGCAGAGAGAACGGATGACAGCCTGGCAGAGGCACAGTCTGGTTAGCCATCTCCGAGTGTCCGCTGTCTTCCCAGCGGGGACTGAAGCAGACGGACCGTAGGCTCTGCTCTGTTGTGCCACTGCTGATTCGAGCAAAACGCTATTTGTAGTTGGTATCATAGCAACTTACGGGTCTGGTATCCGGGGCACGAATTTACGAATCCTATTATGGCCACGCCAAGACCAGCCCTTCGCACACTACTATTGGCCAGACGCCCATGCCTACGCAAGGTAACGTAACCCAATTTGTACAGGTCCTATCCCCTGAACAATCGGCTATCCTAACCTTAACCACTCGAGGTCAATGCCTATCCCCAACCAATCAAGCTGCTATTGAAGGGCGGGTCTTGGCGTGGCCATAGGAGGATTCGTAAATTCGCTTCCGGGGCCTGCTGGTATGGAGAGTTATTTCCTCTCAGGCAGCCGCAGAACGTCGGCTTGGTGTGTCGAGGCCTTTAATATTGAATATGAACAGTAGGGGTGTGAATCTTAACTGGTGTCATGATTCGATTGCGATTATCCTGTCAACGATTCAATATACATCACGATGTGTCACCTCCTCAATATTATTATATATTGCTCCACAAAGTTTTCCTCGACAAATTTTAGCAGTCATCGATATATATATATGAACTCCCCTTTTAATTGTATCTGCTCTTAGGAAAGACACTTTCAGAATGTAGCGGAGTCTGGGAAAATCAACAAGCAACATCAGTAGGCAATAATCGTAGGCAGAATCGTCCATGTCAGCATCACGATGCACCATAATTAATTTCAACACCCTTAATGAACAGCAGAAATTATTACAGAGAGCATACCTGTTTTAATGCTCATATGGGCGCCTGAAAATAGTTTTTAGATGGACTTGAAAAAAAAATTGTGAACCTGTCCTTTAAGAGTTTTACAAACTGAAACTTTGTTGTTAAAGTCGAGCCAAAGTAATCCTAAAACCCTATGTGTGTAAGTCGTTGCGGATCAGACTGCTAGTATCAAATCTGTAAATAGTTTGTGTTAAATATGGCTTGAACAAAAGCTAGAGCAGGGTCTAATTCTTTATATCACAATCAAATGTTGCTTTCAGCGAGCCTGGATAGGACTGTACGATGACGAGGACAGCTGGCGGTGGTCACTGACGAACACAAGTTTCTACAAACCCGGGGAGACGGAGTTCAGACGATGGCAGACTGGGAAACCGAATAATAAATTCACTAAAGAACAATGCACAGAGATGGGTGATGATGGGCTATGGAACGACATCAGTTGTGAAAGCTCCAAGAAGGCAGTCTGCATACATGTCAGAGGTGAGAATATTAACTAGTGACGTTTCCCTTCTCTGCTCCTCATTGCCTCTTTGTTTGTATTATTTGGGCCTAGGTAGTTAGGTTAGAGCCGTTCAAAGTGCTTTAAAGGTGACTGACAGGCAAATAATAAAACAGTAGAAATTAGTGCATGTTCATATGCACACAGCTTAAAATATAGTCAAAAATATTCATAATAGAAAAGCAACAATATAATGTCTATTGTTTTGTAAATTTTAAGACATTTCTTATTATTGTGGAAAATCCTGCCACAGATGTGGCATGGATGGGAGGCCTCTACTCTTCTCTGTGCTTTATTTTCAGGGCCAGATGTGACTTTTATCCTCACTAACATCTCCATGACGTGGCCTGCGGCCCAGAGCTACTGCAGAGAACAGTACACAGACCTGGCTAGTGTGAGAAACAGCACAGAGAACCAGAAGGTGCAGGAGCTGATACCTACTGGAGGATCAGTCTGGATCGGCCTTTTCAGAGACTCCTGGAAGTGGTCGGATGGAAGTACTTCCTCATTCAGGTACTGGAACACTGGGGAACCCAACAACGATGGAAACGAGACTTGTGTGGCTGCAGCCTTCAGTCAATCTGAAAAATGGGAAGACTGGAACTGTGAAATAAAGAGAGCATTCATTTGTTTTGGTCCAGGTGAGTGCTAACCCGTGATTCACATCAGATTCAGGGTTACTTCAGCGTTGGATGGGAATAAACAAAACAAAACATCAGGCTCTGGATAATACATTAAAACACTCATGATGTGGATCATTTTTATTAAAGTGTTTGGAAAGTTAGCATGCAGTGAACTACCACTTTTTCCCTTGCCATTGTTTAAACTGATGATGAGGAATGCCAATGTTACATGAGCAGGATGCTGTTTGTTATTCAAGCAGAAATGTTATATCTGATAGAGTTTTTTTTTTTTAAAGTGCCTGCTTCAAAGCATGTGATAAGACTGAGGTTGGAGAAGAAGAACTCCCTGGATCTGAACAACCCTGCTGTGATGGAGGCCATGTTGAAGCAGGTACATCATGTTTTATACTTTTATGCAAAAACAGACCAGAGAATAAGACAAAACTTTTTTGATCAGAGCAAAAATTCACATTCCAGCAGAACAAGGAACAGTCTGAGGAGGAAACTATTTAAAATAATAAATACAGCTAAATAAGAGAATTCAAAAGCTATTACATTATACACATTATGGCCATATACATATATATACATGACATGTGCAGAAGTAAAGAGTCTAGTCGTGGCTCTCTGCAGGCCTTATTGAGGGAGAATAAGGACTAATTATGATTCAACACTGTCTGGAATAATGTACAAATACAATCCAGCAATCTGAGAAAAGTATGTACAAGAGAAGAAAGTCACAAGCTCTAATATATAGAGTCTAAATATATACTGTATGTAATATATTTCGAGAGCTCCCAGATGAGTCCAATCTAAATAATAATAATGGGATCTGTGTCTCTGTGAGTGATGATGTTGAGGAGTTGTGTGTCTCAGCTCAAACAGAAGCTGAAGGCCCAGGGTCTGGACGACAACATCAAACTGAGCTGGAGGAAGCAGGCCGATGGAAAAGTATTCCACAAGAAGAAGAAGGATGAGCTGTAATCAGCGCTGCGTCTATTTTCATCAGAGAGAAGTGTGTTTCTTTCCTTAGAGTCCTAACGGGCCAGAATAGAGATGTGACAATCAGCGGACTAAAACTATTTTAATAATCACTTCATCCTTTTAGTCATTTTGCAAGCAAAAATGCTAAATATTCACCGCTTCCAGCTTCTCAAATATGAAGTTTTGATTGTTTTCTTCATCATGTATGATCATAAACTTCAGTGTTTCCCACAGAATTAGATTCTATTTGCGGTGGTAGTTGACCCGGGGGTGGGGGGTCCACGCGTGGAAAGAGGTGCAGAATTCTTATGTAAATTGTACTGCAAATATTTTTGGCAACTTTGTATAACAGCTTAAACAGACAATCTGTCCACAGTCCCATTCTCAAGGCTATAAGGGTGCAGGGGCAGTTACAGCACACAATGTAATCTTTCAGCAAACAAAACCAATATAAATTTGTCTTTGACAAAACAAAAGATGCCACAAGTTGCAATTATGTTTAACAGCCAGATGCTGTTCACCTCTTTGTGACCTTCTGCATGCAAGACAAAAAAAGAAACTTAAATGTTACTGTATGAACGGAGCTCAGCGAAGAGGAGGAGCGAGACGACGTCTTTGCAGCTTATTCAGGGAGTCAGGTCAATGTCGCTAAAGCGCTCAAAGCTTTGAGTTTCATGCATAGGCTACTCCCATATGGCTCGCATCAGGTGTTAAAATCAACTGTACCAAAACATGGGACATGGGAAAAAGAACTTAACGCGACATACAAGACATTTTAATTTTTACAGGTTATGAAACTGTCTCAATGTAATACTGATAGACGGCAGTGTAGCCCGCCGCGCAGACCAACACGGTCTCACGGCAGTTCGTGAAATGGTCACGTTATTTAATCTATTGATTCGTGTAAACGGACACGTTAATCTTGTTTTCTCCGTGGTGGTCAACACGTATTTTAAACTAATATATTTCAATGGGAAGCATCTTTCGTGATCACAGCACGACTACAGTAGTGAGTAGTATGAAATGCCGAAAATCCGGGCAGGGAGGTTGGTTGGGGTGATGGATGGGTCAAATAACTCAGGACTTTCACCCCGGAGACCGGGGATCGTGTCCCACGTGCAACGTTAACTTTCCCCGTTCTTCTTTTCCTAAACCCAACCTCCGTATAGATGCTTCCCATTACGTGCTGACCACCACGAAATAAACAAGATTAATGTGTCCTTGTACATGAATCAATAGATTAAAAATAACGTGACCATTTCACAAACTGACGTGAGACCGTGACAGACAGCAGTCAGAGCTCCGGCGGACGGAGAGCTCTGCGTCCAACACGAAAAGCTTGCGTACGCTGGTTTTCACGGACACTTTGTGATGTATAAAAAAATAACTTGACGTGAGAATGTGCGGGCCGTCCGCAAAGTCTTTTCTGTCTCTGTTAGGTGGAGAATTCTAACTGAAAGGTGCTGAAAATCACCAAACATTACAAAATAAAGTTTCCACTACAGTTACTGTCATTCGTCTATGACGTTGACTATTCAAAAACATAATTACCACCGCTAATAAAAGTTTGATCAATGATGTGGATGATTCACATCAGAATGCCAAAACCCAAACGGGAAACAGTCCACAGAAGGTGTGTCGCATTGTGCTGGCATGCGGTGTGCTGCACAATGTGGCGAACAAACGTGGTGTGCCTCCGCCACAGCCCGAAGCAGAGATGGACGAACCCGACCCGGGGCCACCGAACATTAGGCCCAATGCAGCAGTCTTACAGCTTCGGTTGGAGGTCATACAAAGAATGTGAAAAGGCAAGACAATATGCATTTCCTTTTAGAGGTCTTTTATTGCGTCACATAAGTTAGTCAGACCATCATGTATTCGTCTTAATTCTGTCATTGTGTTCACAATTTCATTTTGTGACTGCCGCACAGCATCGGTGAGGACGAAAGTATGCCACCAGTCTTATCCAGGCAGCGCCAACGGCCTCTCAGCTGCCCTATGGTCCGCTCCACCACTGACTGAGCCCGAGTATGTAGGTCATTGTAACGTGGCCCGTGGGTGACATACGGATGATACCGTTCCATACAGCTGGCATGGCGCGGCTCAGTGATGGTTGGGAAATGCCTGATCGGTCAGCCAGCTCTCTCTGGAAAGCCCCCGTTGCGAGGAAGCCCAGCGTGGTAAGAACTTGCAAGGGGACAGGTAACGCGTGGTTCCTTACTGTCTCACGTTGTAAAGCCGGCCCAAGCTCAGCACAGAGTTCCAACAAGATAGCCCTTGGCAACCTGAATCAACTCATTAGCCAGTCATCATCGTGGGCCAGCAAATCAGTTTGGTCTCTGAATACACGCTCTCTCCGGATTCTCCTATTTGCGATGTCTTCAAGCAGTGCCAGAGCAGCCATTTCGCATCAAGTATAGCAATATCTTTTACGCGTCCTTTTATAGGCTACACCTAATTTACCACACCTTGTTCACTTATTTACACATAATCCACAGATCAATTGAGCATCACGTGCCTCATGTATGAGCCCGAGTCAGGCTCACAGAGCCAATTGCATTTTCACATGCCAGTCTTGTAGTTGCACAGCGAGTATATATTTCATATGTGATAAATAATCCGTGTTGCGTGCAATATTAACTATATACAGAGGGTGACATGCATTTCCTGAGGGTCGTTTGTTTGACACCCTCAAGTTCAACAGAACTTATTAAGTGGTGGCAGATTATATATTTTCCCGTTTGGGTTTTGGCATTCTGATGTGAATCATCCACATCAATGATCAAACTTTTATTAGCGGTGGTAATTATGTTTTTGAATGGTCAACGTCATAGACGAATGACAGTAACTGTAGTGGAAACTTTATTTTGTCAAGTTTGGTGATTTTCAGCACCTTTCAGTTAGAATTCTCCACGTTACAGAGACAGAAAAGACTTTGGGGATGGCCCGCACATTCTCACGACTGCTCAACAGTTTGCGTGACGGCCCGCACATTCTCACGTCAAGTTATTTTTTTATACATCAAAGTGTCCGTGAAAACCAGTGTATGCAAGTTTTTCGTGTGTACGCAACGTTTATACATGAGGCCCCAGGAATTTTGGACTTGGATACATGATAACCTATGTCAGAGTGCAGGGACCCAGGTTCCATTCAGCCCAACATTATTTGTTACTTGGGAGTTCCAATTATAAATGCAAACACCAGTGTGGGTGCCACCTCCACATTTCAGCAGGAGCTGAATAAAAAAATAAATAGTTTGAGATAGTGCTGAAAAAGAATAAAATCGGGAAAAAATGCTAAATGATCAATCAGGTAAAAACATGACAAACACAAAACAATGTGCTTTACAGGTACGTTTTTAGTATATTAAAAAATCTATACTTTATGCTTATAAAAAAGGACTTGTACAGTTTGAAGTGAAATGTAATAAAACAAGTAACTTAAAAGTTAGTGCAACGTTTGGCCAGTTAACATCCCCAACAAAAAGTAGACTATACATTTTGAAGCACCGCCATTGGGCAGAGAGTAATATGCATTTACATTATACATATATTATCATGAATAATCCACAGTGACAAATGGGATGGTATCTTCCTTCAGAGTGTTGCTAGGAGACCAGCAGCTGGAGGAGTCTGGCCACCACCACAACGTTGAGGCTGTTGCCTAGAACTCTGTACTGCTGCCTGGTGCTGATCTGCTCCGGGAAGGCTGCAACATACATTCAAAGATTAGGAAAATCAGTTAACACTTGTGGGTATGTAATCCATCCAATAATATATTTAAAGCTCAATATCACATTAAGACTAGAATTGGGAAAAGAAAGATGAAGCAATGGAAATCTTAAGTCTCTGTCAAACTGTCAGACAAATAGACTTAAAAAGTGGTGTGGTAGGTTATATTCTTGTGGAAACATTGAGATCCCCGAGGAGAGAAGATGGAGGAGGGATCAACGAGGAGCTATAACCGAGGATACAGAGAGCAGCCTTCTTGGAAGCCGTGCAGCTGAAAGCCGTTGCTAACTCCGCCCACACAGCTGATGAATTAACGTGATGCTTCAATGGAAAGGACGGCTCATCCCTCTGATAACACATTTCCTCTCTCCTCGCATCATTTCCCACGTTTCCTTGGTGGGATGCAAGGAAGGGAGGCAAGTGGAGGAGTCGAGGATGCAATTCAATGAAAGTGAGATGCCCCTATGGATTAGGGCTGCACGATATGAGGAAAATATCTATTTTGACTGATATTGCAATTGTGATATGATTCACGATATTAGAGGGAATGATCATTTTTGTATTCGCATTTGTCATTGAAAATGGATTATAGTGTGATTTTTGTAGGCTGTCTCTTTGTAGGAAGACTCTGCACCACCTCAATACTTAATTCACAATGGTTTAACACATATTTTACCTTTAACAAATAATGTGCCCCCTCTGCGTTTTGGATATTGCACTACAGTCCATATCGCAATTTCAATAAAATTGCGATTAATTGTGCAGCCCTACTATGGATTTATAAAAATAAACTTGGATGCAGAGCCTTGTTCATTTGTGTGAGAGTTGCTCAGTGGTGCATGGAGCCAAAAAAGTTAGCTACTTCCTGTTTAGCACGCTCAGTGTTGGGCCCCAGCATGAGTTTTGAAAGATAGGCAGTTGGAAAGGATGCACATGATGTGCAGGATGAGAAAAAGGGGCATGGAGGAGACAGAACTTGATCCAGCCGTACGGGCTGACAGATGTGTGACTCACAGAAGCTTTGGGGGAAACCCATGAGGTTGGCAACTTCTCTCGGGGTGAAATAACGGAGCTTCAGCTTCAACAGCCGCTGCAGTTTCTCTTCTTCAGAGCACTGGTCCAGACCTCCAAACACATGGTCCATCTGCAGAGCACACACAGCAAAGGCCTTCAACACACTAACAGACAGAATGGCATTGTTCATCACACTAAGGCTACATTCACATTGCTACGTTTTGGTTTAAAAACTAATATCTTTTGCCACGTTTCCCCCTCTCACTCCCCCTGCTCTGACGTTTCCCCCTCTCATTCCCCCTGCTCTGGCGTTTCCGAGCCCCTAAACCAGAGACATTTGGAAACACTTCTGACCCGTTTTGGTTTGGAATCTGCGGGGTTGTGTTGCATTCTCAACGGCCACAAACGGAGACTGTTGGCACTGACGCTAACGTTTCTCCTCCTGATTAGGTCTTATCGGTCACAGCGTCTCGTTCTGAGACTAAGCCACTAACGTTACCATGGCAACTACTAGCAGCGGGTGGAGTCTCCACGTTGCCTCCTGTTTATGCCCAGTATACAAGAATTTTGAGATATGAGATTTATGCGTGTTTGTTTAAACAGAGATACGTTCTTCTACTGGAGATAAAAACGCGTGTGCACGGAGATCGCTTTTGGCTCAAAACTCTGACGGAGCCGCGACTGAGCTGGAGCGCAGCCGGACATTGGGCGCACATGACCGTTACCTTGGCTGGTTAGTCTTGTTGATGCCTGTGCTGACGTTCCAACCTACCTCTGTTTCCATGCAGCACTGCAGCACTGAGCCAGTTCCCTCCACATACCGCCCATAGCTAGGGACGAAACACAATCACATGACAGCATTACTGAATGATCAACCAATCAGACAGAGAAACAACAGTGCTCAGATCAGAGGAAGACCTGACCCAGGACCCACATTGGACTGGTCTGAATTATACCAAAGCCGGTCTACGGAAAGCTCCCTATTCAGCCCCATTGTACCGAATTTGGTTGCAGTTCCACCAGAGTTCCACTGGGGGTGATCGCAGGTGAGTGCAAAATGAATGGGAGTCTATGGAGCTAGACGGCTAAATTTGTCTCTTCCGCCTGATTGGCGTTGAGAAATCTCAGATTTGATTGTAGTTTTTGCAAGTTCAACATGGATTATAGCATATAGATCTTTCTAGCACGTGTATTGACAGGGAGAGCCTAACCTGTCAGCTGTGTTGTCCATGCCTTGAGAGAAAAAAGGAAGTGACTCAAAACTTGCCGTACGATGTGTATGACGTCATTGACATTTTAAAAGGCTTTTTAGAACAAAAAAAATCAACAACCTGCAGTGTGTATTTTCTTAGCCTCCCCTTTCGAATGCAACATTCAAATTACTACACAAAAAATAGTTTTGAGGGGTATAGCTCCATAGAGTCCCATTCATTCTGCACTCGCCTGTGAGCTATATGGATCAAGAGTGGAACTGCAACCAGTTCAGAAGCTGGAAGAAACGAGAGAGTGGAACTTCTTCCCTTATTAGAAATTCTTTGATTATACTCTGTATAAATTGGGTCAAGTATGGTCAGGTTTTCCTGCCATGGGGCTGTGTGGTCTGCGAGTGTCTCCGAGCTGACTGTCATCCAGATTCTCCACCAAGGGCATCTGCACTGCGTTCAGGCTGCGTTCCGGTTTTGTTCTGTCCTCCAACATGCGCCATACCACACCGGGAGCGTCTCAGAAGCAGAGTCTTGCTGCCCGACTCGCAGAGTTTATTGTCTCTACAAGTACTTTACAGAACAATCAGGTGTTTATTAAGCTAGTATCCATCTTCCACTCCAAGCTCTCCTACAGTTAAACTCCATGCCTTCTCTTTTCTGGTGTTGTCCTGATAAAAAGAATCTGTGATGTCAGTTATGTGTTTCCACTATCCCACTTGTTGTTAGTGGTGTTGTTAAGGAGACATAGCCTATATACAATATTTGGGGGGGGGGTGTTTTGGTAAACTGACTGGATGCTCTCGCGGTTTCATTTCCAGTTTCACGCACGCTTCACGCATGCTTCTGGGACGCGCCGTGGCGCGGCTGGTGGAATATCAAGCATCGTCTTGAATGGCCATGTGGGCCGCGGCGCCTCAGGAACGCAGTGCAGACGCGCCCGGTGGAAAATAGGGGTGACAATTACAGCTCTGATCACAAATCAGAAAAGAGAAATTTTCACTGAGGTTTCATCTCCGATTTGCATTTACTATGTTACTATTCTTGTGCAAAACTGCAGTACTAGTGAGACAAGTGAAGATAGCGACAGGGAGATGAAGAGCACCCACCCTTTGGTGAAGCACACAGACCTCCTGCATGTGGGCCTGACTATGTCCAGGAGCAGAGCATATCGCAGCAGAGTTTTAGGAGGAAGGAGAAAGTCTTCCATGTTTACTTCCGTCTGTGGTTGCAGGAAGTCTTGGACCTGCCTGACAGACAGATCGTTGTTCTGACTCCTCTTCCTCTGGGCATCCATTGTGGTCTCGAGCTTATACAGAACCTGACCCCCCTGCTTTCCCTCCTCTGGCTGCCAGGTACCTGAGCAGGGAGGGCTCGACACTGTGGGCGGCTCAGGGAAGTCCCTCTCAGCGGGATGTGGGAAGGCATCTAAAATCTAAGATGACATACTGTATCAAAAGCCTTACATCTGCAGTACCAGTACTACAAAGTCCTAACAGAATAAAAAGACCCAACAAACTTGATTTCCTCAAATTACAAACAAACATTACATCGGGACAATGTCTTTGGTACAGTTCATTAGGGATAGAGACGTTCTGATACCAATACCAGTATTGGTATCGGCTCCGATACTGCCTAAAACGCTGGTATCGGGGAATACTGGAGTTTATACACTGATCCGATACCACGTAATAAAGCCCTAAAGAAAATCTACGTTAAAGTAGTTTATTTATGTTGTTTTTCCGTTATAACTGATTGTCAAACTGCAGAATAAAAGAAGGTTCTGGGGGTGTTCATTGTTCATGTTTCAGAAAGAGTTTAACCTGAGCCAGACTGACAACAAAGATAGAAATAATATCACATCAGGGATAGTAGTATACAGCTGTTAAAACAAAATAAAATATGACACACTGGTATCAGATCGGTACTTGGTATCGGCCGATACGCAAGTTCAGGTATCGGTAAGCAAAAAATGGTATCGGACCATCTCTAATTAGGGAGTTCTGTTGATTATCCGGAGCAACTGCTGCTCACTGAAATCCAATTCCCCTCTCTAACATTAGGGTAGAGGCAGACATTTTAAAACCAGGACAAATATGCCCAAACTGTTTCCATGGCTACTGTAGGTACCAATAGAGGCAAGTCAGAAACGATCCGTCTAGACTCCTTAAAAAAGGCACCATGAGTAGGGTGTTCCTCAAAAACTAAAATATAGACTCACACAAAATTACATACTACGAAAGTAATCCCTCTCAATCATTATGAGCCACTAGAGGTGTGTGGTGGTGTCTGTATCTTCTTTTCTTCTTTCTGTGCTGTGTGCGGGACGTTTGTGGGCGTCAGCCTTTGGGCATGGGCGTAAATTTCATCTACCAGCTGGGGTGGGGGGGGGGGGGGGGGAGACAATAAATATGAAATTTCTCAAGAGCTATTTTAAGGGGACACAGATAATACATACAAAATAGTACAGCTGTAGAGGACACCAGTAAGTAGGCTGGCGAACGGTTTCATTCACTTTAGACTATGGATGCACCGAATTCCCAATCCACTGGTTAAGATTCTGCCGAATCTGAATCCTACTGCCATCCTCAGTCCATTAACACAGTAAACACATTAATGAAGTAAACAATGTCCACAGCAGTGTATTTTTTGTACCTGAAGTTGCAGCATTTTGGCTGCTGTCTGTAGATTCCTTCATGCACAACTCATATTCTTTCGGATGTTTCATACCAAATGTTTTAACAATGTTGTGTATTGTTTAGGGTCCTTGCCACCACGAGACAAATCAGCATTGCAAATTGAACATGTAGCTGGACTTGAATGGTTCTTTTGACTGAAAGTACTGCCAAACAACACTTTTTCTGCTCACGAGTTCCATTTTCACTTTCTCACAGCCTACTGCATTGAACGGTCCACCTATGTAAACACCTTCCTGTAATCAACGGCGGCGTCATTACATCGACCAGCGTAGTGCAAGCGTAGGGTTCGGTGGGAAAAAATTCTAAGGTTTGGCAGAAACAGATCCCCGTCAAAAAGCCCAATATTCGGCCGAATCCAAGATTCAGTGCATCCCTACTTTAAACATCAGATGAAGTGATTCTTTTCTCTAATACAGATGAACTGAGAACCGAACCTTCTAGCAACCAAGCTAACTAGCTAACCAGCCGACTCATTTTCTGTAACCAGTGAAAACATGTTGGGAGATGTTTTTAAACTTTAAAATGTTGCCCCGTTTGTATTGTTTTACTACTTACAAAATTATTTTAATTAACTTTAACTAATCACACAGAAATGGCAGACTGTCACAAGGTTTTGTACCAAAAGGATTTGAAAAAATATGAAATATTACCATTGTAACTGCAGCTTCGGCTGACACTGAGAGCTAGCGCTAAAATGTTTCTTTGATACATTTCATGACACCAGGATTACTGTTGGCATGCCTCACCTTTGAACTGATGAAGTTTTCTGTCGAAATCTTGGCAATCAGGAAATAACGCAGTCTGGAATTTGGCATCCCGACCTGGATTTATGGATAGAACAGTGATGTAAATAGAACTTGCAGTGCAGATGTATTTATTGAAATGAGTCATAGTGGCTCTTTCTTACACTTGTGGGTGAGACCATGATCTCATGGAAAGTGTATCCACATTCCACGAGTGTTTTCACCAAACATTCCCTGGAGAGTAGAAGAAGAATATGAGGAACACCTTCACCTTGCAGTGCTTTTAACAGTCATTCCAAATCATTAGTGAGAAAAAACTAAAAACAAAATGACTTACACGTAAAATGTCCAATATTATAAAATGAAGACTTCAGTACTTAGTACTACTAATCATTAGAGAGTTAATTTTGACCCAAGTATGCTTGTTGGTATTTAAAAGCAAAGAAAATGTGCACATTTTTCAATACAGATGATTTCAATACTCCCTGCCTACTGGCACAGTGACCTTTCAGGCTTTTTGAATGCACCGTGCATTGTCTCCATGGTTACCTGGCAGAGGAGCTCTCGAAGCCTTTGACGTTCTCCAGCAGGATGAAACGCGGCAGCCTGCGCAGCCTGGCCACACACCATCACATGGAGGGAAGAAGGGATCAGAGGCTTTATTGACTCAATGTTTTATTTACATTTGTAATAGTTTTTAATTGAATGATTCAAACTTCCATTTGGTACAGTAGGCTGGTCCTACCAGACTCTGGTACAGTAGCCTGGTCCTACATTTCATTTGTACAGAGAGTCTGGCCACTCTCCATTGACAAGTGTTAACTTCCTTGAAGGCGGGTACTCTGTTGAAGTTTAAAACTATTGGATCTGCCCAGAGCCACTCTGGATCTGCCATAACCAATCGCTAACGTTTGGTCGTGACGTCGGCTTAGCATCGCTAGTGTTCGCCTTATCCAACTCCTTCACCACTAACGGAGCGAGCTGGAAAATCTAACTTTTCCCGAACTCAATGGGGAGGAGGGCCACAACATCATGGCCACCAACAAAACTCGTTCTTGCTCGGGCTTTAACTTCTGGATATTCTGCAGCATTGCCACAACGGACCGAATGGTTTCGCTCGCATCTTTCTCCGCCGCCATTACAGAACTACAACTCAAACTAGCGCACAACCTCAACGTCATCGTTCTCAGCCACTCCCTGGGACAAAACCCAAGAATATACCACAAACCCAGACGGAGTACTGAAGGAAAATGAAAATTGAGTGGAAGTTCGTAGGAGGGCGGAGCCAGGCTAACATTGCTTACAATAGAGTTGTAAAAAGTCATAGTATAGCATGTCAAAAAGTCATAGTATATAGTATGCTACAAACTTCACAATAGAAAACTTTTTGTGAAGTTTGAAGAAGAGCTTTGCTAATGTTAATTCCACCTTGTTATCGGCTGCATTATTGTGCAGTTGATACTGAAACACAAATCTGTTCCTATTTTAATCTGCAGACATTTGGGGCACCTGGGAAGCTCAACTGGTTGAGCGTGCGCACCATATACAAAGGCTGAGTCCTTGCTGCAGCTGGCGTGGGTTCGATTCGGGAAAGAAAAAAACAAAACAAAAAAACAGCGCGTGGCTAGAAAATTGCATTCTTACAAATTGAGATTCCAATATGAAAATGTGTTTTCGTCCAGGCCGACCAGAGGGCAGTATAAAAACAAAACGTGGAGATGAAAGACCTTGGCAGAAGATCGAGGATGTAGAGGAAGCTCTTGGTTCTCAAGTCAGCAATGTCCCCCTGAAGTCCTAACCTGCACAGAGAACAAACTAAGAGAAATGTTCCCTATACTTCAAGTTCAATACTTTATTGCCATGTCAACACAGTCGATTGTTGTCTTGGTGCCAATCAGGTTAAAAAAAAAGGCAATACATACACAGGAACATACAGTACATAAAAAAATAAATAATAAAAATAAAGTGTCTCGTGCAGTCTATAAAGTGCATTTGAATAAGGTGCATTTAGTACAGGTTTACTCTGCAAGGTGCCAGAGCATTAAGGAGCCTAATAGTGGCAGGGTAAGTACTGTTACAAAAGCGGGATGTTTTGCCTCCGAGACTTTGAACTCGCTTTCCAGAGGGCAGTAGTTGGAAGAGGGTCCTGGCAGGGTGGGAGGGGTCGTCTAGCACTTTCTGCGCTTTATGGCTGGTCCGCGTTAGCCTCGTGAGACCGTCTTGATCTCGCGAGCTCCAGTTTTCCACTCGCAGATCAGTCTGGCATCTTTAGATAAAGAAAATGTTGAGCCATTCGCCAAACGACCGACCAATCACCGTTGGTTTTGAGGCGGGTTTAGGTGTGACGCAACAGTTGTTTCGACTGTTCAGTCTAAACAACTAAGCGTAGATAAGAGGGAGAGAGATGGGATAGCATGACTTATAATTTTGGATGCGGTGTGCACCACCTTCTCCAACTGCTTCCTCTCTGAAGAGGTGGAGTTACCATACCAGACAGCGATGGAGAAGACTAGCACACTTTCCACTGTGGCACTGTAAAATTGGAGCATTGCATACCTAGCTACACCAAACTTCCTGAGCTGGCGCAGAAAGTGACACGGTTGGGACATATGCCAATAACCTCGGTCAGTAACTCCAGCTTCTGTTAGAGAGCTGCAGAGCAGTGTGGTCGTATGACTTCCCATTTCTGCCGTTTTGTTATTACAGTTTCCAACCCTACACCATCTTTGTTAGGAGTTTTTATATTGTAATTGGTACATTTTCATTTTATACATTGTTGGTTCTTTGCTGCATTTCTTGTTTGTTAGGCTTTGTTGTAACTTACTTGATTTGAAAAACGTTTATTACTATAAAATGTCTCGTTACTCCTTTCAACACAATTTTATTATGATAAATACATTTAAAGAGTGTACTTTCTTTACAAATATGTTAGCTATTTGTTTATGGTCCAAAATCAAGTATTAATGTATAGTTTTCAGTCAAATGACACAGGCACCCACTAACTAAGACCTAAACATAAAAAAGCCCAGGCACCCGGCATTTGGACAATTTCTTGTTCCAAATTATTTCTTTTAGAAGGTGCGGAGAGAACCTGGATGAAACATTTAAACTCCACAAAAAAGGTTTGTCTGACTAGTTTGGATAACTTGTTGGATTACATTGCATATCGCAATGGTGAAAGAAGTATTCAGATCCAGTTCTAATACCACACTGTAAAAGTTACAAGTGAAGTTGTGCGTTTAATGGTCTAATCATTTCAGCTGGACTTGTAGGCTGTTCTATTGTTGGCTAGTTTCATTTAGAATAAAACATCAGATTTTAAAAACTACATGTGTTTAGTGTGCAGGAACCTTAATGTGTAAAGTAGCTAGTAACTAAAGCTGTAACAGATGAATGTAGTGGAGTAAAAAGTACAATATTTCTCTCTGAAATGTAGCGGAGTAGAAGTGGAAAGTGGCATGAGACTCAAGTAAAGTACAACTACCTCAACATTTGGACTGAAGAACAGTACTGGAGTAAATGTACTTAGTTACATTCCACCACTGCTCAGTGCACACAAAACATAGCCAACCTACCTGGTGAAAGGCTGGCACGGAGGACTCATCAAAATCATGTCAATAGATAGTTTATTGAAGTCATCTAGTGATATGCCCTGGAAATGAAGGAAAACTATTCAAGGTTTCAAAAGTTAGAACATGGCAAAGTTAAAAATAAAGCCCAGAGGATTGGTTCATCTGTGAATCATTCTACGTGTGTGTGTGTGTGTGTATATATATATATATATATATATATATATATGTATGCGTGTGTGTGGTTAAATTAATGTGTTGATCCATTGCTTCATCTTAAATATTCCTGCTCAGGATCACAGAGGTTTGAACTAGGGCTGGGCAATATATGGATATTATATCGATATACGAGACTCAATATTGTCTTACATTTTGGATATCTTAATATGACATGTTGCCTTTCCCCGGTTTAACATTTTTTTACGGACTTGACATGAGATGGCACTGTGCTTCAGGAGGAAAAATTGCCCAAACTGCATAGCGCCCCTTTAGTTATTTGCCTTTACCCACTAAGTCAATGTACCCACATCATTGGTGATTATTTATCAAAACTCTCATTGTGTAGTTTTTTGTGTGAAAGCACCAATAGTCAACCTTACAACATCAACATGGATGCATTTGGTCAAAAATATCGTGATGTTTGATTTTCTCCATTTTCTCTAGTTAGAATCCAAAAGATCCACTCTCACCCACCTCAATGGTCTTGTTCCACAGGGCCGTGTCAGGGAAATTGTGCCCGTAGATTTGATTGGCCGTGGTGTTTATGTCGATGGCAGCCACTACCTGGGCAGGTATGCCACTCTCTGGAGAAATAAACAATAGATAATAAGCAACAGGTGGAAGATTTTCTTAAGATTTTTATTAACATAAATACATACAGTGGGGAGAACAAGTATTTGATACACTGCCGAGTTTGCAGGTTTTCCTACTTACAAAGCATGTAGAGGTCTGTAATTTTTATCATAGGTACACTTCAACTGTGAGAGATGGAATCTAAAACAAAAATCCAGAAAATCACATTGTATGATCTTTAAATAATTAAATTTGCATTTTATTGCATGACATAAGTATTTGATCACCTACCAACCAGTAAGAATTCCGGCTCTCACAGACCTGTTAGTTTTTCTTTAAGAAGCTCTCCTGTTCTCCACTCATTATCTGTATTAACTGCACCGGTTTGAACTTGTTACCTGTATAAAAGACACCTGTCCACACACTCCAACCTCTCCACAATGGCCATGACCAGAGAGCTGTGTAAGGACATCAGGGATAACATTTTAGACCTGCACAAGGCTGGGATGGGCTACAGGACAATAGGCAAGCAGCTTGGTGAGAAGGCAACAACTGTTGGCGCAATTATTAGAAAATGGAAGAAGTTCAAGATGACGGTCAATCTCCCTCGGTCTGGGGCTCCATGCAAGATCTCACCTCGTGGGGCATCAATGATCATGAGGAAGGTGAGGGATCAGCCCAGAACTACACGGCAGGACCTGGTCAATGACCTGAAGAGAGCTGAGACCACAGTCTCAAAGAAAACCATTAGTAACACACTACGCCATCATGGATTAAAATCCTGCAGTGCACGCAAGGTCCCCCTGCTAAAGCCAGCGCATTTCCAGGCCCGTCTGAAGTTTGCCAATGACCATCTGGATGATCCAGAGGAGGAATGGGAGAAAGTCATGTGGTCTGATGAGACAAAAAAATAGAGCTTTTTGGTCTAAACTCCACTCGCCGTGTTTGGTGGAAGAAGAAGGATGAGTACAACCCCAAGAACACCATCCCAACTATGAAGTATGGAGGTGGAAACATCATTCTTTGGGGATGCTTTTCTGCAAAGGTGACAGGACGACTGCACCGTATTGAGGGGAGGATGGATGGGGCCATGTATCGCGAGATCTTGGCCAACAACCTCTTTCCCTCAGTAAGAGCATTGAAGATGGGTCGTGGCTGGGTCTTCCAGCATGACAACGACCCGAAACACACAGCCAGGGCAACTAAGGAGTGGCTCCGTAAGAAGCATCTCAAGGTCCTGGAGTAGCCTAGCCAGTTTCTAGACCTGAACCCAATAGAAAATCTTTGGAGGGAGCTGAAAGTCCGTATTGCCCAGCGACAGCCCCGAAACCTGAAGGATCTGGAGAAGGTCTGTATAGAGGGGTGGGCCAAAATCCCTGCTGCAGTGTGTGCAAACCTGGTCAAGAACTACAGGAAATGTATGATCTCTGTAATTGCAAACAAAGGTTTCTGTACCAAATATTAAGTTCTGCTTTTCTGATGTATCAAATACTTATGTCATGCAATACAATGCAAATTAATTACTTAAAAAGTCATACAATGTGATTTTCTGGATTTTTGTTTTAGATTCCGTCACTCACAGTTGAAGAGTACCTATGATAAAATTTACAGACTTCTACATGCTTTGTAAGTGGGAAAACCTGCAAAATCGGCAGTGTATCAAATACTTGTTCTCCCCACTGTACATACATAGACCTGTAACAAGTATTACATAATTGTCTAATTGTCAATATTTGTATACACAATCAAGCAAATGAATTGCTAACATTAGCTAAGGTCTTAAGGGGTATTTTTTGTTTTGTTTTTTAATACACCCAATGTTGTTCAACAAGACTGACGAAGCAAGTCTTAAAAAAATAAATAGTGATTATTAATATTTTACGTGTATACCGCTATGGATTGTGGATTGGCCATAGAAAGTCCGCTTGAGGCTCCATGTGGATTTGGACCATTTGGACAACCCGCCGAACATAGAACATTAGGATTTGTTCACGGTAACGATAACTGTTAACGTTAGTCCCCTTCAATACAACACACCGTGGCAGAGAGAACTGTCACGGCTTGGAACTTATGAAGAAATACCACTACTTTAAACCTTCAGACCAATCTAGGGACGACAAAGCTTACCCTTTAAAGCATAATGCATCCCTCCTATCCCACTGTAGAGCTCGAGCACCCGCCATGGCACCCGCTCACTCTCCATGGCACGTCACTGCTGACACTTCCTCCTCCTCCTCTTCTTCTTCTACATTTAAACAGCTGACAAGTTCTTCTTTGTGATGTTTCATGGAGGTTGTCAACAACGAAATGGCGTATTACCGCCCCTTTCTGGTCTGGAGACTGGAGTGGGATTATATAATATAATATTAATATATATTATTATATTGTAACATGCACCCATGCAGCTGTCAGTTTATTAGGTCCACCTAGCCTCAGGGACTATACAACCAAATAGCAATGCATAGAGAAACATTTGAAACACAGGAATAAATATATAAATAAATAGGTACATTTAGGTAAATAATTATACATAAGTGAATATGTAATAACACTATGTCATTATTATGGCAACATTTTGCATGCACACAAGTTAATTCATTGTTACAGAAAAAAACTTTCCTGAAATATCTTGCTGCCACAATGTAGGGATTATTTACAGTCATAGTTTCACGTACATATACCATATGCATTTACATATATATTTTTAAGGAAAATATTTTGCATAAAATATATAATAATAAAATATGATTAAGGTTATGAGCAAATGTGCATCTTCCCAATACATGAGAAAACATTTGAAGTCAAAACCTAACTAGACAAAATGTATGATAAAAGAAATATATAAGACTTTCAACTATCTAGCCTATATTCGTCAGATAATTATTCAAGACACTGGCACACAAGCAATATTGTAGGCTATAAAATCATTCCAGCAAATCGTATTTCTGTTTTTGCTTTAAGAAAAAAGATAAAAAAATATAGAGACAGAGAGAGAGGAGTGGCTGAAGGAACCGGAAGTATCCTATTAAGGAATGGTGTCTCTCACATAAACTTCCGGTTGGGTGTCAGCTTGAAGCGAAGTCTCTATCAGAATTTTCAAAGCCAGTATATTTCTCTTTTTCATTCCTTTTTTCCCCCATCCCAGTGTTTTTCTTCGTGTCGCCGTAGCAGCCGAGCCTTCACATTCTCCCGCCGCTAACCGTGTGATTGCTGGTTTGTTGTCGTGGCTCTCATTTCAACGCTACAATGTAACCTTTCCAACTAACGTTAACTTACACGCTGTGCTTTTTTTTTTTTTGATTCAGTGATTACAGAAAAAAAAATGTCCAAGTCTTTGAAGAAGATAGTGGAGGAGAGTCGGGACAAGAACATTCCAGAGGTGGAGATGTGCGACAGGGGCATTTCCAACATGCTGGACATCCCAGGACTATGTAAGATATATTTATTCCATTTCACCACCAAAATTCATTCAAATAGAATGGTTCCAGAGTCTATCCAGAAGCAGTTTCAGATTAGAGAGAGCAAGTATGAACTGAGGGGAACGTGCATGTTCACAAAGATAAAGATTAGAACAAATGTCAAACAAAGATGTATATCAGCAAAAGGAGTAAACGTGGAACCTTTTTAGATGAGGAAGTAAAAATGTGTTACACACTACAAAGATTTAAAAGAAATACTAAAAAGTAGGATGATTAACAAATATAAAAGCAGGCATGAATGGCAATGTGTACTACTACTACTACTACTACTACTGTATATGAATGGGAATGTATTTAGCTTTGTTTATTTTTACTTCTGCACATATGTGTGATAGTATGTATATAAAATACAGAAATTAATGATAATACATTTTATATAAATTGATAATATCCTGAGGGACTTAAGAACAAAATAAGAATAAGGTAGAATGTAAAAAGGGTAGTGTAAGAAGCAAATGCTTCAACCTCCACCTTTTCGATCAGTATTGATTATAAACGAATTACAGTGCTGCTCAGTATTGAGTATTGGAACCCCTGCTAAAGTTGACTAAAAAGAGGAATTAAAAAAAATCATCTTTTGGAAATTGATCTTAATGCCTTAATTGAAAAAAATAGGAAAAATCCAACCTTTGAGAACACCAATTTTCTATGTGAATGAATAATGTATTGTAAATAAAAAATATGTTTTTCCTTAAAATACAGGGGGCATAAGTAAGTACACCCCTATGTTACATTCCCATAGAGGCAGGCAGATTTATATTTTTAAAGGCCAGTTATTTCATGGATCCAGGATACTATGCATCCTGATAAAGTTCCCTTGGCCTTTGGAATTAAAATAGCCCCACGTCATCACATACCCTTCACCATACCTGGAGATTGACATGGTTTTATTTCAGTTAGCCTAATAAGCCTGATTTGCATTGAGAGATGATTTTATGGAAAGTACCCCATGCCAATCTCTAGGTATGGTGAAGGGTATGTGATGATGTGGGGCTATTTTAATTCCAAAGGCCAAGGGAATTTTATCAGGATGCATAGTGTCCTGGATCTATGAATGTATTTAGGCATGGTGTAGTGTTGGAATGTAACTAAGTACATTTACTCAAGTAGGCTACTGTTAAAGGGATATTTCACCATTGGAAAGATGAATATGTCTTTAAATTGGGTCACCTATGTAGTAGAAATGTGAAGAAAAAAAAAATTAGAAATTGGTGGCTTCTAGGCCGAGAAAAGCCAGAAAATGTGTTTTTGGCTCATGTGGATGAAACACACCAAATCCCAGAATGCACTTGCTTCGCTGCTTTAGCGTCTACTTCCAAGCCACGCCTACCGTTACAGACAGACAGTGAGACAGTCAACTCAACTTTAGTGTGTTTTATTGTCATTTCAACCATATACACGAAACAACGTTTCACCGTGGCTCAATTGGTTACACAATTAAAATATATGAAAATGACATACGAAACAGGATACATTTAGTGCACACACATGATATGCTCCGTAAAGTTCAGCTAACACATAGCTAGCTACTAGCATTAGCGCTTGGTGGGCTGTATCACCGAGTATACAAATTTGCATGTAATGTAGAATGGTCGGCATTTAATAGTCACAAACTCCACCAGCAGTTAGCAGTTAGTTGGATACAAGCACCCCATTTCTGCACCAGGCAGTCCGTGTTAACACAGCTCAGACCAGAGGCATTGAGCAACACCGCTGGTCTCCATAGCAGGCAGGCGAAGCTGTGTCGAGTATTCGGTCTGTAATAAAGTGTCCTGCATATTCTTCGATCTGTACCAATGTATCCTGTTGGTACACGTGTGCGGTAGTTTGAATGCACATAATTGTTGTTCTAAAATTTCCTTCGGGATGAATAAATCTATCTAAAGTTTTGATGCTGAGAAGCCACTAAGCTACGCGAGGCAAAAAAGCCTCTTATAACGCAAAATGAATTTTTGCGTCAAGAGGCTTTTTTCCAGACCCACAATACAGAGATCTCTCGTCTCAGGGGGACATGAGGGAGGGAAGCACGGTCATTCAAAAATACTACCGGGTTTCTACTGATACAAAGCTTAATGCTAAATCGGTGAAGTATCCCTTTAACCCTTGTGTTGTCTTCCCGTCGATCTGCAACTGTATTTGTATTTCTGGGTCAAAATTGGTCGACACTTTCTCTTACTTTTCCCGACATTTTTGTCACTTTTTTCCAAGTTTTTTTGTCACTTTTCTGATATTTTTGTCATGTTGTGTTTTTTTTTTGTTTTTTTTTTTTTTTTTTTTTTTTTTTTTTTTTTTTTTTTTACATTTTGTCCATTTTTTCAATGTTCTTATATCATTTGTTTACTTCAAAATGCTATAAAATTGAATAAAACACCCAAATTCAATGAAAGTAGTGAACTGATCATATATTTTACGGAACCATCCGCGTTATTTTAATTTTTTTTGACAATGTGGTTGAAAGAAACCCAAATTTTCGGATATAGAAACTTTTTGAAAATGAGGACAACAGGAGGTTACAAATTTGTACTTTGCTTGAGTCTTTTCATGCCACTTTCTACTTCTACTCTACATTTTAGAGAGAACTATTGCACTTTTTACTCCACATACAAGTATAAATTAAATAAAAAAAAAAAAAAGTGTATTATTAATTGCAGTCCTTTATTAAAATGTTGTGTACAAGTAAGATAGTGCCGAGTGAGTTGCAGTGCTGTTGTGTTGACTGGATGTTCCATGTCGTTTCAGTCACTCTGTCTAACATCACGCAGCTGGTCCTCAGCCACAACAAGCTCACAGGTAAGCCTCTCACACACTGTCAGTAGTAATGTATTGTAAGTAATGTAATGTGGAGGAAGGTCTGCGAGACTAGTAATAATGTGGAACTGTTGTTTCTAACCATGGCTTTTTAGGGCTGTCCTCAATACCATTTTTTTGTGTTTCAAATCTTCGGGACTAATCAACAGGGAATATTCGCAGTTCAGCGACATCCTGTTGTGTTCTTTAAGCCCCCCAATTGTATCACAAGAAGACTTTATATTTCGTAATTATTGGCTGCACGATATGAGGAAAATATGCAATATGCCATAATGTTGAATATTGCGATAACGATATAACTTACTATACTACTTTACTATATTACTATAAATAACAGATATTAAAGTGTTCTCAGTTCTGCTGCTTTCAGTGTTCTGCTTAAATACAACCCATTGCTTGTTGAATTTAAAACAAACAAAAGGAAATCATTTCCGACATTCTTGCACAAATTGAACATTGAACTCTATAAAAGACACCACTAAAAAAAGAATGACGGTTACATTTTAAAATGCAATTTTCTGCTGATATTTTCTTTCAACTAACAAAAAAAATCTCTGCGTGTCTTTGTCGCAGCCTATTGCGATGTTTATTGCGCCAGTTACCGCGATGACCATAAAAAATGATATAATGTGCAGCCCTAATCGTTTAGAGATGTCTACGCTCACTTGAAGGTGCCGTTAAACAAACTCCCGTGCAGTTCAGTGCTTGTGTTTGGTGTTTTTATAACGTTCTTGTGGCAGAGACAGAGGCAGTGATGTTTCCTGTTTCCTGTTTCCTGTACGGGACTCTCACACCGCCTCAAAACACACTGACAAGTCTGATCTCCGGTTACATGACTGACCGCCGCAGCGTGACGTGGGGTTGCGTTTCTCCAACAGTTGAATCTGTCGCAACTTATTAAGAGTATTGAAGGAAAAAACTGAACAAAAAATGAATATTCAAATCCCCAAATTGAATATCTACCCAACGAATGAATATCCGAATAGGTTTGTAAGTAACTAGCTACATAATGTCAGCATCCAAACCCTGACCCTTATGCTGAATGAATATATTAATGTTTAAGAAAAAGGCAGAAAAAAAGAGAAATGCATGGAGAGTTATGCAGGGCATTAGAATCAGCAGTAATTTGGTGCAGTGGAAGCCATTTGCAGACATGCAGGTCCTATGGTAATTGCCAATTTTATGTTCATTTAAGAAAAGAATTCAATGTTTTTATGATAATAAAGAGGCGTGGTTTACTGCATAGGCTGTGTACTCTAGGGTGTGATTACCACACTTTTCAAAATCCAGTTAGTGTCCCCTCCACCTTCGTTTTGATATTATTTTATTTATAATTCTGGGTGATTGGCCCCTATTTTAAACATTACAGACAGTAAGAAGGCTTTTTCTTCTACGTAGTTTAGTACTATTCTTTCTGGAAGAATTTATCATTGTCATCAACTTTTATTACTCCCTGGATGTTGTATCACCATAGTTCCTAAACATGTATGGAGAAATGATGGAAATGGGATTCAAATTGAAAATATCTTTTTGGCGGAGGACCCCCAGACCCGCTGTTTGTGTGTCACACACACACACACACACACACACACACACACACACACACACACACACATTTCTAAAACCAAAGTTACAGCCCTGTGTGTACCTGTGTCATTACATTATCTGGGTCACATGACAGGGATATAACCAAAAGATGGATCCTGGGATTCATTCAAAACTTTTAACTTTGTTTGAAAAAGTCATACCTAAATGAATGTTTTTAAATTTGAATGAAAGAAGCGATTCTATTGTTAATCGCCTTTTTATTTCTGAGCCAGTGAAGTGTACAGCAACATTTTGGAATTGTTAGAAAGTCCCAGTTGACTTGTGTTACTCCTGGATTGGGAACAATGTACAGGTCGAGTGCACATGTTTAGCAGCAGCCGATTGGAAGGGATGCGATGGCGTCTTGCACCAGCAGATGTCACCACACCCCCATCAACACTCTCACACTAACCTGGGTTTCAACTGTTAGCAAACATTTAAATAACTGAATAACCACATGACGTTTCGCTTATGTATTAAAATAATTTCTGGTAGTAAAGTGTGAACATGAACTTTAGAAATAAATGGTTTGCCACTTTAACTTGACCTTTTGATTTTCAACAGGTATGTATAAAACAACATTTGACATGCACGTTTTCGTCAGTGCTCGCTGATTCGGGGACATGCTCACCTTCCGCTGTGTTTTCTAATCTGCTGCTGGAGATGGAAAGATTAGACACATCTCACAATCTGGGTTATTTATAGGCCAGATCAGACAGAAATGGCGATAACGTAATTGGTGTAGTTACCCACCTGCAGGCACTCTCAAGGTATGCTCGGTAACTCTCAGCTGTCCTGCCAGGACAGCAGTCTGATCCTACAGACACAGCTGCACCGTGTCAGACAGGACGGGGCTGCACGCTGCTGCTCTGTAATCAAGAATAGAGCTGGGAACCGAATTTTAATACTTTTTAGGCACCAACCGAATTACCTCTAAAGCCCATGTGTCAAACTCAAGGCCCTTGGGGCAAATCGGGCCCCTCGCAGAATTTAATCCGGCCCACATCAGTTTAGGTTCATAATAAATTTTGGCCTACCTAGTTTTTTTTTCTCTCGCTTTTTCAACATTTTTATCGCCTTTTCGGAAGTTTTTGGCACTTTTTGTCGCTTTTATCTTTGATTGGCTAAGTTACTTTTTTGGGGCTTTAAGTCGACCAAACTGGAAGTGAGAAGACTATATGAGACATGCAATAATACAGTCAAAGATGCTTGACTTTTTTTTTTTTTTTTAAAGAATCTTTTTAGGCCTTTATTTGACAGGACAGCTGAAGATATGAAAGGGGGGGAATGACATGCAGCAAAGGGCCACAGGTCGGAGTCGAACCCGGGCCTGCTGTGACGAGGAGTAAACCTCTATATATGGGCGCCTGCTCTACCAGCTGAACTAACCGGGCGCCCAAGATGTTTGACTTATATCGATGAAATAAAAGCATGTCAATGAACTATACTGGGTCTGGCCCTTGATGTGATTCTTATTATCCAGTGTGGCCCTCAGTGAAGTTGAGTTGGACACCCCTGCTCTATAAGTATTGAGTATCGAAAAGTGCCTCGTCATTCAATACCTAAGGAGCAAATTTCATCAGCGTCACTGAGCCAATCAGCACGCAGCATGCTTCCACCAAGATCTAGTAATGTCTGTGATTGGCTTCCTATTGTTACACGTTGTGGAGACACGCAGGAAAAACTTTACGTTACACAGAGACGGCTCACGTAGTAGGAGCTGAAAGATATATAAAAAGATTTCTGCCATAATGTGTATTGCTGTAATTTCTTTTTGGTCTATAAAGACCTAAAGTATTGGTATCGTTACAGATATGGGAAAATCTTTGAACGATACCCAGCCCTGGTCAAGAGTTCCAGTAAAATTTGGAAAGGGGAGAGAGGGAGAGCTTCCGCTGGGACTCTGTGTTCGCTTCCAAGTGCAATAGGGTTTGGTTCCCTTTAAGGCCCGGACACACAGAGCCGATAATCGGCCGTTGGACAGTCTGGCGAGGTCAGTGACTGTTCGGTGTGTTCGGTTCCGTCGTCCGTCCGAGGGGCTGTCGTCCTTCATTTTGGCCGATTTGACGTGTATAATCGGTGGGGCGGGCACTGCTGGCAGTCGGACTGAAGTGACCCATCTGATTGGTAGAGTGCTAACCCAGAAACGGGGAGCGGAATGAGCGTGACTAGAGTCTCTCAAAATCTGATGAAAATCTTTTAAACTGATCTTTGTTGATCTGAAATGAAGACAGATTCAGCAGCTGCATGGCCTATTTCTCGCTTAAAATGTTTTCATGAACACGTTTCGGTGAACTACTTTAGTACAATATGAGATTGTATTCTGAACAAGCCGCCATGACAGTCTATCTTTGAATTTCCGGAGAAACCAGACCCATGTGACGCGTTCGTCCAATCAGCTGCCGGTTTTCATTTTTGGGAGACAATACAGACTAGCGTTGCCTGCTGTTAGGGAGACGTATTACGTCTCGTCACTTTGGTGTGACTTTTTTGACCAACTCGGGGAGACGGATCAGTCCAACTGCCTTTTCTGCCGACGTTTGGCCGTCGGCTCTGTGTGTCCGGGCCTTTAGGTGAAAACGTGATCCCAACCATCCTGACGAATACAGGAAGTGAACCAAAAAACAGTGCATTTACTAGCCTACAATTCTAATATGACCACACATCGCTGGTCGTCTGTGTGACAACATCATCTCTCTCATCATGGCCACCCTCTCTTTCACTCGCTGTCTGTCCGCTGCTCATTGTTCGCCTTCTTCTAAAATGAGCAGAAGTGTCGGCGAGTTTCACTCAGATATTCTGTCCAGTGACAATCCAACAGACCAGTGACCATTTTCCACGTGAAATTTGTTTACAATGTTTAGTGTTTGACAAAGCGCAGTGTGAACACAAACTGAACCAACTGAAAAATGTTGCAACTTCACCCCTGAATCGCACTGAGTTGTCCAAACTATAGGTTTTAAAAGCACCCTAAATGCCACCTGCCGTGTCACTGTCTTCACGCAGGGCTGCAGGATTTTCCTCCTCAAACAAACCAGCATATAACACGATACTCCCGCAGCTCCCCCTGGTCACACTAACGCAACAAGCCAGAGGAGCCCATATGGAAATCAATATCATATATAGTACGGAGGACCTTATAAATACTGTCGGTCCGTCAACTTGGATCGGAGGTTGTGGTGCTCCATTGATTGAGCTGTTGTCAGTGGCCCACAGAGGGGAGGAGGCCGGCTACATGAAATTGATTTCTGGCATCCTCCGTGAACCGTGGGACCTTTTTTAAAACCAGGACGAGTCTTTACTGACCCTCAGACATATGGCAGAGTGTCCATCTGTTGATTGTTGTACTCTAAGCACTGGCATCGTGTCCCTGTTCCACTCCATGTACTGATACTGCGACATCAACACTGGTGGATCGTGTCGTAGTGTGTGTACTAAGATGGTCTGTTGAAACACACACACACACACACACACACACACACACACACACACACACACACACCTCAGTGGTGGTAATGAGGGAGGGACAAGCGCTGCTCTTTTCATTTTCCCCACCCTGATTTTATCCTGTTGGTTTGGGAATTGAACCGACGACCTTTGGGAATTGAACCGACGACCTCCCGGTCACAAGCTTGCTTCTTTAACCTTCAGGCCACCACTGCCACTACTTTTAGTAAGTGTCATTTGGTTTTTGTCATGACAAGTTATGGTTAGAGTTAGGGTTCATGTGAGAACGTTACACGTCGTAGAGACACGCAGGAAAAACTCAAGTAAAAAAAAATGCTTCAGGAACAGGTATCGAAGTCATGGTATTGGTAGCGGTATCAAACAATTTTGAACGATACCCAGAAGGTTAAACAATCTGTGGTGTGATCTACGCACTAGGGGACCTGGACGGCCTTCATTTCTATCATTTTACACAGGCTCAGGCTGGGCTTGGGCTCAGGCTGGCGCTCCGGGTTGCACGGTAAATGAGCGATCAGGTCATGCGTTTCGATTGGCGTGAAAATGGATACTGAGGAGGTGAAACGGAGGCTGGCCTCTGGAGGACTTATTTTATTTCTTTGTTCCAACTTCTAAGTGGCTGATGTTAATGATGTTAAAAAATGTATAAATGACTCATTCTTGACAAAAGAGCTGTGTACGTGCGCACATTTGAATAATGTCGGGCTGTAAACGGGTTCGGGCTTTTAAAAAGCTGTCAATCAAAACGTACTTGTTGGGCTCGGGCCGAATTCTGTCGGGCTTGGGCCTTGACGGGCCTAACTTTTAAGGCCCGATTACAGCTCTACTACGCACACACACACACACCCAGGTCCAACTGATACAGTATCAGTATGCCCAGACCTCACCTCTCCAACACTCATTCTCCTGGCAGCATTCAGGTCAGGGCCTGGCCGCCTGTCTTCCACTGCTTCCCTCTCTCTCTCCTTCCATTGATCAGTGTGATAATCCGATAAACTTTGTGTTCTTTGTTATCAGCCCATTGATCTGTGGCCGCAGACCACGGGGCAATAAAACTGCAGATGGAAGTGAAGAGAGAGAGTGCAATATGTGTGCCGTTGGAACATGTAGCATGCAGCTGCTAATGGACTCATCAATTACAGCGGGTTTGTCAGAGCCCCGCAGCTAATGACAACACGCCGACTGTCAGGAATAGGGGCTGTTGATGAGTGCTAACCACACTCTGTAGACACTGTAGAAAGGTACAGACATCTTGAAGGTGTGTGTGTGTGTGTGTGTCTGATATGCTTTTCATTTCCTTCCTCTGTGTGTCTCCCAGCGGTGCCTGCTAACATCTCCGAGCTGAAGAACCTGGAGGTTCTGAACATGTTCAACAACCAGATAGAAGAGCTGCCCACCCAGATCAGCAGTCTTCAGAAGCTGAAACACCTCAACCTCGGGTATGTCCCACTCTAAATTGGTTAACACACACACACACACACACACACACACACACACACACACACACACACACACACACACACACACTGTTGTTTATTTACTGCTGCTCCGAGGCCAGGCTTGTCTACTGTCTGATTATTCTCCTGTTTTCTTCATAAATGCACGCATGCACGCAATGGCGTACCTTTGGGTTTAACATTAGGGGGGTTGAGATCTCCACCCAGGAGTGTAGTCTTATTATATATATATATATATATATATATATATATATATATATATATATTAGGGCTATCAATTGATTAAAAAATGTAATCTAATTAATTACATACTCTGTGATTAATTAATCAAAATGAATTGCATACATAATTAACGGTGCCTGAACCGATACTTTTTAAGAAAGTAAAAAAAGAAAAGGAAAAAAAAAAAGGGTACTAAACAACAGTTGGTGACATTAAAGAACGGCTTGTTTATTGCTAAGGCCATATGGTCAAAATTAAACGTTTAATAATAATGTATAACAATAACTTATTTCTCTAGTAAATTGCTGTTGAACGACAAAAACAACCTCCAGATGGTAAAGGACATTTACAATAACTTCAAATGCACCACGAGGCTGTAGTTTACCAGTTTCATTGAACGCACCGTCTGTGTTGTTTCTCCGACGGCAGCTGCAGATTGTTACATACTGGTGTTGAATCCTCTGCAGTGAAACACAGTCAAACTTTACACCGTTTAGCGTTAGCTGTCAGGATTGTAACCGTGTTTATCCAGCTACTAGCTAGCGGTAGGCTAACTTTAGCTGCTGTCGAGTATAGTGTTAACTAGCGTCACGTGCAGCGGGGTTTGTGTTGTGTATCGTCCGTTTCAGAGCATCAGAGAGAAGCGCAGACATATCAGTGGCACCAGATTTCCGTCTGTATGCAAACGTCGAAATTAACGCGTTATTTTGACAGCCCTAATAAATAAATAAATAAATATATATATATATATATATATATATATATATATTATTTTTATTTATTTATTTTTTTCCTGGCTCAGAATGTGCCTTTGTGGGGGAACATATAAAAGTGGGGGGTAGAATATTTTCAGCGTCAAATACATTTTCTGCATTTTGATCATTTCTTATGCACCAATTTATGTCGGCAATACCTTTTGTTTATGTGAAGAAAATTACAAGTGTCAATACAAAATATAAAAATATAATGGAATATATGGCAGTAAGGGGGCTTTTACATCAGGGCCCGGATCCTAAAGTTGACCCCAAAGTTCTGCTCGTTTGATGAAGTGAATTGTGAACACATCCATGCCAAAGTCCACTTGAAAAGGTGGTCTTTACAGTTGATGTGTTCTCCCTCACGGTTTGCATCAGGTGTAGAAACTAACTGTACCAAAACACGGAAGTTGACTCCACCTACTATCTAGGGAGGTCCTGGGACATGTAAATAGGCTGTTTCACATTCATTTTAAGAGCCGTAGCAAAACAACATGCTCTACATGTCTCAACTAGTTCAGTTGAATAGCATAAATCATCCACTTTGCACCATATTTGTAATGTATCAAATCTATTGTTCCAGTATTAGTAAAATTTATATTTATCTTTAGCCATTTGATTTTTGTTGTCATACTTGTCATACGCATTGTGGGTCGGTCAAATATGTATTTTTCCGACTTTATTTCACGGGCCCTGAAAGCAAAGCTCCCATCACAGCTAACAGCAAGTCCTCTGAAAAAACCCTGAAAAAGCGCAGACTTTGGACCAGCCTTTTACACTTTTTTTCATACTGAATGCATTCGCGAACACTCGCAAGTCGCAACTGCCGTGCTGTGGGCTTGAAAGACGGTTGCAGATCAGAGCTTTTCTGCTACATTTGTTTAATAAGGCTAGATGACATCAATGGGTCATAGAGCTTGACGCACTCCAGCGTGTGCACGTAGAAGTAGGCACACCCACGCTTTCTTTAATTCATTATTAAATAATACCAAATATAAGTTGTATTATAACGCTAACCTAGAGCTATATTAGCTAGCCTCAATACATGCTTGCTTATTTGAAAAGTTGGGTCTCTGAGAGAAAGCATTGTGTTCAGTACAGACTAAAGCTTAGATTGGGCCCAAAAAATCAAGCCTGACCCTACCCGAGCCCGTGCACGTTGTGTCCGAGCACGGCCCGGCCCGACACATTAACTGTAATTATGAGCCCGAGCCCGATTTAAACCCGACAATTTTTTTATATGTGGGCCGTTATAACTGACGTTCTCAACTACAATTCCGAATTGTTTGAACTGCAGAAATCTGTTTAGAAGGGGTATGCTTGGAGAAGTAACAAAAGAGGACGTTGAAGGCTGACTATCATCCTTTCTGCCATGGCGAGCCTGCTTCATGTGTCTGTTCATCATCAAAGTCCCCATTTTTTTTTTTGCTGTCATAGGCGAGCAGCGTGCCGCACTTAATGCACTCGACAAAGCCAAGACATATGTTGTCACTGCCCACGACTTGTTTAAAATGGTTTCATACCTCCGACTTTCCTCCAAACTTGCTCAAAGTTAATTCTCCGGTTTTTATTTTTTTCTTTACATCTTCAAGCTCCATGTTGCACTTAAGCTACACAATACAGCACAGTTGGCCCGGTGTGATGCGTGCGAGTGGAGGAGACGCTGCGCATTATTGTTGCATAGCTTTCTCCCCACCCAAATAGGCTAATAAAGTAATGTTTAAAAAAACACAAATGCTTGATCAAGGGCCCGAGGATGGTGGCGGGAAATATCGGCCAGACCCGGCCCAAGGGTGATTTACAAGTAATCCGAAGAGAACGTCCGTCTCCTGGACCCACAGTCCGCTGCTCCGAGGCATTGCGTCAGCACACAGCTAGCATACATAGCCACAATTTTATCTGGAACTCCAAAACAGCATGTCTCCAATCAAACAAGCCTGTTTCTCTGTGCAGGTGTTTTTTTCACATAGAACCGGGCAGGTTGATGTTAACTGACGTTATGCTGGTCTGGCAGAGGTTCACTGGGGCAAGCGCTAATGTCAGCTATCGTAAGTTAAGAGAGAAACGGAGAGAAACAGACTTACTTGCTGTTTGAGATTTCCAGGTGAACATGTGAAAGCCCTTCCTGTAGATGTTCATAGATGGGCCCGTTTGTTTTTATGAGAGAGAAAGAAGGGGCTGAGCAAATCAACGCACTGTGCGAAGCTCTACAATAAAACAAGATTTATTCCATTTTATAGCAACAAAATTTTTTTTAAAATCCATATGTGGCTGCACAATTAGTCGCAATTTTATCGAAATCGCAATATGAACTAGTGCAATATCCAAATCGCAGGGGGGGGGCACAAAATATCTGTCAAACCGTTCTAAAATATGGTATTGTGGTGCTGCAGAGACATCCCGGCCTACAAATCCTATCCTACAAAAAAATCTTTGTTTGGTACAGATCCTCGCAAAAAAAAACTTCACACTTCAATCTTTTTTTTCTTTTTTCAATGAAAATGGGAATAATTATACAAAAATGATCATTCCCTCCAATATCGTGATTCCTATCGCAATCGCAATATCAGTCAAAATAATTGCAATAAGATATTTTCCTCATATCGTGCAGCCCTACTGTTAATGTTAGTATCAATCAAGTATATAAATGTATGCAAAGTACTAACGCTCAAACATGCATAACAATTAAAGAGCATACTGACGCTAAGAGTAATCCAACCTCAAAACGATATGGAAGTGTGTTTGTGCATGTGCGCAACAAATTGGTGTGGTCAGGTTCAGTTCCTCACCTGTTGGCGAGAAATGCTTTATGTGCGTGTTAGATGTGAGTGCAGGCTTCCACAGGCAGGGTGTCAGTGACAGGAGGATTAGGAGCGGAGCCTTGGTGTGTATTGATCCATAGACAAACATCATCTGGATAGTGTAAGCCTCCCACTGCTATTCAGACTGTGCATTCACTTTTCATCGTCTGTTTGTTTGTCGTGTGTGTGTGTGTGTGTGTGTACCGCGAGTGCTTAATCTCATTTGTCAAACACACATAATAGAATTGAAATAGAAGCGTCGTCCTTGTGACCTGTCGGTTACGTGCACACACAAACACATAGCCATATATGTGCAGAAACTGAAGCTGGTGTCTCTGACATCATCTTATCCTCCCTGTCTGCTAATCTGCCTGTCCAGGCCTCTGAGCTGCTTCCTACTGATTTGGTCACAGATGTGGATGATTGTTAGTCCACAAGGACAAGCAGCAAACAAACGGCACAAACCGGGAACAACGGGGGACCCGAACGCAAGTTTGGAAACACAAGATCCTGATTTTAGTAATATGGTGCCACATTTGATTATAGAAGATTATAACAAAACAAAAAAATACTGGTCAGCTAAATGCCACTATAGCACAGCCATGCACTGTAATCTAAGAGACATTAGTTCTTAAACCATCACCTTACTTTCAGCTGTGGCTCAGGGGTTAGTCTGGCTCAACGGATGTACATTGTTGGGATAAAGCCTGACCCCCCCCCCCCCACACACACACACACACACACACACACACACACACACACACACACACACACTATCTCCGCTATCTATTTAGCAAGGGCTCTGTTGCTGCTCCAGGGGTTAGCTGTTTAAAAAAAAAATATACAAACAAGCATGAGCCTTTTTTCCTCCGGTTTCCCAGAATAGATAAGCGTTGTAGTTGCTGTGGAGAAATGTCTGGCAAAGCGAGACTAGTCAGGGGGGTAGAGCGGGTCATCCACCAATCACAGGGTTTGGCGGTTTGATCCTTGGCTCCTCCTGTCCACATGTTGAGGTGTCCTCGGTAAACAAAGCAGTGTTTAACCATTTAACGTTTAAGCAGATTGGAAACGGGGGAGAGAGATGGGTATGACAAGCAACGAAGGTCTCGAAGCAGGAATTGAACCCGGGATGTTGTAGTAATGTGGCACGCGCTGTAACCCCGTCGGTACCAAGGGACTACAGTATGTCTCCAAGATATTAAAGCTGATGTAAGCACAGTCACACACCACTCCTCATCAACAACACCGCGGTGTAGGGCTGGGCGATATGGAGAAAATCAGATATCACGATATTCCTGACCAAATACCTCGATGTCGATATTGCGACGATATTGTAGGCTTGACAATTGTTGCTTTAACAAAATGTTTTCACAATTAGATTTTAGATAAATAATCATCAATAATGTGGATATAATGACAAAGTGGGTAAAGGCAAATAATAAAACAGCTAGAACAGTCTGGTAAGTGAAGAAAATTACATTAATTTACTGTAATGCAGCCTTTAAAACCAGAAGAAGACAACACTTATGCCATATCCCGATATTATGATTTTCAAAATCTAAGACGATATCTAGTCTCATATCTCAATATCGATATAATATTATAACTATATATATATATATATATATATATATATATATATATAGATATATATATATATATATATATATATATATATATATATATATATATATAGTTATATAGTTATAATATTATATATATATATTATATCGATTATATATATATTGCCCAGCCCTAACGCTAAGTGCACTAAGTCCCTAGGGGTGCAGATCACGGACAGTCTGTCATGGTCCCTCCACACCGCCTCTCTTGTGAGGAGAGCACAGCATCGTCTTCACTTTCTGTGAAGACTGTACGGAAGAGTGGTGAGGACAGTGGAAAGGATCATCAGGTCGGCACTGCCTTCCATCCAGGACCTCGCACACAAATGCTGTCTGGCCCGATCCAAAACCATCACAACATACCTCACCCATCCCCATCATGGACTGTTCTCTCTGCTGCCCTCTGGCAAGAGGCTTGGCAGCATCCGGTGCAGAGCGGCCAGATTCTGCAACAGCTTCCTCCCACAAGCCATCAGACTCCTGAACTCAAAATAACCCCCCTTTAATAACCCCCTGCAGCGGGCCTCATGTGGACTATCACTGCATAAATAGTATTTATTTATAAGCATGCCATAACAGTATTTATATTTTCTTAAACTTGCAATAACAGTTTTTTTTATATGCTGCCATTCAAAATGTGCAATAATAATATTAATGCTGATACAGGCAGCAAACTACTCTGCTCATTATGTGTTCATCTGGGGCTAGGCTTCTGCATAGCAGTTACAACACACACAGACAGACAGACAGACAGACAGACACACACACACCTTGGAGAGTGCTGTGGCGCTCAGCCCTTGTCTCTGTCCTGATTAAAAGATTTTTAATTCAAATTCAATTCAAATCTGTTTAAAAAAAAGTCACATTTTTAATTTTTCCAAAAAAAAAAAAAATCACGAGCCCAGCCCTACCATTTTTCCATTTTTGTAATTGACAATAGATCAAATGAAAATCCCAAAAATGGGTTACAGCTAGTTTGTACGGAGTGTTGCAAAAGTGTTTTGTTCTGGATGTCCAGACTCAAAGACTGAGATGTAATGAAGAAAGCTAATGGAGACAGGGGTGCACATTCTGTATCTCCTCGAAGACCTCCATGGTGCTGCACTTGGTTGTTCACACCAAAAGTAACAGAATAAAAAATGAAACTGTTATGAAGAGTGACAGAAATCGTATCGAAAAAGATAGAGAAAAGTTCTAACCCCGTCTACTGTCTCACCTCCACGCTGGAAATCACGATGCATACACATTTTCCACCCGTACAGATAGCCGTGTGTGTGTGTGTGTGTGTGTGTGTGAGAGTGTGAGAGTGTGAGATCTGCTAGGCTGAACTATTTTCCCTAACCCTGTTGACAGGACAGTCTTGCTGCTTGTGAGCGTATGGAGACTTCATTAAGAACTAGTTTGATTTCATGAGTGACCGGGTGGAAGCACATGCTCTGTGAGCTGTTGGGTTTGTCTGTATTAAACCAGCAGTAAAGCTATTCTGAAATAAATAAATGATGAATTGTCAGTAAATTGTGATCAAATGGTCATTATACTATTTAAAAAGGTTGCGTCTTGTCTAATAATCCTAATTGAATTGATCATTGATTGAAAGGCTACATTTTGAAACAAGGCGATGCATTTGAAAGCTGTGGAAGGCTAAAATTAAGTGCTGTTTTTTTTTTTATTATTATTATTTTTGGGGGCATTTTAGGCCTTTATTTTACAGGACAGCTGAATATGTGAAAGGGAAGAGAGAGGGGGGAATGACAGGCAGCAAAGGGCCTCAGGTCAGAATTGAACCTGCGGCCCCTCGGTCAACGTCTGAGCCTTAGTACATGGGGCGCACCCGCTCAATCAGGTGAGCTATCCACGCGTCCCATGAAGTGTATTTTTACAGTGGTGGCTTTGTGGGAATAATTGTGTGTGTGTGTGTGCGTGTGCGTGGGTGTGCGTACGCAGAATGAACCGTCTGAGCGGATTGCCCAGAGGATTTGGTTCATTGCCATCTCTGGAAGTGTTGGACTTGACCTACAACAACCTGGACCAGAACTCCCTGCCGGGAAACTTCTTCTACCTCAGTGAGTACACTCGCACACACACCCATAGCCCTGGCTGTCCACATGCTGACAGTGATGGACAGCTGGTCTGCTCCGCTGTTTTAACTTGTATCCCAACTACAATGTTTTGGTTCATATTTCTAGCCCACGCAGTGTTTTTTTCCCCCTCAGTTGGTTAACAGGTGAAGGGGTCACAGTGCTGGGAGCTGGGCCTCAGCCTGCATTGGTCATGTACAGTGGAATATTGATTTCACATTAAAAGATGAAAAGGACTCCACAGCAGAAGCAGCTTTTTGGCTCTGTGTTGTAAAGACCACATTGTCAGCTCCTGTTTGTGAACCCCCCACACACACACACACACACACACACACACACACACACACACACACACAAGACAGGGCTGACCCTTTGTTCACTGCACGTTGACAAAGCTGTCTGCTGTGTCTGCTGTCGTGGCAGACCAGCAGAAGGTCTGTGTGGATTGATTCTGTCCAGTTTGTGAGGCAGTATTATTAATCAGGCTTGACTGCAGCTATTGATCAGATTCCTGTCTGGTTAGGACTTTCCCATAAACACTCACACACTCACACACACACACACACACACACACACACACAGACTAAGGAGATGCTTGTTTTGCAGCCACACTTCGCGCTCTCTATCTGAGTGACAACGACTTCGAGGCCCTGCCCGCCGACATCGGGAAGCTGACCAAGCTGCAAATAGTGAGTTAATGTCAACGCAAGTGACACAATGTCAAGTCAGTTTACAATCCAGTGCATCCATAAGTTACCAGTAAAGCATTGAGAGCGAGAAGGAAAAGTTCCTGCTGGTTTCTCTATCACAGTACCAACAGCAGTTTATCAGTAGGTGCAATGGAAACAGACTTATCGAATGAAAGCATGAAACATACCAACCACTTGTAGTGTAAATGCAATAATGCAAAATATGTAAAACAAGAAAAATCATTTAGTCCCAGTAGTAAAGTGTTTTAGGAACATTCAGGAATATGTTAGTCCAGCATTGTGCTTAACACTAATTAACAATGCTGTTGTTTCCTGTGTAAGTGTCAGATATTGTGTGTTAAACAAGTGTGTCCTGTTCTTCTTCTGGTTTTCCTCCTTTCCAGTTGAGTCTGAGGGATAACGATCTGATCTCGTTGCCCAAGGAGATCGGGGACTTAGCTCAACTCAAGGAGCTTCACATCCAGGGCAACCGACTGACCGTCCTACCCCCTGAACTCGGTACTGACCATGCACACACAGACACACACAAACACAAACTCTTGAAGGAATCCAGTCAAAATCCACAACACCTACCTAATATCTCTTTTGGACAGAGGATTACACTCAGGCTGTTGGTTTTACAGCAGGGGTGTTTTAAGATCTGCAAACCAGTGGCTACTGCCTGTGCTAGTTTAAAATAATGAACTGCGTAGGTTCAAATTTCAAAGGCTCAAAGATCTATTTATCATATTTTCAACATGTGCAGTGAAATGCGGAGGAGACCTACTCCAGAGATTCTAAATCTATTTCCCTGTGCCCGACACACTGACAGCTCTTTACTCCTGTGTGAATGTGAACTGCGCATTATTGTCTCTATTCTTTCTCTCTTTCTCCGTGAAGCTGCCTTCAAGTGCGTTTGGAAATGTTGAGATCTATAAACGATCTGACGGAAAACAGTAGTTTTGAAATATAAAGTTGTCTTGTGTTGAGCTGCAACGATTAATCGATTAGTTGTCAACTCTTAAATTAATCGCCGCGGTTTGAGTAATTTTTTACGACAAATGTAAAAAGAATTCAGATTCCAACTTCTTAAATGTGAATATGTTCTAGTTTCTTCTCTCCTCTGTGACAGTCAACTGAATATCTTTGAGTTGTGGACAAAACAAGACATTTGAGGTCTTGGGCTTTTGGGAAACACTGATCCACATTTTTCACAATTTTCTGACATTTTAGAGACCAAACAACTAATCGATGAATCAAGAAAAAAATCTACAGATTTATTATGAAAATAATCATTAGTTGCAGCCCTAGTCTACATTGGGCAAAGAGGACGTCACATTCCCCCCGCCGCACAACAGTGCGATAATTCGCCAGATTGCTGTTTCCCTGTCTGAACCCAGCCTTACACAAATAAACAGGTGATGAGTGTAATCAGCTCTGTTATATGTGTTTGTGTGTGTCTACATGTCTGCAGGTAATCTGGATCTGACCGGTCCTAAGCAGGTGTTTAAAGCAGAGAATAATCCCTGGGTCACTCCCATTGCGGACCAGTTCCAGCTGGGCGTCTCCCATGTGTTTGAATACGTGCGCTCCGAGACTTATAAGTAGTAAGTACTAACGCTCACACACATGCACACTGACAGCTTCTCTTCAGTTATGCACATGGACTTTTCAAACAAACGAAGTGGCGGCTTCAACTCGATTAGTCTTTGGAATCTTAAGGTGCCGACTCAAAAAAATCATGCAACTAGCCGTCACAGATGATGTGGTGAGCACTTCCATACAATTTAAATAAGCATACGATAAATGCATTTCCCAAATGTCAATATCCTGATCTCTCATTCAGTTTGGTTGCTTTACGTATTTATATCATGGTAGGTGGTCTTTATGTTTGCAAACTACACTCCTCTATTAAACAGCAGCAATTACAGACCCTGCTGATGCCACTTTAATAAAAATAGTAAAAGACTTTGTATGCTGATGCAACAATGTTTACACACATCTAATTTTCACAATGGTTCAGGTAATGAACATTATGTCCAAATAGCAGAAAGTCAGGTGAACACCTTTTCTCATTATGTCAGGGTTTGCGTTCAGTCTAGGTAAGACTGCTTGTTACGGTTAGGTCGATGGGCGATGGACTTGTCCAGCTGACAGTCATCGACCACTGAGCACGTCGTGATTAACCCCCATCTCTCCACCCACACCAACAGCGGGGCGCGGGTTTGCAGTGGCGCTAATGGCGATCATTGTATGGTCATAAAGTAACAAATCAGTTTTATCAATGTGTTGGATTTTGGGAGTGTAACTGCAGGTGGACACTCAGGCTGTCACTTTTTTCCCCAATAGTCAATAGTTTGGATAGTTGTAATTGCGTGTGGAGAGCACACCTGAGAGAGAGAGAGAGAGAGAGAGAGAGAGAGAGGGAGAGGGAGAGAGAGCTCCTGCTACAATTACGAACCCACTTATTTTTTTTTAGCTGCACGGAAGTGTTTGTTAACGTTAACATAACACATTGTGTTGCTGCTTTACAATTCAAGCTCTCCACCAGCGACCAAATGTCTTAAAGGAGTGTTTAGGAACAAATGTTTGTTGTTCCTGCAAGGGTGACTGCTTTCAACACGTGTGTATGTTCGAGCACAGAAATCTAAGTGTAAGCAGTCTTCTCTCTGGTGGAGAAGAACGTGTTGGGGGCTGCACTGTGAAGCAGAAGGCTGCTATTAATTCTTTGTTCCAGGCAGAAGGAGATGCTGCAAATCCTCTGTGTGAATGCTTCAAACTGCTGCTCGGAGCCAGGCTCTGGAACTGATCCCTGCATTGTGTGTGACTGTGTGTGAGTGAGACAGAAAAGACCATATTCCCCCCCATATTATGTCTGCATACTTGTATGAGCAATGTGTGGGAGTGAGTCTTCTTTCTGTGTGTACATCTTTCCATACAGTGCTGTTAAATCAATATGAGTTATTCCGACACACAGTTGCCAATAGAACATCTGACAGCGCACTAGGCCTGTTTCCCCATGTCGCAGCCAATTAGTAACAGGTGTGTGTATCACACCTACATTTAAACAAATGCTAGCATCACAGATGCTTGCTGACCATAAATACAGCCATTGCGTTTGAACTCTGGGTTTTGTTGAAGCTCATGGTGTTTCCAACATCATATTTATCATGTGGAGAGCATCAATGTGATTTGACGAACGTACAATTGGGTTCAAATCGGGTCGCGGGGGCTGCAGCTCCAGCAGGGAGACCCCAAACTTCCCTTTCCCAAGCCACATTCGCCAACTCTGACTGAGGGATCCCGAGGCGTTCCCAGGCCAGTGTTGAGGTATAATCTTTTCACCTAGTCCTGGAACACCTCCCTAGCCAAACTGACACTGACAACTCACAAAGCCAACTGTGATCGTGTTTTTGATCCCCATAGAAACGGCAGCACCAGTTTACTACTCTGCTCCATTAGCGGGGAGGGGTTTACTTGCAGCGCAGATACGGGATCACAATGCTGATCTGATCAATGCTGATTTTCAGGTGGTGTTGAGTAACTCTTGAAGTAGTCTATGTCGCCTACGTTTCATTTCCAGGATTGTTCCGATGCCTTCGGAGGTTCTGCCGGATGTCCCTCATTTCCGGCCAGATGACCGTCCCCTTCCTCTTTCTTTGTGTTGGCGTTCTAAACTCCGGTGGATTTCTGAGGACTATGGCTAACTGCTCCTCAGATCTCTGCAGGGTAAATCCAGACCGCTAGCTAGACTGTCCAATCTGAGTTTTTTGTTGCACGACTAAAACTACTTTTGAATGTACACATGTTCCACCAAAACAAGTTCCTTCCTGAGACTATTTTGCAGATCTACCGGGGCTCTGTCTGCCGCTTAGCACCGCCCAAGACGATTGCGATTGGTTTAAAGAAATACTAATAAAGCAGAACACGTTTTTCTCCCGTCCAGGAATGTTGTGTGGACTAGCCAGACCTTCCTCTGCAGCGCTGTGGAGGAAGGTCTGGCAATACAAGACTACTTTTGAAGTGATGAACACTAACGTGCCTCAGTACTGGCTATTTTCAGTTTGTTCTTCCTGTCATGATGGCCATCACACTGAAGATATGCCCTGTATAAACTGACTGTGAGAACGTGCGAGGGTGAGAAAGCTGTATAAGTGTATGGAAAGAAGTGCAACAGTGAAAGACAAGGCACACACACACACACACACACACACACACACACACACACACGGCTAGCAGCAGCCGGTCTTTCGGCAGGTGTTAAACAATTTCCCAAAGAGATCTTTGTGTCTTCACAGCTTCATTCACACCTGACTAAATGTCCTTCATCTTCCAACTCTGTGAATGCACACACACACACACACACACACACACACACACACACACACACCTACACACCTGCCTGTCTGCACCTCCAGTTTCTGTCTAATTTAGTGGGATGTATCTTGAATGTGAAAGTAGTAATAATACTGTGCTCTACTATTTTTCTTGGTAGAGAAATGGTATTTTGTCATGCCCCCTCCATAGGGTTGGGTACCGAAACGTGGCGCCAATAGGCAGTCCCTCCAGGATTTCGCGATGTCGCGATCGTGCCAATTCACGCGAATTCGGTGCGACTCGCAATTTTGACCAATCACCGCAACTTTTCCGCACATTTGACCAATAACCTGAAGTTTCACGCGACTTCAATCAATCACAGCAGTCCCACGTGCACTCTGAGAGCCAATGACCAAGCGGGAGTGAGAACGGGGTTGATCATTTCCTTGTTTTTGATATGAAGACGAGACGTGTGTGTGACTCATTTACCAACAAAACATACAGCGAAAGACCGTGCAAAACATTTCAGACCGTCCTGCCAACCTGTATACATTTTAACATCAATGTAGACTGTAACGATTTAAAAGTTGCTGAAGTTGCTGCCGTTTCCATCCTGGCTGTCAGCTCTCTGCAGCGGGCGGGGCTACTGCTCCGTTCCCCCTGCGAATGACACTTACATACACACAAACACACACAGATACACACACACACACACACACACACACACACACACACACAAACAACACACACGGTGGATGCAGGAGAAAAAGGAGATGAGACGACACGATGACCTAAATTGAAGACAGCTGCGATTGTTATTGTAAGTGCAATGATAAGTTAAAGTCAGTACTTTATCAAACCGTATGAATGTGTTTGAGGCAGGTCAGAGGTCACGGTCAGCTGTTCAGTTTTATTCCTTTTTAGTCATTTAGTTCAACAATTTAACCAAAACCATTTAGTTCAACAATTTAACCAAAACAGCACACCACACACTATTTTTGTTTCGTTTTTTTTTTTCGGTTCGTCCCAGTTGTGAAGTTATTTTTTTACCTGATTAAATAGGGCTAACATTGTCTAATCATTGGCTGTTTCCTCGTCTCCCTGTATCGGTCTGTGCCCGATAAAACACATTTGGGAAATGTAATTTCCTCTGCTGCAGCAGTCAGTCAAGTCAATGTAATTTATAGCTCAATATCAGAAATCACAACTTGCCTCAAGGGGCTTTACAATCCGTACAACATAGGACACCCTCTGTCCTTAGGCCCTCCATTCGGCTAGGGAAAACAAAATGTGTGTACAGAATGGATATATTATTTGTTGCCTCTAAATATGAATGTGAATAACGTTAGCCCCCCCCAAACTCTCTCTCACACACACACACACACACACACACACACACACACACAAAATAAGATAGCAAAGATAAAAACGCTAGAACTACTGAAAAAAATATACTTGAAAAGAATGTACATGTATATACAAGTGTAGAATACAATGTACAACCTACATACATAGTATATGTAACAAAATTAAATCTGTATAATATTTAAATATTAGGTAACCAGTGTGCAAGTAGCATAATAAGGTGCAATCTTGTGTAATGTGTGAGGTAATGAGGTAGTTCTCTCACACACAGCTGTGAATTGTACAATACAGTTTTATGGAATGTGGCAGGAATGATTTTTTTTTTTTTTTTTTTTTTTTTTTTGTGTTTATTTTACTCGCTCCAACTCTCCCTGCTGCCAGTAGGAAAATATGGATGAACAATGTTAGAGTTTTAAAGCTATTTTCACAGTGTACTGAAATGAACTGACACCCCTGGCCTCCAAGGAGTATCGGTACTCATATCTAGAAACATCTGGCATGCTTTATAAAAAATGCCTGCAAAGTTTTCTGCAGTTTACGTCATCCTCACGGCAACAGGCAGATATGTTTTCTCTCTTTCTTGTCATTTCATGTCATGTTTTAGCCACTTCTGCTCAGCTAGCCTGATTAGTTCTGCTGGATGCAGTGTGCAGTCCCTCCCTCTCTGCTGTCTAATTATATGAGAGATGGCGGCACCAGGGCCCTGCAGTGAGCAGGTCTTACAGTTGGAGGGCTGATATTGCAACCTGATTAAAACCCTCTGGATTGTTCCACAGAAAGACACTGAATATGGCATTTGTTTACACCACATATCTGTTTTTATTCCTGTTGTGTTAGTAATAGGGGTGCACGCTATATCCACTCAATATCGTTTGTGCAATATCACGTTGTGCAATATCAATATCGAAAATGTCCCGAAAAGTACGTGATATTCCGTTTATTTTGTGGAGAGATGCGCATATGCCCTCATATTTTCTTGGCCAGTTGCCCTGTCACATGTGCACACTTCGACAGCATGAGTGGAGATAGCGAATAAAGCGAAAGGACAGAAAGAGAGAGTGCAAACTGCGAAGCAGGTGTGTGAAGCGAAAGGAAAGAAGAGACAGAAAAGTAAGAACATGAATGTGGCTCAGGGAGACGAGGAAATAATGAAGATTGAAGAGGAAATATTAGTATCCAAAAAGAATGCCTCCTCGCCAGCGTGGAAGTACTTTGGCTTTAAGCCAACAGGTGTTGCTCAAGCTAATGTGGTACAGGGCATAAAAGGCAATACAACCAGCCTCTTTCCTCACCTCAGAAACCACCACAAGACACTATAGTACTGCCCCGAAAAAAAACTTTATTTATTCAGGTTCTACTGTCAGTTTACAGCCTGTTCTCATGAACCATTTATTCAAAAAAGCTACGAAAAGTTAAGCCCTGTAAATCGTAAGCATTTCACGTTTTTTGTTGTTGTTGCTGTAGTCACTACATTGACTACTGCTGTGTAAGAACACAGCTGGCCACGTGGGGGAAGGTCGGGGGGGATGGGTGGGCATTACCATACAGGACTTTCAAGCCAGAGAGCGGAGATCGCTTCCCGGGGAAAAGCCTTTCACTCAGGAAATGCGTATTCCTTGGCAGTATTTCAATCTAAACCACAATCTTTTTCCTAATCTTAACTGGTCGTTTTGGTGCCTAATCTTAACTTTCGTGGTGGCAAAATGCTCATATTTTGTGGACTAAATTGAACCGCAATCTCTGCCGAAACGAGCGGCAGCTCACGGTGCTCTGTACCTGGCTCAAAGTCACCTATTTTCAGGTAACTGAACCACCAACTACTGCTGATACAACGGAGGTCTGTAGCTGGCGTCACAAAGCTCTGTAGCAGCTTAAACAACTAGCAATTGCAGCTCAGCGTCATGGAGCTCGAAGCCAGCCGGCACCACGCCGGCGTACACGTGCCCAGCCGGCGGTCTCCTAATTTCGTAGGATATCAAACGTTTTGGTGTGCATAAATTTTCGTACGATATTATACGGACCTGTTCATGAGAATACGTTGCAGTTTAAATAAACCCTTGTTGTGATGTTGTTTTGATATTCTATTAATCTATTTTGTTGTTTTCCCATAACTTTTGTGTTTTTATTAGGGCTGTCAATCGATTAAAAAATGTAATCTAATTAATTACATACTCTGTGATTAATTAATCGAAATTAATCGCATACATAATTAACGGTGCCTGAACCGATACTTTTTAAGAAAGTAATAAAAATTAAGGGTAGGCCTACTAAACAACAGTCGGTGACATTACTTAAAATAAGTAGAAGGATTTAGAGTTGTTTAAATGCACTGTTTGCATGGACCTGGACTGAGTGATGAAAGGAAATTAATAATGAGAAATGTAACGCATTACTTTTGCTGCAGAGTAGTAAAGTAATACCATTACTTTTTCAGTGAGTAATGGGCAATGGGTAATTGATTATAGTTTCCAAGTAACTTTCCCAACACCATCATTGGCGGAGTCTCATCATTGGCGGAAACTTCTGGCCGCCTCTGACTGATTCTGAGGCTCTGGGGTTGACTCCCCCACCACACTTTGCGGTAACGCAGCATAATGTGGCCTTCCTGTCAGCTGACACTCCCGGGTGAACAGTGAAACGGCGCTGTGAGCAGGTTTGTTTGAGCACGTGTTGTTGCGGTGGAGTGTTTTGAGGCGGTGTGAGAGTCCCGTACAGGAAACAGGAAACATCACTGCCTCTATCGCTGCCACAAGAACGTTTTAAAACGTCAAACACAAGCACTGAACTGCCCGGGAGTTTGTGGAACAGCTGACTGTTTCCTCAGTCCCTTGTCACTACCCAAGTTGCGCAGATTTAAACGGTTTACGGCATAACGCCAAGGGATCCGGATTCGGATCCGGATGCAAACTGCTAACGAGAGACTTTTGTAATGTCAATACAATAAAAATGGACCTACATAACGAAGTTGGTTCACTGCTGGCTACAAGTTAGCAATCAAACACAACAAAGGCTGTTAATTGAATGACGTTTTGAGCTAACGTTAGCAATCAAACAGTCATAGATAGCTAAAACGTTTTTGAAATGATTTCCATCTTCTGTTATAGTTTGTAATGAGAAAAGTTTATTATTTTATGGATTTCACAAATTTCAGTATGACTCAGACACTGTCACTACCCGATGTGAGTGGAGTGCAGATGTGAGCGCTATATCTGTATAACTTGAACGAGACTCACAAGTCGTCCTTTGCGAAGCTCCAACACCTGCTTGTCGCAAAGTGACGCTTGCGCAACTCACATCTGCACACCACTCACATCGGGTAGTGACACCCTCTGTCGGTGCGGTTGGAAAGCTCAAGATCTTTAAATGATCTGACAGAAAACAGTACCTTGTCATCTTGTGCAACATTGGTGGGGTTAAAGAACACAACAGGACGTCACACAAATGGGCATTTCCATTAACCCTTCCACTGCCGCACAACCTTGTGGTGAATCGCCGGATCCCCTTTCACTGGTGTGATCAAACGCTACTTTTAGCATCTATGAGTGTCTGTGTGATATTGTGATCTTCTGCTCCGTTCATCATGCCATCATTAGCCGCTTTCTGACCAAGTAGTTACAGGAACGTAGTTATAGGAAAAGTCCACTTCTAAACACATCTACTAACTACTCTTCCCCCAAAACCATTTTTTCCAATTGCATTCGCACTGGCCAAGTGGCCATAGGGACTGGTAGGAGGGGTAAGGGAGTGATGGAGGCACGGCAACGGTCTTTATAGCGTTAAAATCAGAAAACAAATACACCAAAAAAAGTATGAACTAAATCTAAATGAATATTTGTCATAATTTAAACAAGTCTCCCGAAGAGAAACGGGAATCTCTCTCTCCGCCTCTGCCTGCTGCACTGTGGATGTGTGTGTGTGAGACGGCCGGCCAGCTGCAGTTTAACTCTAAAAAGACAGTTAACCACAGGTTCCCGTTAATCTTATGATGGACATGTGTTGTGATATTTAAACAAACGAACCATCAACGGCGAAATAAAAGCCTCTTATTTAAGAGACCTCCAGCGGGGTCTCTGAGCACGACTGGCCGAGCGACGAGCTAGCAGCCTGGGCAGGCGCCTGCTTGCTGTCGCCTGCTTGCTGTCGCCTCACTTCATGGAAATTCCAAAAACTTTGAAGCAAATTGTCAATTCGGCATCAATTTTCGCAAGACTGCCTATATTCGAAATCTAAACAGTTAATTTCTCGCCTAAAACGTTTAGGCGAGAAATCATCACTAATTAGTGAAATTAGTGATGAATAAGTGACGAAAATTGTTAAAATTGTCCCGTTGTTGGTCTGTCTGTACTGGAAACCCGACCCTCGTTGACTTAGGTACATATGCTGAAAAGGGAAAAGAGAAAAAAACCCTGCCCTGAAATAGGAGCTGAAAGAGTTACAGGAACTGCGGCCAGAGGGACTTAAAAATCCCCAAATTGGTCCAGTCGGAACAGGAGAAAAAAAGGGTTCTAGGAACATTATGTTCTAGGAACTGCAAAAATCCCTCCGGTCGGAAAGCGGCTAATGTACTACGGGTCTACATACCTGATTTCTAAAGGTGTCACTCAAAGAGGCTCTGCTGATTTGCAACAACTTTCTTTACTGGAATGCCCAAAATGAGTCCCTTAATAGACCACTATAATGCAAACAGTCCGTGCACTGTTAAAAAATAATGAGCGTATTCAGTCACTGTCAAGTGGCACAAAAGCACAAGTAACAATTATCAATCACCAAAGACATATTTCAAACATCAGCAAATAAGTCGATTGATTGTTACATCCATAACTGCCTCCCTGCATGATGTCCGCTGTGCTAAGTCACTGTATAAAGTAAGTGTTGGAGCAGCTGTTTGAGTCTCCAGCTCGTCCCTACTGTCAGTATGGACTGTACTTTGTACAGGATGATGAGGATGAGGATGAATAATTTTATTTCGGTTAACATACATAAAAGAAACAATTATTTTCCACAATTTGCCACCGTAGCTAACCGAAAAAGGAATAGGCTAAAGCCAAGGCTTATTTTTGCCTATCCCAATAGAATCACTCAGAAATCCAACACAACTAAATGAAACTAAACACTTGAGTGCAATCCTAGTTATTTTTTGTTTTAATGAAATTACTTCATAGCCCTTAATTATTTTAGATGTTAAAGCTTTTTTGAAACTCAACAGAGACGTACACATTTTCAACTCATCATTAAAGGTGCCCTGCCACACAACACCGTTTTTACTTGTATTTTTTTGAAATACGATAGGTCCATATGTGTTTGTGTTATGTCGTGAATGTGAAAATGAACTGCTACCTCCTCTGTCAGCTCTAGCCACTGAAAAGAAATAAGCGGAGAAATCAGGCCAATTACAAAAGCTGGTCAGTCTGACATCATGTTGCCTGAGCTCATTACTGTTCATGAGCTCACCCAGTTGCACTGGGTAAAGGATGCTGATTGCCAGGCTCTCATTGGCTAGCTGTTAGCCAATCAGAGTCAAGCATATAGTTGAATATTAATGAGAACTGGCACAAAAAAAATGTTAGAGTCCATGGTAGAACTTCAGACATTACCACAAATTAATGAAATATGTGTGGCAGGGCACCTTAAGTTCATTCCATAATTTAACCCCCAAAGCTGAAACACATCTAAATTTGACATTAGTCCTCACTTTACCAGTTTCAAAGATGGAGAACCTTCTTAAATTATAATGACCTTCTTTTGATTAAAAACAAAAATGAATTCTTTAAAAAAGAAAAGAGTGATATTTCATGGTTTCCTAGAGATTTGGTCTGACTGTAAGATGCAGACAAGGTAATGAGGTGGGTAGGTTATCAAACTACTTGTTCCTTTGTTGATACTACCACTGAGAGGTTCCTAAGGCGGACATGTTCAAGATGTACACATGACAGTGTCTTCAATATGCTGCACTGTGGAAAGTCTCTCCGCTCTTAAAAGTCGTTATGGTGGAATTACTGCCCGCGTTTTACCGGAGTGTCCGAAATTCTAAATGCAAAATGTATGCTCTTATAGAACCCCCACCAACCCTCAAAGTGGAATGGTTATTGTGGCATGCACACTGTGAACACTGATGTGTAAAAAAAAAAAAGTTACAGTAAATGCATTTTTTTGGTACGTTTGTAATCATGTGTGCGTGTGCGTTAGAGAATATTTTGTTGATTTCACCTATGGATGAAATAGTGCTCAAGTACTATATATACATGCACACATCCCTCCGAGAGGGTGAGTCAGCAGGAATTGTAACTAACTAATGGTGAGGGCAGAGATCTGGCTAAAAGCCTTAGTTATTTGTCATGAATCGTAATCAGGATATTTTCTACTCCTTCCTTCCCTTCCCATACCTTTCCTCTACCCCTTCCTCCCCTCCCTGCTCTTCCTTCCTTCTCTTTACAGCTCCTTATTTCCTCCATCTTCTCCTTCCCTTCTGATGTTTCTCTGGCTGTAAAGGAAGCAACTAAATTGCTTTGCAGCTCTGGTGATGATGAGGTGGCTGTGAGAGGAAGGCCTCCATCCGATCAATGGCCTTTGGCCTCCCTGTGCATTTATCACACACGCTCTCACACGTACATATTTTTATCTTTGTAACACACACACACATCCCGATAAAGGAAAGAAAATACCAACTTTCAATCTTTTTACACACACACACACACACACACACAGAACTTTGCCATGATTAATTAAGCCGTGTGGAATAGCAGAGCTCCATAAAGACATCATTGGGAATCTGAATCCATTCGCCTCTCTTCTTCTGCATTTAATTGGCCCTAACAGTTCATCACAGAGCTACACACACACACACACACACACACACACACACACACACACACACACACACACACACACACACACACACTTAAAATAAATGGGAAAACTTTATGTTGATCTTTAACTAGAACTGTTAGTGCTCTGTATTGCTTGTATAAAAGCATAATTAAACGTGTGTGTGTGTGTGTGTGTGTGTGTGTGTGTGTGTGAGATTTTCAGTGAGTTTAAGTGACAGTAAGAAGAAGCCTTCACTTATTCCAGATCTCAGACTGTGCACATGTTACAGGGGTAGTCATGCAGAAGGACAACAAAGCAGCACAGGACACTACATGTACAGTATGTGTTACAGGGTAATGCTCTTCAAAGACGAAATACACCATGCACAGTGACATGATATGAATAGAAACAGGTTATAGGAAATTAGACTCAATTTAACTGCTTTTAGTTCTGTTGAGTTACTGTACTGACACAATTAAAGGTGATAGAATTCTGCCTTGGTGAGTACGCCTGCAACTAGAGATTATTTTCATAGTCGATTATTTTCCCGATTATTTAATTACTGGTTTGGTCTATAAAATGTCAGAAAATGGTAAAAATATTGTAGAGCTGTGTCTATGCTGATTAGGTGGCACAGTGCAGTTTTGGTGATTGTTTTGGCATGAAATTGTGTTTGCGTTCAAACCTGCAGACGCAGGGCAATTTCCATGTCAAAACCACAAAACACCTTTCACTTGTGTGTGAGTTTGGCCCCATTTTAGTTGGCTTCATATTCATCCACTGCAGATTGATACAGTATGTGCATCAGAACACAAGAGATTTACCCATAATATCATCCACATGAGTGTTATCCTGGGACCTGGAGTTAGGCCATAGAAATGTTCCTCCCATACATCTCAACATACAGCAGCTGTCTGTTCCAATCTAACACTGTCAGCATATTGTGGGTGTTGTGTATTTGTATCTTGGAACTTCAGGTGCTTCCTGAACTTCTTTCTCCCTCTGAGACCTCGCCCTCTCTCTTGTCTCACCTGCCAATGCTTTGAAAGAGGCTGAGAGGAGCTCAGGGACCTGTGTGTGTGTGTGTGTGTGTGTGTGTGTGTGTGTGTGTGTGTGTGTGTGTGTCGGCAGTCGGTGCTCCGCTCTATGTCAAGATGCAGAGACGTCAGATAAGCTCGCGCTTATGCGCTCTCAGTTACCGAAATTTGGCACAGTTTGATTTCAAGTGAATCCATCCTCGGTAGTACCGACGTGCCGATAGTTAAGGCGGCAGGCGTGTCTTGCTAAAGCAGCCGCCTAAGCTGCAAAGTGCTGCAGGAAACCCTGAGTTTCTTCTCCTGAAAATCTTCCTGCTCAGCAAATCCTCCATCATAATAGCAATGCGCCAAGGTACACAGGCGCCTGGCTTTTAAAGGGAATGGGAGATGACACTCGGATTGGTTTATTACATGTTACGCCCAAAACACACCTATGATTAATTAAGACACTAAGTACAACCTTTTTGAATCATGCGCCGGCGCACGGACCCTTTTTTCCGCTAGTAAAAGTGGATTCATACACGCCCTAAACGCACCTGCGCCAGGCGCTTCACGGCGTGCGCTTAGATCGTTAAAATAGGGCCCCAGCTGATTGAGTATGACTAAACATCACAGCAACACATACTATACATACTACTGGTGAAAATAAATGATTCAAAAAACATGAATAAACATTGACTTTTGAGTGAACGCTCCATCATCAATTAGGCTGCATTATTCTCTCCTCTTCACATTGATTTATTTGTTCCTTTATGACACACTGACTGATCATTGCCCTCCTCATCTTCCCTTCACATCCTTCTTTCCTCAACTCATCCATCAATGCTCAGAACCCACAATTATGCTAACACTAGCTTGTTATGATGGCACCAAGTGTGCTGCATTGGCCACTTATTGACTAAATGAAATATCTTGCATTTCTTAAAGGGAGCGTACACAATCATTCAGCACAGTCCTGATCCCATCTGCTTCTGCTTTCTCTTGTTTCCTGCTGCCTCTTATTCACATACAAACAGCCGTAATGGCATGGCACATATTGACAAAACGTAGAAACTAATAATAAACCCACTGTTAGGAAATGAAGGGTTAATGACATGAAGAAACAAGGAAATTAATAATGTTCACTTTCTTGCCCTGACATTTTAATAAGATTGTGTGGGTAATGCTCAACAGTTGTCCCTCTTTCCTGAGATGATTGGAGCTATTTAAAAAAAAATATATATATATATATATATATATATATATATATATATATATATACATACTTTTATTATTTTAGCAGCAACCTTCTTTGAGCACAAAATTATTTGTCAAAGAATATTTGATGAACAGTGGGGTTAGTCAACATTGTCAGAAAATGACCGAGAAATATGAATTATAAAAATGTCTAAATACACTAGAGGGGGCCTTTAAGGGATCACCAATGTTGGTGACTTTTGCCACTCAAAGTCGCCAAGGGATTGCTAGACTGGGGATTGCTAGCTGCTTGTGATTTACCATTCATTTCAACAAACAGGTACATACCAGAGATGCTCACAAGTCTCTGAGCTCGAGTCCAAGTCAAGTCTCAAGTCTCTGAGCTCGAGTCCAAGTCAAGTCTCAAGTCTCTGAGCAACGTGTGTGCAACGTAGCTCTCCGCTGTGAGCGCTGTCCAGCAGAGAGCCACGAAATTTGCAGAAAAGAGCTTACAATGCAGCAGTGGCAAGCTAACTAGCCGTTAAGAAATAGACTGTATAACCTTTTTTATTTTATTTTTTTACAACGCAAAATAACTTTTTAAAATTACTTTAATATTTTTTTGTTTTAATAATTTGTTTTAACTGTTTAACTAATAGTATTAATCAGTCTTTTTTTCTTTTTTTTTTTCTTTCTTTCGGTTAATCATTAACATCCCTATTGTAGATGTTGAGATATTTCAGCCAAAGTGGTGGACCGACCGGCCAACAGACAGACAGAGCCAAGCAGGCATGGCTAAAAACTGTCAACCGTCTCAAGGCCCGGCTGCTTCCAGACACTCTGCTGCTCCTGGGAGCTGCCCCGCACCCTTCCCCTGTCCCACCCTCTCCTCTGGGACTCGGCAGCCCAGCTGAGTGCAGCTCTGCAGAGTCCCAGTCTCCCACTCTGTCTCACCCCCTCTCTATGTCATATATGTATCCCTGCACACTGGGAGCTGGGGTGGGGTGTGTGTCTTTGAGTTCAAATTGGCAGACATGTCAAAGTAAGAGGAATCTGGGAAATAAAGCTAGGTGGCTGACAGTAATGTAACACTTAGACAGAGTTGGAGAGCAGCTGTGGTGAGCTTTTCAAAGGTGAACAGTCTGAATGTGTGTGAGCTAAGAGAAGACAGCCACCTATAGTGCCAGCACGCCAACACTCAACCTCCACCGGCTGTATCTCCATCTCTCTCTGTCTCTCTCTGTCTGTCGGTCTCTCTGTCTGTCTCTCTCTCTCTCTGTCTTTGTCTGTCTCTCTGTCTCTGCCTGCCTCTGCCGTAGGCCTGCTGTGGTTTGATGGGCAGCAGATATTATGGGGTTTGGCAGCATTTAATTCCCAGTTGTAAGTGTTGACATGGGATGGGGGCAGAAAGAGGAGAGGAGAATACAAGACACTTCAATCATAGACTGACACTTCCACTTGTACTGTAAATATGTGTGTGTGTGTGTGTGTGTGTGTGTGTGTGTGTGTGTGCGTATGTGCATGCGCGTGCATGCGCATAGAATGTAGGAAAGCATGGTCATACGCCATTCAGGTTGTGAAAGGCGTGCGTAGGGATGGGCGATATGGCCTAAAATCCATATTGCGATATACATTGCAGCCTCTTGCGATAACGATATATATCGCGATATATAAATTATAATAGAACCATTTCAGACCTGGTTACATAGACCCTAAGGAAAGCCAAACTGCTAAATGTATTATTATTTTCTAAAGAGAAAGAAAAGTAGTATGTAGTTTTGAGAATTTATTTTTTATTACAAAACTGTAATTATACAATATAATGTTGCAGATAAATAACATTCAAGTACACTAGTTGCAGAGACTAAGAAAAAGCTTAAAGTATTGGGTGTCTTCTCTGTAGTGCAAACCATTCTAAAAGGCACTACACTTAGTTAGTTTAAGTCCTTGGTTCTTAAATGCCACCCAAGATGCAGAGAACAGGAAAAACTGGTCTGTTTAGTTAAGGAACACACTTTACTGAAAATACTTTCAGTATTAGGCAAAGATGCACAGATACTATAAAAACATATTTCAAACAAAGTTTCTTACCTGCAGCCTAATGTAACGCATTTGAGCGCACACACACACACACACACACACACACACACACACACACACGAGAGTCGGGACTTTTCTTGGAGGGACGGTCTGATAATAGTTATACATTGCAAGTTGTTAGCAACACCATCCGGTGGCCTGGCGCCGCTGCCTGCTGGTCAAACTGTGCAGCCTCTGCTCAACCGGTACGGTGGGGGCCGTAAACGTCCCGGTACATTTTTTTGGTCCCACTCCGCCGCTACACACACACACACACACACACACACACACACACACACACACACACGGCCGTATGTTCAGCGGGGAAGTATGACGTCTGCAAACACCGGCTGCCAAGATTCCAATCGTCCGTTATATAGTGAGTTGTCAGGCTGGTGAAAGGCTCCATGGTACGGCTCGACCACAGGTCCGTTGTAGCGGCTTAAATCCGAACCAAGTCCAAATAATGGATGTTGCACCGGTCTTTTTCACCAGTCCCTTGTTTCGCTTTCAGTCATGTTTACTCAAGATGACGATGATGCGTTGCAGCTCGTGGCTCTAAACTTCGCAGGTAGATTGCGTCATCAACATGAGTTATCGCGATAATTAAAATCTCTATCGTAGGCCAATTTTGTATCGTTTATATTGCATATCGTCCCTATCACCCATCCCTTGCGTTGAAGTTTTTATATTAGTGTTCTTGCCACTATGTTTGCAGAAGCATACGTTTTTGTAGACGTTGAGGTGGGTAAATCAAGTGGCCACCTACTCAGCCTGCTGTGATACACTGATACACCTGCTTACTATACTATACTATACTAGGGGTGTATGCTCAAGAAAAGAAGAAAAAAATATATGTATATAAATTTCTTTACCACACTGGTGTCAGATTGGTACTCGGTATTGGCCGTTACGCAAGTTCAGGTATCGCAATCAGTATTGGGAAGGAAAAAATGGGATTGGAACATCTGTAACTTGAGCTATATCTGCTGCCTGACGTCAGCGGAGCAGCTCCAGTCTGCGTTGGTCTCTGCCCGTCTGTGGCACAGTATCCTTCAGTGTTGATAGGCTATTACTTTGGACCTTTAACCAATCAGATAATGCTGTGGCCGGGCATTGAGCAAGTATAGACAGAGAGGGACAGCTGCATCAGAACTGAAGAGCACATTTTTTTTATTGATTTATTTTGTCGGCAATCAGATTTAAAAAAATAAAAATAAAAAAAAATAGCGATTTTGATAATGTTAAAAATACTGAATATGACAGCCACAAATAGTCCGATCCCTAACTATCTAACTAACTTACTAAATTATATTCTACACAAAAGTATATATTGATATGAATCTTAAAAATGAGGAATTGTGGTTTCATTAAATCCAGTCATGTATGCTGTAACTGTTAAAAGATGGTGATAAAAAGATAGGCCTTAAAGAATGGGTTGACCTTTCTGAAAATTAACAAAAACCTTCATTACTGCCAAAAAGCAGATGAACAAAATTAGGCCTACCACCAATGATCTATACAAACAGTATACACTCTACTGGCTGGTTATTGTTATGATGTGATCGGTGGATCCTAGTCATTGGTGTCACTGACATGCTCCAACATTTCCCAGTTTCAAGTAAGCTTATTTTAAACCCAGGCGGAGCATGAATACAGTAAGAGAATGGAAATCGAAGACAATTATTATCAGGCTGCAGGGAAAAGCACAGAGACACTGAGCTGAAGAAAAAGTCTTTTCCACTCCAATGAGCTCTTTCACTTGTGAGCATGACACACCCATGGGATAGAAACAGTGACAGGTAAGGGAGGGGGGGGGGGGTGTCAGTGGAGGAAGAAGTATTCAGATCCTTTACTTACAGTAAGTAAAAGTACTAATACCACACTGTAACAATAGTCTGTTACAAGTAAAAGTCCTGCATTGAAAATGTTACTTCAGTAAAAGTCTGTAAGTAGTAGTAAATATCATCAGGAAAATGTAGTTAAAGTATTAAAAGTAAAGAACTCTGCTCCCATTGTAGAAAGTGTAAAGGATCCAAACAGTTGTGTGTTTAATGGTCTAATCATTTCAGCTGGACTTGTAGGCCGTTATATTGTTGGCTAGTTTACTTTAGAATAAAACATCAGATTTTATAAACTACATGTGTTTAGTGTGCAGGAACCTTAATGTGTAAAGTAGCTAGTAACTAAAGCTGTAACAGATGAATGTAGTGGAGTAAAAAGTACAATATTTGAGATTGCATTAAGTAAGACTTATAAAACTAGCATATTTGCTGAAACTGACCCTATGTTGGAGTAGAACTACATGAAGCAGGTCATTTAAAAAAAATCTCAAGAAAAGACTCAAGTAAAGTACAAGTTGTGTGTGTGTGTTGTCTGTATTTGTTTCCATGAAAACTGTCTATCCATCAGTCTTTGGCTGCTGAGGATCCCAGTGGTTGTGTGCCAGTGATGCTGTTGACCCCATTAGACACCTGCAGCTGTTTATTGAAATCTGTGGCTTGGCGTGGCAGTGCATGTGCCCCAATGGCTGAAAAATAGGAAGTCAGAGCTTCAGTTTCTGCCTCTGCGTGATCACATCCAAACATATAAGATAGACTTGACTTTATTGATCCCACACTGGGTAAATGTCCTTGTTACAGCAGCTCAAGACATTCACAACAGAATGAAGAAAATACATATTAAATAGAAATAGAATAGAACAAACACAGGTGGTATGCTCTGTGGGGGAGGATGGAGAGTTGGTGGTTAATTTGTGATTAAGAAAGCACATTTGTATTTGTTTGGGAGGTTTTGTTGTGTTTTTATGTTTTTCTTTCCTTGACTTTGTTTTAGATTTTTGTGATTGTAATTCTTCTCTGAAAATGGTCTAATAAAGGGACTCCTCTCCTCTCCTCCTCAGTCTCTATGGCAGACACATGCAGGCCAACCCCGAACCACCGAAGAAGAACAACGATAAGAGTAAGAAGATCAGCCGCAAACCGCTGGCCGCCAAGAACAAATGAAGAGAAGATAGAGGATGGAGTTAAATGCAAGCTCAGCCTGTCAAACTCACTGCATGTGCCTTCTTTTCTTTTCTCTTTTATTTTTATTTTGTATAGAAATAAACATTTTGTATTACAATGACATGTATGAATTATGTTTCTAAATATGTAGTGTTACATATAGTTTGGACTGTATTCCACTGTGCCTGAGTATAGATGGATGCTGTTTTTTTTCAACTGTTGTGAACTAGCCTGGGAAAACCCTGACCAACTTCTGGCAAATTTGAGATTTGCTCTGCAAGTCAGTCTGGCCAAGAGCCCATTCAAGCCCATTTCCAATTTTTCCAAATCGAGGCACCAATCCCAACCGTTGAGGCGGGCTTTACACGATGATGGTAGCGCAGCAACGGCAAGCAGCTTTTTGTTTACATTCAACATGACGGCCACTGAAGCGCAGCAACCCGTTGATGCCGCTGTTGCTGCTACGTCAACCGGATCATTGGTCTGATTGGTTGAAGGACTATCCAATTGCGCCCAGAGACATTTGAGAGGCGTCCGTTGGTGACGCCCCTTTGGAAATGGGCTGTGAGTGAAGCTTGCCCAGACCCACTCTCAGTTACAACTGAGAAGGGTCTGGTGTCAACCAGGCTAGTTGTGAACAGTTTAAGTCTTGGTTTTGGTGCTACTTACCTAACTGCTTGGACACAGAGGTGACTACTGGTAACAGCTGCGTAACTACCAGATTAGAGTCATTTAGAAGCAATGTTAAGAATTAATTATAATGTCATCCTTAGTCGCTTTATATGCTGGTGGCCTCAGATGGCAAACAGAGTCACTGTAACTTCACATTGTAGGACATCAGTATCAAGACGTCCTGCAGGGCGAAACTATTGAACTGCTATGATACCAAAGGCGAACATTTAACATGGGTGAGTCCAGATGCTCACAGATGTTTGAGACGCAACTTGAACGACTGCTACTACTACTGTATACTTTCAGCTACGGAAACCATTCAAAACCAGACAAAATGTTCAGCTCTGTAAGTGCATTTATCCTTGTTTTCAACTCTTCTGCCTTTTTATGCTGTTTTCAACATCATTTTGTAAGTGAATGGGAGGAATCTTCAAGTTCTCTTCCAACCCATTCCACTCTGAAGTTCTACTACTTCAGCTACAGACTTCATTTTAACTTTGAACAATCACAAGACTTTGAAATTAACTTAAACTTCAGTTTTTCCTGTATATTTTAAGTATTTGAATTATGGCTGAGTTTATAAGGGGCGTGTATTGCCCTGCTTAAAGTGTGTCACATGACCTGTGATGTCACCCGCTGATCCTCATCTGCTTTTAAAAAAATCACCAGGCTTTGATCTATTCACCAGTGCCGTTCAGTCCCTTCTTTTCAGACAATACATTTCAGCTCACAGCTCTTAAAGGAGCACGCCGACTTATTGGGACTTTGTCTTATTAGTTGCTTTCCGACCGGAGGAATTTTTGCAGTTCCTAGAACATAATGTTCCTAGAACCCTTTTTTTCTCCTGTTCCGACTGGACCAATTTGCGGATTATTAAGTCCCTCTGGCCGCAGTTCCTGTAACTCTTTCAGCTCCTACTTCAGGGCAGGGTCTTTTCCCTTTTCCCTTTCCCGCATAGTGGTGGTTAGATGGATGTGATTATAATAACAAAAGGTCAGTTCCTATGGCCACTTGGCCAGTGCGAATGCAAATGGTAAAAACGGTTTTGGGGGAGAGTAGTTAGTAGAACTGTTTAGAAGTGGACTGTTCCTATAACTACGTTCCTGTAACTACTTGGTCGGAAAGAGGCTAACTTTGTCTGACGCATCCACCGCTAGCCTAGCTTAGCACAGATCCTGGAGGTAACCGGCTCCAACTCGAAGGCGAAGCACTGCTACTTGGGCAACACCTGAAAAGCACCGTTGTTACTCTCTGCTCCTCACCACGGGGCTTCTCAGGTGCTGCGAGCAAATCACTCCACCCAAGTAGCAGAAGTAGCAGTGCTTCGCCTTCTGAGAATGTAGTTCCCAGTATGTATACGGTTAGAAGATGGCTGGGTCTCATGTGACCTTGCTATTTGTATACGCTGTGACTATACAAATCGCAACATGTAAATAGGAACATGTTGGCGTTATTTTGTCACTTATTGGGAGCAGTAGGCTAGCTGGAGCCAGTTACCTCCAGGATCTGTGCTAGGCTTAGCTAGCGCTGGGGCGTCAGACAGATTTACGACACACACGGAGATGAGAAGGGTATGTATGGACTTCTCTAACTCTGGGGGATATGGTGAATAAGCTAAAGTCCCAAAAAGTTGGTGTGTTCCTTTAAGGTAATGCTGTTTTTGTTCAAAAGTGTTTAGCAATGCAGTTCCTCTGTCTGATATTAATACAAACTAGGACTGCACGATATGAGGAAAATATCTAATTGCCATTCATTTGACCGATATTGCAATTGCGATCATTATTCTCATTTTCATTGAAAAATCTATTTAAATGATCATGGCGAGAATTTTGGCGAGTATTTGTACCAAAGAAAGAGTTTTTTTTCTTTAGTCTGTAGAATGCGATTGTCTCTACAGCACTACAATACTTCTCTCATAATGGTATTTTGCCTTTAACAAATATTGTTAAATGTGTGATTAATATTTTATACTAGTCCAAATTGCGATAAAACTGTGATTAATTGTGCAGGCCTAATAGAAAGCAATTCTTCTTTCAGACAATTCATTTCAACTTCCAGCTTTTCAGCTCTGAGCTTCTTTAGGTAAAGGATTAGCTTCCAGGTTTTTTTCAGCAGTGCAGTCAATGCACTGAGCTTTAATATGTTTCAGGCTATAGCTTTCAGATTTCTGCATTTTCAGCGATGTTTTGCACTTTATTTCAGCTCTCAGTATTCAGACATTTTCTACACAAAATGCATTTTTTTGTTTAGTTACTTTTTATGGTTTTACAACGCATGCTCAAAACACATTTGCTTTTCGTCATTTAGATGTGCTAAGAGATACTTTGTGACTGTACTTCACTCAGTTTGAACACTATACTACTCCACACTGTCTGTATTTCCTGAATATTACACTCCCTCGTTCTCTCCCTTTGTCTCCTCGCTCTCTTTCTTGCTTACAAACAAGCAGAAACTAGTGTTGCTGAATAGAGTATGTATGTAAAGATAGCACAGCTGAGAAAAGAGATGCAAGTGACTCACTGTACCTTCCACATTCTTTTTGTCAAGTTATTTTTCAAAGCTTCACTAAGTGTCTGTCACATTTCAGCCTTTTGCAAAGCTAAATTAATATAATCCATTCATAAAATTCATTGTGCTTTTATCACAGGCCAAAATATACTGAAAGTTCATTGTGCTCGCTGTATCGAACACATATACATTACAAATAAAACAATTAAAATCAATGTCTTCTCTTGTATTGTTCATAAATACTGTATATAAGCCATGCAATTTGAAAGCTGTGTCTGTGCTACAGTCATGTTTGGGGTCTGAATATCATAATAATAATATAATTATCACTTTGAGTGTTCTTATTTTCACTTTGTCACACTAGCTGTTTTCAAAACTGTTCCCTATCATTGAAATAGTGCACTTTATAGTGCGTTCGCTATTTTGAGGTGGTGTTTGAATTCTGCGCAGTTAATTTCATTCACTAAATACAGTAGTCCCCTATAAAATACCCACGATGCACAGCTAATCTGAGTGTACATACGATGTACCTGACATTTGACCGTATCCAACAATGCAATGTGGTTTTCCTGGAGGAGAAGAAAAAGCAAAAGCACCCGTGAAAACTGAAAAGAAAAAATGGAGCGGTCTTTTGTTTCTAAACAGTGATAATGTAACATATACCATAAAACCTTTTACTATTCTCCTGAGTGCTCGCTTTGTTTCAGGGACGTATAAGAAGTCTTTCTGTTTTGTTTGTTTACATGATGCTGGGCACACCCGCCTCCATCACAGAAATATCAGGTGCATCTACTGACGCAACGATGTTAAGAAAATTTGAGTGAATGCTGGAATGCTGTGTGGACTAGCCAGACCCTCCTCCACATCGAAGGTCTGGCAATACCAGACTACACATTGCCAGACCTATCTACACAGCATTCCTGGATGGGAGAAAAACATGCTCTGGTTTATTGGCATTTCTTTAAACCAATCACAATTGTCATGGGCGTTTTTAAGCGCCGGACAGAGCCACGGTGCCTCTGCAAAATAGCCTCGGGAAGGAACTTGTTGTGGTGGAACGTGTACATTCAAAAGTAGTTTTAGTCGTGCAACAGAAAACCCAGATTGGACAGATAGTCTAGCTAGCTGTCAGGATTTACCCTGCAGAGATCTGAGGACCATAGTCCTCATAAATCCACCGGAGTTTAGAACGGCATCACAAAGAAAGAGGAAGGGGACGGACATCCAGCCGGAAATGGAGGGACATCTTTCGGAACCTCCGGCTTAATGAAACGTCGTCGATATAGACTAGGACAATGTTGTTTGTTTATGGTTTACATTGGGTTATTATGAAAAATAAAATTATTAAACATCATTAGCCGTGATGCATGAAATAATATGATAAAGAGTTAAAAGATGAAATAAAATGAGCAGACCTTAAATGAAAGTTTGTAGTTCCTCTTGCGGCTGTTTTGGCTTCTTTTTCTTAACTTACTATGAGGAGGTGCATGTTCATCATCTCTAGGTGCATCTTTTGAGATAGCCACACAGATGGGTGTACGCTCTGTGGAGATGAGGCAGTTTTTTTTCCAGTTTAAGCAACAGAGCAGGAAGAATGTTCTGGAAAAGTTGTGCAGATGCAGAGGGCAGGGTGTCCAAAGGTTTCCTGGAAGAAAACAACATTCAATATGGTAGCTTTAGTTAAACACCTCCATCCATCTCTGAGAGAAAGGTAATAATGGCAGCCTGACTCATCCTCTGTGGCCTTTCAATTGTTTTATCAGAGTCTGTTTGAGAGTCAAAGCCTGGGGTGGAAATGAGCAGCGCCATGGAATGCATCATTAGGCCAGAGGGATATTGGTCAGCTTTGAGAAACCACAATGGAAGAAGTATGATGTAGTATTAAGAGAGACAACGGTAGAGAGTAGTATGTAGAGAGACAACGGTAGAGAGTAGTATGTAGAGAGACAACAGTAGAGAGTAGTATGAAAGACTGAATATCCGCGTAAGGAGGCAGGTTGGGGGGTGGATGGGTCAAACAACACAGGACTTCTTGTCCCGCATGTCACTGAAACATACATTTTGTAACCCCACCAACCATCTGTTTCTAAACCTAACTGTCCCGTTCTTGTGCCGCATGTCAGTGAAACGTACGTCCCAAGCCAGAGCGTCAAAAAGTGCCGCCAAGAGTCCCGAACAAGCACATCTAAAATGACGCTAAAGGAGACTTTTTGCGTCAATAACAAACGCCAAAGGCACCTGACCAAGCATTCTTTTTGACGCACAGTGAGAATGTGTTAAAACATGAGTTTGTGACCTATCAGCAACTGTCACCTCCGCCCTAAAGCCCAGTCCAACAATAGTCACTCTGGTGTTTCGATGGATGTTGTTCCTGTTTTGTTTTCGCTTCATCTCAATTCATCTCACACTTTTTCCAAGGACACAATGAGTCCCAGGCTAACTAAAGCCCATTGATTTTGGCGAGGTGATTTATAGGTGGCGTGTGTGTTAGGGCAGGCTTGATTGTGTAAGGGTGGAGGGGGGTGGGGGGCTACACAGTGGCGCTTTAATAAGGGTAGTGACACAGGAGCAAGCACCCCGCCTCCCACAGGGCGACATGAGCCACTAATATACAGCTGCTTTACTTAACAACCAAAGCATTTAAAATAAACATCCGTCTTCAAACATTTATTCTAAAGTCAGCTCTCACATTTTTTCTTCAAATCTTTTCCTATGAATTTATTGGGGGGAAATTATATTTTCAATTCTCCATCATTTGAAAAAGAACTACTATCATAAATGTCACTTGATAATAGAAAGGTTTTGAAAAAAGTATTTTTCATAGTAACTTTTCATAGTTTTTGTCAATTATGATATGTAGTACTCGCCAAGAATAATGCTGAGATGACTCCAACAAAGACCCATTTTGTAATAAAACTGAATTATTTGAATTCTGGACAAATCATTTGAAGCCAACAGATTTGAGTGAGACTGATATGAGAACTATTTGAATGTTTGGATGAAAGATTGCCACGTCTCAAAACCCCTGAACCTCATGAATGACTAGACTTAAAGGGTAACTTCCTTTTGTTTTTACCTGGACACTATTTTCCAATGTTAAATGACTGATGGGAAGAACAATCTTTGAAACTGTTCCAGTATTAAGCAAGACCGCTGCAGTCGGCAGCGGCGAAACAAGCTGCGCTGTAACGTTAATGGGCAATTAATAAAATACCAAGAAAGCAGCTGGGCCGGATGAGTGCAGCGCTTTCTCTTATGAAGAAATTTGCAACTGAGCTGGCTCCAGCGCGGCAACCAACCGTTCATGCTTCCGTAGACACTAGTCTCGCTTTGCCAGACTCTCCTCCAAAGCACGCTGGAGGAGAGTCTGGCTACTCCACATAGCATTCAGGGATGGGAGGAAAACGTGCTCTGGTTTAATGGCATTTCTTTAAACCAATCACAATCGTCTTGGGCGGTGCTAAGCTCCGGAGAAAAGCCACGGTGACCCTGCAAAATAGCCTCGGGACTGAACTTGTTTTGGTGGAACATGTGTACGTTCAAAAGTAGTTTTAGTCGTGCAACAGAAAACTCAGATTGGACAGATAGTCTAGCTAGCTGTCTGGATTTACCCTGCAGAGATCTGAGGAGCAGTTAACCATAGTCCTCATAAATCCACCAGAGTTTAGAACGCCAAAACAAAGGAAGCCAAAGGCAACGGATATCAAGCCTAAATGAGTGAAATCCGGCAGATTTTCCGGCGGCAACGGAACAAACCCAGAAGTGGAACGTCAAGGATATAGACTATGTAGACACACACACTGTTCCTCGGTTATGGAAAACCTTGCACATAATACCATTACCCAAATTACAATGTCCAAAAGAACGTAAGGATTTTAGACTCATAGCCCTTACGTTAGGGATGATCAGATCTCTAGATAGAACTCTACTCCAACATCTTGTCAGTACAACAAAAGATAAAGTTGATCCATATGTTAGTACATAAGCAAGGTTGAGGTATAGAAGACGCAGTTGCCACTCTGGTTCATATTATCTCTTGACATTCAGACAAACCTAGTCTCGCACTGCCAGACCTTCCTCCACAGCGCTGTGAAGGAAGGTCTGGCTAGTCCACACAGCATTCCTGGATGGGAGAAAAAAAAATTGGACAGATAGTCTAGCTAGCTGTCTGGATATACCCTACAGAGATCTGAGGAGCAGTTAACCATAGTCCTCATAAATCCACCGGAGTTTAGAACACCAACACAAAGAAAGAGGAAGGTGACGGACATCCGGCTGAAAATGTGGGACATCTGGCGAAACCAGAACTATCCTGTAAATGAAACGTTGTTGATTTAGACTAAGAAAAACCCAACACCTATGCAAGAGCCCTCTTTCTAGATTTTTCATCAGCTTTCAATACAACACATCAAACATTTTGGTGTCAACTAACAGAGTCATAAAGGTGAACAAAACCCTTTCATCTGCCACAATGGGAGATTTTTGCCATGTTTTTTACTTTCTATACCGACGATGTCGTACAGATACACCAAATCAATGCATCATAAAATATTTTGACTAGAGATGCTACGATACCATTTTTTCCTTCCCGATACTGATTCCTATACCTGAACTTGCATATCTGCCTCTAATTTTGATGATACAGTTTTAAGCTCTGTTAGGTAATTTGGGAAGCCCTGAACAGCACCCACATGGCATAAACAAAGTGGTCGAGAGGATATTATTGCTTTTGAGATTAATACAAAGAAAACAGGAAATAGTATTTGGTTCACCGTCTTGACTCTCATAATTAATTGAATGTTTATTTTTTATATGGAGAAATAAATGGACCAATGCCACATACCACTGCATTTACAGCCCAAGCTAGTTTTGCAGCACCCATCTCTACATGGGCTTTGAAATATAGAAAAGCAAAAACCAAATTGTAAACAGTAGCAGCTGGTCTTATTGTTGTGATCCTTGTCAGTATTGGATTGTCGCTGTTGTCATGGGAAATGAAAGGCTACACAAGAACAACACTTCTAAACTATGGCACTCAAGTGATTTAGTGTTGCACTTAAAAAGGACTCACGAGAGACAGTTTGAAAAACAAAAAAGAAATTCTGTGCAGCAGAGGTAAAGCTATCCGGGCTTTTAGTTTCTGTACCGGTCAAGTTTCAAAAACAGGCTCCCTGCCTGGTAAATGCCCACACCATCAAACTTCACCTTCGGCTTGTAACAGTGGCGCCGGCAGGATTCTATTTTGTAGTTCGCACAAGAACCGCCCGCTGAAACGGTTTACTGCGCCAGAAATCAGCTGTTCTTATAATATTTATGTGTATGCGAGTGTGCACCTACCCAAAGCATACTTTTATCATATCATAATGACCAGGTCATGAAAGTATTATGCTGAAGGGTTTTGTAAAACCCTGATAGGCTAGAAGTTGTTGTTTTAAGCAAAAGTAGAAATTCAGAAAAGAGAGATGGATGCGCAGACGGACGAGCCTGCTCTTGATGAGCCTGTATGGAGATATGAATAACCCGATATCTCTGAGTGCCATGTAAACATCATATCCCGAATATGATCAAAAACGGTATAAGCATCATAACCGGAATATCCATGTCCATGAAAACACACATGACTCAAACAACATGCTAGCTCTGTACATGGGTTCAGCGATAGCAGCGTCCATCACCACCAACAGTTTTTCTGGATCGAGTCATACAATTGCTGTGGATTATGGTTAACTGCTCCTCAGATATCTGCAGGGTAAATCCAGACAGATAGCTAGACTATCTGTCCAATCTGAGTTTTCTGTTGCACGACTAAAACTACTTTTGAACGTACACGTTCCACCAAAACAAGTTCCTTTCCGAGACTGTCGATCCGTCCGGCTCTTAGCACGACCCAAGACTATTGTGATTGGTTTAAAGAAATGCCAATACACCAGAGCATGTTTTTCTCCCATCACGGAATGCTGTGTGGACTAGCCAGACCTTCCTCTGCAGCGCTGTGGAGGAAGATCTGGCAGTGTGAGACTATTGCAGCCCTAACAGAGATACACATCAATGTTGGAGAAAGAAGCTGATTGGATTATGTGGAGCGGCCCTTGAGAGGAATACTGCTTATGGCATCTTGCGATCACCCAATAAATTAATAATGAATGTAATGTTTTATTTAGCAGAATTACCTTGTGTTGTTCTATCCTATCCAATATTTCCCATATTTCTAAGCAGATTGTCTATGCTTTATTCTGATAAATGTGTCAAATTCCTATCAACTGTGTTGACATGGCAATAAAGTATAACATTATTCTACAGTATTGAAAAAAAAGAAGATAAATATATATTCGCCTGTGTGTATGCATTTACTTACACGTGTGTATATAAATTTTTTTTTTCATCGCCTTGCCTTTCCACTTTCATATTTTACTATTATAATTTTTGTTGATCTTTTTTGGCGCTACTGTTTGAATAGTTATTCTGTTGTTTTTACTTTTGCTTCATTTATCTAGCTTTTATTGCCTTGTGAAGCACTTTCCAACATTTCTTTTCAGAAGTGCTCTATGAATAAAGTTAATGATTATTATCATTATTATTACTCCGTCCAGTTTCAGTCCCTCGCCGTTTTGTGCCTCCTATAATCCCTCCACAGCAATTCATCATTCAGCGTGCTGATATTGAGTGAAGTGCCAATGCAATGATCCTGTTACCTTCACAGCTCATTTTCAGGGACTCTCGATAAGTGAACGTTTGGAAGCCTAATGAAGCCAGAGAAGACGAGGTTAGTTTGATTTTTAGTGGCATCAATACTGCCTCTGTGTTCTCCTGATCCACAAGACTAATGACTTTGTTCATAGGCGTAGATTTGGGTATGGACAGTAGGGACATGTTCTTGGACTGCTGGAATTGTCCTGACCAATATTCTTACAGATCTGAAAAGAACTTGTCATTTTAAGTCCAAACAGTGTGCCTCTATGCAGAGTTGCCAGGTTTGTGAGTTTACTGCAGGCCGCCAGGAAGTGCGCCGAAAGCCAATTTGACATTTGATGGCCAAACAGTGGTAGTACGACTTCATGTCTGTCACTTGATGCCATGGGGCCCAAAAACACTTTCCTATAGACTTACATGGTGAAAGCGACATCTGTAAATCAGTGGATAAACAGGAAGTTGCCGGCTCGGCCTTTGGAGGTCTCTAGTGCGCCTGCTCTATGGGCCGCACAGTGAGGAAGCAACGCGGATCATCCGGCTCGTTTTATTTCCTGTCACACGGTCCGCTACAGGAAATCATTCCTGCCACATACAATCAAACTGTACAACAATTCACTGCTGAGTGTGATGCTTGTTACTAACTTAGCTCCCGAGAGCTTCTTCCCCAGAGTCCTTATGCTTTCTCGGCTCACAGATTTCCTTGGATTGTGGTGGCACCTGGATCGTGGTTGCAGCTGCTGCTGTGGACCTAGCTCAACGCCCTGCTACTCCCTGCTACGGCCTGTACTGCGACTACTAATTACTTCTAGTCATAGTTCTATTATCTTTATTGTTACTATAATTGCCACTGTTCATCATACCAACTGCTATAATTGTTATGAATCATATTTCTGTATATCTGGGGGGGGGTTGTTGGGTCTTTGTAAATTATAGAGTATGGTCAAGATCTGCAAAGTGTCCTGAGATAACTCTAACTAAAAAATTAAACTGAATTGAAAAAAATCTAATGGGTATATATACTTGGGTAGGGATGGGTTCTGGTTCCTGCGGGCCAATTGATTATAATGATAATGTTAATGTTTGTCAATTTGTAACTGTTTATTATTTGTTAACATATATATATATATATATATATATATATATATATATATATATATATATATATTATATATCGAGTGGATTCCTTAATAAACAAATTAAAGATATGATTAGGAATAGCAGGGGTGCAACTACCCAGTGTCAGAGGGGTATGCAGCAACAATTTTGGCACCCCCCCCCCCCTAAAAAATAAAATATATTATTTGTTATTAGCAGTTATTGTTATTGTTAACAAATAATAAACAGTTACAAATTGACAAACATTAACATTATCATTATAATCAATGCAACATAATGCCTTAAAATGCAAAAGTAAGCCTACAAAGATCCTTTAGAACCCTCTATGTTAACTATGATGTCGTTAATGTAACAATTAGGGTTGGGCATCGTTTTGATTGTAACAATTCTGATTCCAATTCAGAATCTTCCTTTTGATTCCGGTTCCTATCGATTCTCAATTCCGATTCTTTGAGTGGTGGAATTGAGACGGGTCATATGCTTATTTCACAGATAAGAGGAACATTTTATTTTGATTCAATGGTTATTTAAAGTTTTACCGGGCTTTTTCAGCCACACTTCAGAGTGCTGCTTACTGTGTTCCATGGCTGTAACACAACAAGTGCTTGGACACTACGGAAACCAAAGCTTCCGCGTGTTAAATTTGGAAACGATTCCATTGGAATTTTTATGACGATTCCAAGTAGGAACCTGTTCTCGATGCCCAATCCTAGTAACAATGTTGCTACCAAACATTCTACGGCACTCTTTAGTTTCTACTAGATTGTAACATGGCGTGCCTTTGCACTTGTCCATTTATCTAGTATTGCATCAAATGAAATAGTTTGTGCCACACTGTTTTCAATTGAAATTACTGCTAATTAGGTTACTCATGTTGGAACGAAGGTATGTCTTTATGAGCTTTAGCTTGCTGAACGATCTCTCCGCAGAGGCAACTGTTATACGCATTGTCAGGAAAACTCTCAGGGCTACTGTTACATTTGGAAAAACCAAATCAAGGTTCTCCTGTAGGAGGAAATTTAATTTATCCAGAGTCTTTTCATGAGCCCTAAGTAGACGGCTCGCTGGGTAAATTTCCTGAATGATATCCCTTGAAACATCATTGGTAGCTAGGATATATATTCTCAATGATTCCTTCAACTCAGCTTTTGTCATGTTTTCCATTTTAAAGATGAACTTAAAATTTTAAAACACAAGCTGAAGATTGCAAAATCTGTCAGACAACTCCTGAATTACTGTTTCAACAATTGCATTGAAAACCATGCACCATAAAATGGGTCTCAGGTTCCTGTTCATAATGGCCAGTGCTGGAATCATCACCATGAAATCTCTTTTGCTTTCTGAAACATTTCTCTCTAAACTCAGGGGAAGCATCCATCTCAATGGCTATTCGGCGTTCAATGTCAAGGGATTTTTGAAAGCCCTCCACTCTATACTTAAGCAAGAATTCTTTAAGAGAGTCATCTATCATTCTAATGGCAATGTCCATCGAGATATATTCACTGCTTGCATTTCCTTGCTGACATAGGTGATCTCTGACAATAGATCATACCAAACCAAGAGGCACATGAGGAACTCCATGCTGACAATCTTGAGCCATTGTCATAGCTCTGCCCCCTACAGTTAGCCAACTCCAACCCCAGGTTATCCAGGTCAATGTTTCTGTGAGGGCTTTACCAGTTGTGTCCTTCAAGACAGCCAACAAAAGACTCATTGATGGTGGCATTCTCGTTGTCGTCTGTATGAACATACCGGATTATTACTGAGGCCTGCTCCTGCTTTGAAATGTCAGGTGTGCAATCCAACTCCACAAAGTACTTGGAGGCTTTGACCTGGACACAAATTTGACCAAGTACACATTCTGAAATTGAATCAAAAAATTAATGTTGAATGCACCAGGAAAGATATCCTGTGGTTTCTTTAGAGGCTACCTTTCTAAGATGCTCTGCTAGTGTGACATCATATTGTGCTATGAGCTCAAGGACACCCAGGTTTCCATTTTTAGGATCTCCTAACTTAGCATTCTTCCCTCTCAGTGGCAAGTTCCTTTCTGCAAGGAAGAGTATGCAGTCGATCACTCTCGTTAACACACTTCTCCAGTGTGCCTTTTCAGCATCTATGGCTCTTTGCAATGTGCTGTCAATAATTTTACCAAGGTGTAAGCGGGATGCTAATTCTTTCCACAACAGATAAGGATTGATGTGATCACCACTGGTTTCATGGTGCTGCAGCGTTTTTGAAAGACACTGCCAGTTATTGTACCCCACCACAAAGCGTGTGTCAACAACTCTAGGGCCATCAAAAAGCTTACATGCAAAACAATACACTTTATTCGTACTTTTGGAGTACAGTAACCAATCCCGCTGCACTTTTTCTCCATTGGACATTGAACGAAAACAGTATGCTTTGAAAAAACACCTACTCTTCTCTGTTCTTGGATATGGCCAATCAGGACATTTCTGTGGGGTATTCTCAACCATACGCTGCCTAAATGAGTCCCCAATCTGGTGTGGTGGTGGCCAGTCAGATGGATCTTCTGAGTAAGGCCTTGTCTCAGCCCTCTCCTCTTCACCTCTCTGTTCCATTTCCACCTCCCGCTCCTCTTCACCTCTCTGTTCCACATTCTCTTCCACCTCTTCTTCACCTCTCGTTTCCACATTCTCCTCCAATTCCTCCTCAATGGTGAGTGGCTTTCCACCTCTGTCTGCACTATTTTTTACCCAAAAAGGACACAGTGAATAGGTTGGTCAACAGAACTTCAAAACATACTGGACATTTAGTTTTGTATGGTCTAATTGAACTCCTACCTGATGTCATCACTGGTCTCATTTCTACTTGATGCCATCGCCGACCTCATGTCTGTCCCTCTTACTCCTTGCCTGTGTTCTTCTCCACTAGGACATATTGTCAAACAAACATTATGTAATATATTTAACATATTACTTTTTCCATATTAATAATATTAAGAAATTAATCTGTTGTTATCAAGTGGCTCCCCCTACACTTCCACCTAATGTTAGACCTACCTGTTGCCTTCCCCTGCTTTTCCTGATCCACCATCCTCACACCTGAATGAAATGAACTCACTATTAAATATAGCAGCCTAAATTCAATTCTTAAATCAGCCTAGTGATGGCATCAGATAAGACAACTAGTATGCAGTAAGGTTGTGCTGCTGTTGAAATTACATTCACATTTTGGATTTTAAAAAGTACAAATATGGCACATATATATATATATATATATATAATATAGCACAGACCTTTAAAGAGAGAGAGCGATGTGACCCTGTAATTACAGCTTCCATGTCACCCAACAGATGTAACTATAGCCTGTATGTTTGACAGCACAGCTAACAGCTAACGTAAAACAAAATCTATTAATGATTAAGCTATTGCATAAGTTATGTTTTCCAGCTTCTTGTCATTTATTGTGCATGCTACCTTAAATTTACCAGTTGTTATTTTACCTTAATAAAATTGAGATATGTCATGCATGGGATTGGTACCATAGAGTTTAACCAAAATCTAAATGTAGCTATCAGCAACATTGGTTTGCATTAAGTTAGCAAACAATAGCCAGTCTGTTAACATGAATATTTTTGTAGCAAATCTATGCATGATTCCATGGTAAACCACAGATATTGCATTTGTTGTTTTCCAGATTCTTGTCATTTATTGTACATGCTACCTTATATTTACCAGTTTTCAGCTCAGCAACCTCAGTTTTGCATATTCTAAGCTAGCTGTAAACCCCTAGCCTGACAAGCCAGACCCACATCAAGATGTTGGGTCTGGGAACTCACCATTGACGGAGCTCAATCCGAGGGATGGGATAAACGGTTGTCTTTCAAATTCCCTCTGCACGCAATAGGATAGCGCTACAACCAGGCAAAGCAACGAAGAAGATAGCGGAGCTAGTTGATAGATTCAACTTTTGCCGAACACATCTTCCTTTTTTAAGAATGATTTCAGTGCCATTCTTTGTTCTCAAAGAAAAGCTTAACTCCAAGTTTCCAGAAGACCGCTGTTCCCAGCAGCAACAGCCATAAGCCCGCCTACCGACTCTATACACCATGTGATTGGCCTGACCAGAGTTTGGTTTGGCAGCTCGCAAGCCAACGGAGAGTGCCTATACCCCCCTGGCTGCAAAATAAATTTGCTGCCACTAGGGTGCGTCTAGATTTCTAGGCTAGTAAACCCCCATTTGGCTGCTACATTCCCAGTGTTAGCAAACACTAGCTGGTCCGTTAACATGAATATTTGCAAGCCTCCAAGCACAGACGTCACACTTTAAATCCTACCTGTTGCCTTTCACCATCCACTTATTTAACTGCTGTCGCATCCCTTGACATGTCATCTCGTTTTCCCTCTTTCTTTTTCTATTTTCAACCCCCAAAACTTTTTTGGTTTATCCATCTTTTTCCACGACAACTCACTGACAACTCACTCGTACCTGCTCGCTTGGCGCCCTTGCTTTGGCACCCCCCATGGTGCTGCGCCCCTATGCGCCGCATATAGCGCATACCCACTTTTTGCACCACTGAGGAATAGGGCTGCACAGTATATTGTTTTTTTTATTTTTTATCGTCATCGCAATAACCGGCGAAATAAACACATCGTGACAGAAACTCTTTTTGTTAGTTGAAAGAAAATATCAGCAGAAAAACTGCACTTTAAAATATAACGTCATTTCTTTTTTTTTTTGTGATTGGTTTCCTTTCATTTGTTTTAAATTTACCAAGCAGTTTGTTGTATTTCAACAGAATATTGAAAGCAGCAGAACTTAGAACATTTTAACATCTGTTTATGTATCGCAAGTTATATCGTTATCGCGATGTTCAACAATCTTATTGCGTATCATATATTTTCCTCATATTGTGCAGCCCTAATAAGGAATTCCATAGGCCAAGCGGATTAATAATTGAATTCAGGTTCTATAAAATGCTATCTCCCCATCCCTGCCCTTTTTCTATTGGAGGACAGATCAGGATCCTATGTTATCATCTCTCTCTCTCCCTCCCTCTCTCGCTCTCTGTTACTCTCTCTCTCCCTCTTCCCCTCCCTCTCTCTCTCTCTGTCTCTGTGATGCTCCTGCTGTTTATCTGTGCCTTTGACTCTGAGGCTTAATATCAGACAGACTGGTCTAACTGGCCCTGATCCACCTTAAAGGGTCCAGCTGCTGTCCAAACACTTTGCTCGGGGACCTGTGGATCAAAGAGGGGCCAGACCCCCTCCTCCCCCCACGTCTGGATCCCAGAGATGCTGAATCCAGTGCTTTTGGAAATCAGCGCACAGTGAAGAAGTTTGAGAGAGACAGGAGGAAGCAGCGCATCAGCAGAAAAAGTGTGGAGGAGAGGAGAGGAGAGGAGGGGAGGGGAGGGGGGCTCTGTTCGCTTCAAAGTCCATTCAACATTCCCAACAAAGTGTAGCTCCGCTACAGTTTTTTTTCTTCCTTTAAAGGGTAACTTCTCAGCCAGCAAGATTCCGCCCAAAAGCAGACAGCCGGATCGCGCTGCGCTGACGCGGCTGGTCGGCAGGAAGCGGCTGGTGGCGGCGGGGGTCCTGGGGGTCGTCATGGTCCTGCTGCTGGTCATCCTCATCCCGGTGCTGGTCAATTCCGCGGGCACGGCGGCGCACTACGAGATGCTCGGCACCTGCAGGATGGTGTGCGACCCGTACGGAACCAAGTCCCCGACCAGCACCGCCGCGGCGGACACGGTCCGGGACAGCGGCCTCGTGCAGTCTCTGCCCACTTTTATCCAAGGTCCGAAAGGGGACCCGGGGCGTCCGGGTAAGGCGGGTCCGAGGGGACCTCCCGGCGAGCCGGGACTGCCCGGTCCAGCGGGGCCACCTGGAGAGAAAGGCGAATCGGGCAGACCGGGTTTACCGGGCCCGCCGGGACCGAGCGCAGCCGCCGGTGCGATCAGCGCGGCCACTTACAGCACCGTGCCCAAGATCGCCTTTTACGCAGGGCTGAAGAAGCAGCACGAGGGCTACGAGCTGCTCAAGTTCGACGACGTGGTGACCAACCTGGGGAACCACTACGACCCCACCACCGGGAAGTTCACGTGCTCCATCCCCGGGATCTATTTCTTCACCTACCACGTCCTGATGCGCGGAGGGGACGGCACGAGCATGTGGGCTGACCTGTGCAAAAACAACCAGGTAACACAGCAAACACGACGACACTGCGCGCAGTTAGCTGAACAACAATTCATTGTTTGTAAAAAATAAATAAACAAAATAAAAAATGAAACTCATTTACGTGAGTTAAGGGAGTTTACACTGCTCTTAAATCACCTGCAGCCTACACATATCTCCATTCAGACAGCCTGATATAAAGTCATTAACTAACTGACAGTGTGTGTGTGTGTGTGTGTGTGTGTGTGTGTGTGTATGTGTGTGTATGACTGGTCATGGACCATAGCTTGGTGGGTTTAACGGGACAAATGGGTCTGAGGTGAGCCTGTGAAGCAGAGCTGGCTAATGATTGGATTTCTCCATCACTAAAGCTGCACGGAGAGAAGTGTGAGCAGCACTCAGTCAGAGGGGAGTATTACGTTCCCTGGACTCTCTGTAAACGGAGTCCCACATGGGTAGCACGAGCCCGTGGGTTTTTCTGCATCTGATATATGATCCTCATTTAATCTGCTTCCTCTGTAGCTTATCCTTGCACTGCTATAGTTATTTTTTTTATATTATTATGTCTACATTATTCTCTTATTCCCATCATATTTAATACTGGTCTCTAGACTTTATCCTTGCACTATTGGACTTATTTGCACTACCACCATGACACACACTCTCATAGAGCACCTTACCATGCATGCTGAATCACAGGGTCAGTCCCTGCCCTGTCACTGCAAGCGTCTCATGCTTATACATCCCTTAGTACATTCATGTGGATTTTTTATTTAGTATCTTTTCTTTTATTGTCCATATTATTCATGTGGATTTGTTATTTTATCATCATTATCATTATCACATCATTTGTGATGTGTGTGTATGTTGTGTGTGATGTCTTTAAGCTACTGGGACCTTGAATTTCCCCTTGGGGATCAATAAAGTATCTATCTATCTATCTATCTATCTATCTATCTATCTATCTATCTATCTATCTAAGAACAAGAAGGGCAATTTATCTGTGACATCATCTCTCCATCTTTTCCGTAGCCATCTCTTTCTCACCCAACAATCACGGTGAACATATTTTTTTTTTTAAATTTGGTGAAACAGAAACACAGTAGGCCTTAAACAAATGTAAAAAGTTCAAGTCAGTCCTGCATTACAAACTGTAAGCCGACTGTAAAGAGGTCTTCATAAAGAATTGTCCTTGAGTATGTAAAAGAGTTCCTTCCAGAGTAGGGATGGCACGATATGAGGGAAATACGTGATAACGTTGAATATTGCGATAACGATATTACTTGCGATAAATAAACACATATGAAAGTGTTCTCAGTTCTGCTGCTTTCAGTGTTCTGCTAAAATACAACAAACTGCTTGTTGGATTTAATCAAATGAAAGGAAATCATTTCCAACTTTCTGTTATTGAACAAATTGAACATTGAATTAAACATAAAAGGCAGCACTAAATGAATAATTACATTCTAAAGTGCATGTTTTCTGCGGATATTTTTTTTCAACTACGAGTGTCTTTCACGATATGTCGCAGCCTTTCCAGATGTGTTTATTGCGCTGGTTGATATGATGATGACGATGAAAAAAACAATATAATGTGCAGCGCTAATCCAGAGTAGCTACATGATTTATGCATTGAATACATTATAATGACGCATAATACCAGAGGTGTAAGTTTGTATCCACCTCACATAATGTGTGCTGGAGAAATGCATCACATTTAATGCTATTCAGTTTATTTAACCCTCATGTTGTCTTCCTGTCCACCATGCACCTGTTGTCCTCCTCTGCCTGTGTACTAAGCATAAAGTATGCATTATCATGGATTACACCTTCTTAAACACCTTCATTCCAACGTATTACCCCTAGCTTTACACTTCTTTTTGGAATTCACGGTCAATAAACCTCATTTATAATAATACGTAATATTTGAGTAAGAAAAAGCAGAAATTATGAATTAATTTGACTAATGGTTGAGATCAGAGGAACGTGTTTATGTCAAAGTCTAGTCAGGGTATTGTTTTTAAATCATTTCTTTTTTTAAATGGCACAACATAATCACAGCCGTTGTCTTCCTCGGCTTGCCGGTTTGTAAAATATGAATATATAAATGATCAACCAATTCTGTGCCAAACCAAGGCTTGTTGCCAACTTCATTCAGTTATTTTTGGGCTATTTAGTTAAAAGAAACCCAAATTTCTCAATAAGTAAGTTTGAAAACGAGTCAAATTTGACCCAAGTACAACAGATGGGTTAAGAAGGGGGACAGTGCAAATTAATGAAACGCATGATTTTACATGGGTTTCAAATGCCAGAATTAACTAAAATGCTATTTGTCATGGGTAGTCCCCTGGCCTGGATGGTTGCATGTTTGCAGAAAATAAATACACTGCATGATATGACCTAAAATAAAAAAAATAATTTTATTATTTGCACAATTTACCTCAATAACGATAAACGAATGATGGAGAAAGTAGGCCTATCAACAGCAATAAATTATCAAAATTATCGTCATGGGAAAAATACGTCGATACCAGCTTCAGAATTTTGATGTCGAGAAATATTCGATTAATCGTCCAGCCCTATATATATATACACACACACACATATTCATTAAGCAAAGTCACGCTGCTCCATTCCAGTTTAGTTCAGTGGCTTTTGGAATATTGTTATGTGTGTTATGAAGATGTGTGTTCAGCTTTTGAAATGAGCCATTTTCAGAAAATAGTGCTTGTCAGCCATTCGTCAAAATAACACATGAATCTCTGATTTTCAATAGTTATTGATACTGCATTTTGGAAATGTCTGCTTTTTTCCATAGATAAATATCTGATTTCATATGTAATACCACCTCACCTTTGTATTGATGGCCCTGTGGCTCAGCATTAAAGGAAGTTCTCTCAGAATTGTTGGTGCCTTTCTAGTTACATAATTCAGTGTTTCCCCTATCATGATGCTCCAAAATGATGTTAAAATGCACAGTCAGCACAGTAGAATAACGTTTAAAAAAATTACATTAAAAGGGTTCCAGGCACCCTTAAAGCTCTGATCCTAGAATCACCCCCCGGTTAGAATGAAAAGGATGCCCGACCCTCCTGTGCTGTGTGTTTGTCCCGCTCTCAGGCTGTCAGCAGCAGATCTAATCCGTGGGGCAGAGCGGTGTTGCCGTGTCGCTCCAGCGAGCAGATCCCCCCCGCCTGTCAGCACACTGCAACGCTGCAAACATGTGTGGGATTAAACCCGCAGGGCTGCACACTGTGACCAATCAGATGCTGCCGAAAGACACGTTTCAATTAGGAATACTGCTGCTGACACTTTTTAAAACACGGTCAGAGGGGAAACACATTTCTGTGTAAATGATTGACAGGATGCCCATTGCCTTGAGTTCTGATCCATATTAACCCTTGAAGGTCTAAGGGCACGTTCTCCATGTATACATATCTTCTTAAATTCTTCTTTTAAAGATTTTTTGGGGGAGCATTTTTAGGCCTTTATTGACAGGACAGCTGAAGACATGAAAGGGGAGAGAGAGGGGGGGAATGACACGCAGCAAAGTTGAACCCGGGCCCGCTGCGTCGAGGAGTAAACGTCTATATATGGACGCTCGCTCTACCATGTGCTCCCCATGTGTTGCATATCAAAATGTTTAGGAAAAACTCAGCTTTCTGTATAGTGAAGCCCAAATTTGTTCCACAGCAATGTATAAAGAGATAATTTGGCCCTAAAGCTGAAATGTTTGGTTTTTGGAATTTCCTCTAATCATGTAAAAACATTGTTGTAGTGCCTGAAATTAGTTTACAAAAGTCTTTGGTTCACAGTAGTACAGTAATAGAATAGTAGGGTTGACTATTGGTGCTTTCACAAAATATTTTTTATCAAAATAGTGTGATGTTAAAACAAATCTGCAATTCTTCAAATATTCTCTCAATATGTTTCACTACAGATTTCCTGAGAAAACGGAGTTAGTATGTGCTTGTTATTGTCAATTTAGACAACTTGATTGTATATCACCATATCTTGATATATGATATGATCACGATATGATTCCATTGTAAGATGATAACTTGTAGGGGTAGGGGTATTCATAGAATTCCAAAAATTGATTCATATATATATGATATCTATATATATATATATATATAGATATATATATAGATATTTTTTTTAATTGTATGTCTACTGCAATCACATGGGAAAAGTAACTACATTTACATACTGTGAATCGTTTTTTTAATCGAGAATCGTTTTTGAGTCAAAAATCGATTTGAATAGAATCTTGAGCCTAAAAATCAATATCGAATCGAATCGTGACATTTTCTGAATCGTGCACCCCTAATAAACTTGTCATATTGAATTATTGCCCAGCCGTAATTCCAATCATATAAATGATAAAAATATAAATATGACAGCTCTGCTGCATAATGACTTCTTGCTAATTGTAAATTAGGCTCATAATAAGTTAGTAAAAATACATTTTATGCAGGACTTCTACGACTATTTTCTACATTGTGGTACTTTAACTTCAGTCAATGATCTCAATAGTTCTTCAACCATCGCATTACTAAAACAACTGTTTATACAATGTGCATACAGAAATATGTATACAACCAGAGGACTTAAATCAGACCGAAGTACAAAAAGGCTAAAGACATGGAAGAATCAAAATGTGTTCCAGACATTCCCTTTGTTCTAAAACTGGAACAGCAGGAACATGCAACCTTAAAAAAACAACAATGAGGGCTGAATAACGGGCCGATCAGGCGAGCTGCCAAACCTTTTTTTTTTATTTCAATAATCACAATGCTGCTCACACCGCTGTGTAAGAGCAGAGGTGGAAATAGTCGAAAAATATTCTACTTAAGTAAAAGCACTATCAGTGTTGGAATGTAACTAAGTACATTTACTCCATTACTGTTCTACAGTCCAAATGTTGAGGTACTTGTACTGTACTTGAGTCTTTTCTTTTCATGCCACTTTCTACTTCTACTCCGCTACATTTCAGAGAGAAATATTGTACTTTTTACTCCACTACATTCATCTGTTACAGCTTTAGTTACTAGTTACTTTACACATTAAGGTTTCTGCACACAAAACAAATGTAGTTTATAAAATCTGATCCATCCATCCATCCATCTTAGTCAGCTTATCCGGTATCGGGTCGCGGGGGTAGCAGCTCCAGCAGGGGACCCCAAACTTCCCTTTCCCGAGCCACATTAACCAGCTCTGACTGGGGGATCCCGAGGCATTCCCAGGCTAGGTTGGAGATATAATCCCTCCACCTAGTCCTGGGTCTCCCCCGAGGCCTCCTCCCAGCTGGACGTGCCTGGAACACCTCCCTAGGGAGGCGCCCAGGGGGCATCCTTACCAGATGCCCGAACCACCTTAACTGGCTCCTTTCGACGCGAAGGAGCAGCGGCTCTACTCCGAGCTCCTCACAGATGACTGAGCTTCTCACCCTATCTCTAAGGGAGACGTAAGCTACCCTCCTGAGGAAACCCATTTCGGCCGCTTGTACCCTGGATCTTGTTCTTTCGGTCATGACCCAGCCTTCATAACCATAGGTGAGGGTAGGAACAAAAACTGACCGCTAGATTGAGAGCTTTGCCTTCTGGCTCAGCTCTCTTTTCATCACAACGGTGTGATAAATTGAATGTAATACCGCACCCGCTGCGCCGATTCTCTGACCAATCTCCCGCTCCATTGTCCCCTCACTCACGAACAAGACCCCAAGGTACTTGAACTCCTTCACTTTGGGTAAGGACTCATTCCCTACCTGGAGAAGGCACTCCATCGGTTTCCTGCTGAGAACCATGGCCTCCGATTTAGAGGTGCTGATCCTCATCCCAGCCGCTTCACACTCGGCTGTGAACCGATCCAGTGAGTGCTGAAGGTCACAGGCCGATGATGCCATCAGGACCACATCATCTGCAAAAAAGCAGCGATGAGATCCCCAGCCCACCGAACTGCAACCCCTCTCCACCCCGACTACGCCTCGATATCCTGTCCATAAATACTACAAACAGGATTGGTGACAAAGCGCAGCCCTGGCGGAGGCCAACTCTCACCTGAAACGAGTCCGACTTACTGCCGAGAACCCGGACACAGCTCTCGCTTTGGTCGTACAGAGATTGGATGGCCCTGAGAAGGGACCCCCCTCACCCCGTACTCCCGCAGCACCTCCCACAGTATCTCCCGGGGGCACCCGGTCATACGCCTTCTCCAGATCCACAAAACACATGTAGACCGGTTGGGCATACTCCCAGGCTCCCTCCAGGATCCTTGCGAGAGTAAAGATCTGGTCCGTTGTTCCACGACCAGGACGGAATCCGCATTGTTCCTCTTCAACCTGAGGTTTCGACTATCGACCGAACCCTCCTTTCCAGCACCTTGGAGTAGACTTTACCGGGGAGGCTGAGAAGTGTGATACCCCTGTAATTGGCACACACCCTCTGGTCCCCCCTTTTTTAAAAAGGGGAACCACCACCCCGGTCTGCCACTCCTTAGGCACCGTCCCAGACTTCCACGCAATGTTGAAGAGGCGTGTCAACCAAGACAACCCCTCCACACCCAGAGCTTTAAGCATTTCTGGACGGATCTCATCAATCCCTGGGGCTTTGCCACTGTGGAGTTGTTTAACTACCTCAGCAACTTCCACCAGGGAAATTGACGACAATCCCCCCCCATCATCCTCCAGCTCTGCCTCTACCATAGAGGGCGTATTAGTCGGATTTAGGAGTTCCTCAAAGTGCTCCTTCCACCGCCCTATTACCTCCTCAGTTGAGGTCAACAGCGTCCCATCCTTACTGTACACAGCTTGGATGGTTCCCCGCTTCCCCCCTCCTGAGGTGGCGAACGGTTTTCCAGAAGCACCTTGGTGCCGACCGAAAGTCCTTCTCCATGTCTTCTCCGAACTTCTCCCACACCCGCTGCTTTGCCTCTTTCACGGCAGAGGCTGCAGCCCTTCGGGCCCTTCGGTACCTTGCAACTGCCTCCGGAGTCCTCTGGGATAACATATCCCGGAAAGACTCCTTCTTCAGTCGGACGGCTTCCCTGACCACCGGTGTCCACCACGGTGTTCGTGGGTTACCGCCCCTTGAGGCACCTAAGACCCTAAGACCACAGCTCCTCGCCGCAGCTTCAGCAATGGAAACTTTGAACATTGTCCACTCGGGTTCAATGCCCCCCAGCCTCCACAGGGATGCACGAAAAAGCTCCGCCGGAGGTGTGAGTTGAAAGTCTGTCGGACAGGGGCCTCCTCCAGACGTTCCCAATTTACCCGCACTACCCGTTTGGGCTTACCAGGTCTGTCCAGAGTCTTCCCCCCACCCCCTGACCCAACTCACCACCAGATGGTGATCGGTTGACAGCTCTGCCCCTCTCTTCACCCGAGTGTCCAAAACATACGGCCTCAGATCAGATGAAACGATTATAAAATCGATCATTGACCTTTGGCCTAGGGTGCTCTGGTACCAAGTACACTTATGAGCATCCCTATGTTCGAACATGGTGTTCGTTATAGACAATCCATGACTAGCACAGAAGTCCAACAACAAACAACCACTCTGGTTTAGATCAGGGAGGCCGTTCCTCCCAATCACGCCTCTCCATGTGTCTCCATCATTGCCCACGTGCGCGTTGAAGTCCCCCCAGCAGAACTATGGAGTCCCCCACTGGAGCCCCATGCAGGACTCCACTCAAGGTCTCCAAGAAGGCCGAATACTCCGAACTCTTGTTTGGTGCATATGCACAAACAACAGTCAGAGTTTCCCCCCCCACAACCCGCAGGCGTAGGGATGCGACCCTCTCGTCCACCGGGTTAAACTCCAACGTAGCGGCGCTCAGCCGGGGGCTTGTGAGTATCCCCACACCCGCCCGGCGCCTCACACCCTGGGCAACTCCGGAGAAGAAAAGAGTCCAACCCCTATCCAGGAGTATGGTTCCAGAACTGAGACTATGCATAGACGTAAGCCCCACCAGATCTAACCGGTAGCGCTCCACCTCCCGCACAAGTTCCGGCTCCTTCCCCCACAGAGAGGTGACATTCCACGTCCCCAGAGCCAGCGTCTGCTGCCCGGGTCTGGTCCGTCGAGGCCCCTGACCTTCACTGCCACCCGTGTAGCAGTGCACCCGACCCCAGCGGTTCCTCCCACAGGTGGTGGGCCCATGGGATGGAGAGATGTATGCCACGTAGCTTTTTCGGGCTGTGCCTGGCCGGGCTCCGTGGCAAACCCAGCCACCAGACGCTCGCTGACGAGCCCTCCATCTGGGCCTGGCTCCAGACGGGGGCCCCGGGCTTCCTCCGGGCAGGGTCACTCCATCTCTTCCTCGGTCACTCATAGGGTTTTTGAACCATTCTTTGTCTGGCCCCTCACCTGAGACCACTTTGCCTTGGGAGACCCTACCAGGAGCACAACGCTCCAGACAACACAGCCCTCAGGTTCATAGGGACACACAAACCTCTCCACCACGGTCACCATAGGGACACACAAACCTCTCCACCACGGTCACCATAGACCACCACGATAAGGTGATGGTTCCCGGAGAGGCAATCTGATGTTTTATTCTAAATGAAACTAGCCAACAATATAACGGCCTACAAGTCTAGCTGAGATGATTAGACCATTAAACACACAACTGTTTGGATCGGTGTTTTGTGTTTTAAGCCCCGAACGTCGTCTTCCAGGCAACGCTGCCTGGAAGGCACTAGGATTAGGCAATGGTTATGGTTATGGTTAGGGTTAGGGTTAAGGTTATGGTTATGGTTGGGGTTAGGTGCCTTGAAGTCGACGGTCGCAGCGTTGCCTTGAAGTCGACTTTGGGGGCTTTAAACACCATTGAGATCCTTTCCACTTTCTAGAATGGGAGGAGAGTTCTTTACTTTTAATACTTTAACTACGTTTTCCTGATGATACTTACAGACTTTTACTGAAGTAACATTTTCAATGCAGGACTTTTACTTGTAACAGAGTATTTTTTACAGTGTGGTATTAGTACTTTTAAGATCTGAATACTTCTTCCACCACTGAATACTATTACTTTGATTAACTTTTATTTAAGTACAAGTAAAATAACCGGTATAGAAATCTAGTAAAAGTTAAAAGTAAAAGTTAAAAGTAGCTAATTTAGCTAATTTACTCAAAGTCAAAGTTACTTAGTTACTTTTAAACAGCGGGGTACTTTTAAAAAAATATATTTATACTTAATATTTTATTTATACTTATTTAGTTAAATTGCAGTCTTTTGCGATTTGTTAAAGACACAAAGCCAACAAAAATCAAAAAAGCAACAAAAACCTTAAAACAAAGGAAAAGAAAGTATGCCAAAACAAGAAATATAAAGAATCAGTGTAAAAAGAATGCAGTCAGACACTGACTGAGCCTGTCGGCGGCAAAAACAGAACTTCAAGAGGACGCTAGCTGACACTGAACATTGTCCTGTAGGGTTACATTGCAGTGTGGTTAGCGGCTGCAAGGTACAGCGTTCTCGCTAAAAACTGGACCAATTTCCAAAAGAAATTATTCACACACACAACACAACAAAGTCTCTCAAAGAGAGACTCAAAGAGAGACTTTGTTGAACCAACTATCCTCCCTAACCTAACACATTTTCTTTTTTTAAATTCAGATTTATACCGCAAGTGGAAGTCTAGTCTGCTTCATTTTCTAAGTTGAATTGTTTTCTACTGCCATGTATTTTCTTCATTCACACTCCAGTTGAAATAAGGTGTGCTGCCAACAAATATACAAAATACCAGATACAAATATTTCAACCATGTACCTAATATAAAATCTACACAGTAAAGCATGGTTTGTATTTGAATCCCACATTCAGAAACAGAAAAGTCTGACGTGTTAATGGCCAGGGTAGACACCAAGAGTGGAAAGACAACAGGAGGTTTTAATAGTGGGGGAAAAACAAGTCAGAATGTCATTGGGCCGTATAAATGTTTTTATGTATGTAATAGTGGGGAGGCCCAGAGGAATGTAAAGTCATAGTGTCCATGGTAAGAAATGAGAAAGCTATAGACAATAATAGCTCATAGGGCTGGGACCATATACTTTCGTCACAGTTTGATTCTTTCACGATACATGGGGGCCAATTGGATTGTATTAAAATGAAGTTGCATAATAAACTGGGCCTACAATTACGTGTAGGGCGGCCTGAAGCCTTGTAATAATTGGCATGATTTGATATGTATCTGTTACTACCTTACCTACAGGTAAGCCTATCATCAGTGGGGATTTATATTTGCTAATAATATGTTAGATTCATTTTAGGACTTTCACATTTTTGAAAACACTTAATAATTTGGACGCCCCCCTGCATTGACTCTGAGGACCCCGCTAGGGGTCCTGGACCCCCTGTTGAAGATCCCTGTTATAAAGTATAGGTTTTTAACACCCAAAAACTGGCATTGAGTAATGACATGGTTTTGGAGGCTTGAGAGTAGATGGGTAGATTATGTGGAGACAAAAAGAGTTGTACATGAACATGACAACCTTCTGTCTCAAAGACAGGCTTTTCTTAATTGGTGTGCTGCGTTTAATGGGGAAGGGAATGTGACGATGATCCAAATGATCCATCTGAGTTGGAAAGGAAAATACAGGAATCATAGTCTTGAACCTTCTGCACACAGGAACAAGCTTTAAAGAACTATTAAAACATTTTTGGCACACGTACATCTAAAACTGTTCACTTTCAAAGCTTGCTGAAGGATCTTCTGTCTCTCACAGTTGGGAGTCACAATGTCCAACAAGAGTGAATTCCAATCGGTCTTGTATAAAGTACTTGAAAGTAATACGTAAGTGACAGTACAAGTATCTTACCAGAAAATGACTTTGGTAGAAGTTAAAGTCACCTTTCAGAATATTACTTGAGTAAAAGTCTCTGATATTTACTGAACTTAAGTATCAAAAGTAGTTTTATGATATTAAATGTACTTAATTATAAGAAGTAGAAGTAAAAGTAAAATAAACTTTGATTATGAACTTTTTGGCCAAAGGTGTGTAATGTTATCTTCACCACTGTTGTTACCATGGCGGCAGAGCCTGCACCAGGTGCTTCCATGACACTATCAGTTATTATGCTTCCTCCTCTTCTTCTTTAGTTTTGGCCAATGTTCCGCTTGGCAACAAACATTGCATTACGTCACCAACTGGAATGGAGCGTGCATTAAAGGTCCTATGACATGCTGCTTTTTGGATGCTTTTATAGAGGCCTCAATGGTCCCCTAATACTGTATCTGAAGTCTCTTTTATATAGGCCTTTGTGGTCCCCTAATACTGAATCTGAAGTCTGTTTCCCAAAATTCAGCCTTGGTGCAGAATTACAGTCACTAGAGCCAGTCCCACAATGAGCTTTCCTTAGGATGTGCCATTTCTGTGTCTGTAGCTTTAAATGCTATTGAGGAGGAGAGAGGGGGGCAAGGTGGAGGGTGGGAGTGTGGCCTTGACCAACTGCCATGCTTCGCTCGTTTGCAAGCCATGATGTCTCTCTCTTTCTCATGGACGGGCCAAATTCTCTGGCCGGGCAAAGCAGAGAAAGGGGAGGTAACCTTTCCCCTTATGACGTCATAAAGGGAAGATTTCAGGCCCAGGATACCCAGAGCTTGGTTTACACCTATCGCCATTTCTAGCCACTGGGGGACCATAGGCAGGCTGGGGGAACTCATATTAAAGTGGCCATATTATGCTCATTTTCAGGTTCATAATTGTATTTTGAGGTTGTACCAGAATAGGTTTACATGGTTTAATTTTCAAAAAACATCATATTTTTGTTCTACTGCACATTGCTGCAGCTCCTCCTTTCACACTCTGTCAGGTTTCTGTTTTAGCTACAGAGTGAGACCTCTTAACTTCTATAACATCTCTGTTGTCAGTTGCACATGCGCAGTAGCTAGGTAAGGATTACATGAGCTAGCTCCAACTTCGGCCTGTACAAGGATTAGCCGGGAGACTTCTTCTAAACTAGGGCGCACTTCCAACTTTGCGTGGAATACCTGCAGAACAGGGACATGTAAGTAGTTCTATACAATTTATTTTGTAGATTAGGGTGAATTTGTGTGTGTTGTAGCAGTGTTTTGCCATTGAGAACGAGCTAGCATGCTAACGGTTAGCTCCCTAGGCCCCTCGTCTCGGCTAGTGACGTAGAAAGCTGTGCAGATTTTGAACAGCTTGCCCGGAAACTGAAGGGAGGCCACATTCAGAAACCGTATCTCACTCAAAACAGCATGGATGATTTTTTTTCAAAGTTTGTATGTGTGGAAGTACCAGACACACAAAACAACACCCCAAATCCCAGAAAAAGTGTTTTTTTCATAATATGGGCACTTTAATGTTAAAAGAACCTCATAAAGTGAAATTGTTATGCCATGGGACCTTTTGTTCTTCTGATTTTATATTGTATAACGAGTAACTAAGATGCTTATGGGAAATGTATCAGAGTGAAAGTATACATTTTACACTTAGGAAATGTAGTGGAGTAAAAGTGAAAGTTTCCGGAAATATAAATAACGAACTACAGATACGCGAAAATTCTACTTAAGTATAGTAACGTAAGTGTTTGTACTTCGTTACATTACAACACTGATGAAGGTTTTCAGATTACTTTTACACAAGGAGTTCAGGGAGATGTTTGCATCTGACATCGTCTCTTCTGGACAGCACTGAAAAATGTAACATCTGAAATAAAGGCTGATAGCCAAATGTTTAAAGGGAAACATCTGTGTTTTTTAACCAGGACCCATGTTTTTGTGTTTAAGTAGTCTATATCGACAGGATTGTTCCGGTGCTGCCGGAGGTCCCACCTTCTGCTTTCTTTGTGTTGGCATTCTAAAATCCGGTTGATTTGGCAAAACATCCTCTGAGCTAGAACCGACAATCAAATTATATTTATTTTAATTTATATATATATATATATATATATATATATATATATATATATATATATATATATTTATTTTATTTTTTAATAAAATCCTCCCTCTGTGTGGACTAGCCAGACCCTCCTCCGCAGCGCTGTAGAGGAAGGTCTGGCAATGCAAGACTAGTGTTTAAGTGACTATGGGGGACAACAAGTTTTGAAATTGGTCCGGTATTGAGCGAAAGATCTTCAGCCTGCAGCCACGAAACGGTCTGCAATGTAATCCTTCGGTGCAAATGCGCAGCATCAATATATGTCCACTAAAAGTGCTGTTGTTCCCACGAACAGGCTCAGATTGATATCATAAGTGTCTGACTACATTACGGAAAGGAGCCTACAGAAAAATAAAACCTTTTTCTTCAATTTTCCCTTGATCTGGTCTGATTGTCATTGTGTCTAACCAAGTCTTGCTTGAGAAGAAGTCTCATTCTGAAATCTCGTGTGGCCTCTTCCACATTGTCCAAATCAGCTACATATTCAGCCATGACATTTAAAATCTTTTAGATAACACTAAGCTACACTTTCTGTAATCCAACACAACAAACTCACTATAATAACAAAATAATGAGATCTTTTAAAAAAGAGTATAAAAAGTATAAAGTATAGGTTTCAAATCCCCAAATCTGGTTTTGTGTAATGACATGGTTTTCGAGGCTTGAGAGTAGATCGGTTGATTATGTGGAGTCCTTCAATTTTGAAAATGACACCATTCTTTATCAGCAGCTCAGTTAATGATGAATAAACATACAGCAACAAAATCAGCACAGCTGGTGTTAGTAATATACTAGCTTTAATAATAACAGTTAGTCCCAGGACTAACCCTTTGGCTGACTCAAAGTATTCAGCTGTATCTGATTGGTATATGAAGTGGCCATGGTATAGGTACCTGATCAGAGGTAAATAATCAACTTTCTCCTAAAAAATCAGTTTAGTGAAGTTCTAAAATGTGTGAAGTTGCATGTTAAACTGGGCCTACAATAACGTGTGGGTGGCCTAAAGCCTTTATACCTTTTTAGTGCATAGAATACTAAGCTATTAAAACAATAATTGTTGGCATGATTTTATAAATTGTGTTTTAGCCCGTTGCTCTGCTGCAATTTGATCGGCTATTAGCCAAGTACTGTTGTCGCCATTTGCTCGTAGTTGGCAGAAGTTAGCATTTCTTTTAAAAAGGATAGTAACTGTGGTCACCATGATCGATATGGATTAGCTACAGCACTAATTTAAAGGTCTGCCTTCTGTGGAAAAACTTTTTCTTAAACCACCTCGGTGCTCATCAGCCACAGAATACTGTTATAAACCAAACGGCTGGTAAAAAATAATTGCGGATTTAACAGAATGGTATTCCTGAAAAAATAACTAACTAAGCTTGTCAGAGAAGAGCCTTTATTGCTTCCTGTGTGTTATTGGGAAGGGATGTTACCTGGTCAAGAACAGGCTGTCAGGAACATCTTTCTGAGAGGATTACCAAACATGACAGCAGCATGGCAATGTGGTAAAAGTGACTTGCTCAGATTTTAATCAGACTAATCAAAATTTAAAATAGGATAGAATCTAAGTCGGTTCAAGCCCTGTATAGTATCTCTATCCCTATTATACTCAGGGCTGAACAATTAATCAGATTCAATTTGATATCGCAAGTTAATAGAACCCACTTTTTTTATATTGCAAAAACAGCAAAAAGAATGTATGATACACAATCTAACCAACCAGAGGGTTGGAAACACCTGGGCCTGTCGGCTTCACGTGCACACATGCTGCCAGACCTTCCTCCACAGCGAGGGTCTGGCTAGTCCACTTAGCATTCCGGGATGGGAAAAAAACGTGCTCTGGTTTATTGGCATTACTTTAAACCAATCAAAATCATGTTGGCCGGCGCTGAGCGCCGGACGGAGCCACGCTACCTCTGCAAAATAGCCTCTGGAAGGAATTTGTTTTAGTGGAACGTGTATGTTCAAAAGTTGTTTTAGTTGTGCAACAGAAAACTCAGATTGGACAGATAGTCTAGCTAGCTGTCTGGATTTACCCTGCAGAGAGAGAGAAGTTAACCATAGTTCTCATAAATCCACCAGAGTTTAGAACGCCAACACAAAGAAAGAGGAATGCTGAATTTCTGGCAGCACTGGAGCAATCCCGGAATTGGAATGTTTTGGATATAGACTAAAGAGTAGGTAATGTGAGCGTAGTGAGTCGAGCGAGAGACGGTGGATTGGCTCAGAACTACGGTGGCCCTGAAGTGCAAATCACAACAGCAAATAGAAAAACGCAACAGCAAATCATAAAACACAACGGCAAATAGGAAAATATGACGGCAAATAGGAAAACACGACAGCAAATACGAAAACACGACAGCAAATACGAAAACACGACAGCAAACATGAAAACACGACAGCAAACAGGAAAACACGACAGCAAACAGGAAAACACGACAGCAAATATGAAAACACGACAGCAAATATGAAAACACGACAGCAAATATGAAAACACTTCAACAAATATGAAAACACAACGGCATTAACTTCTACCGAAAAAGGTAGGGCCTATCTAGCAGAGGACGGACCCTCCTGATTGGACAGACGGACTGTCTGTCTTTTAACAGGAAGGAGAGGTGAAAAACACGGAAAAGCGCCTAATTTTAACAGAGAGACAGTCCGTCTGTCCAATCAGGAGGCTCCGTCCTCTGCTAGATAGGCCCTACCTTTTCCGGTAGAAGTTAATGCCGTTTTGTTTTCCTGTTTGCTGTCGTGTTTTCCTGTTTGCTGTCGTGTTTTCATGTTTGCTGTCGTGTTTTCATATTTGCTGTCGTGTTTTCATATTTGCTGTCGTGTTTTCATATTTGCTGTCGTGTTTTCATATTTGCTGTCGTGTTTTCCTATTTGCTGTCGTGTTTTCATATTTGCTAGTGTGTTTTTCTTTTTGCTGTTGTGTTTTATGATTTGTTGAAGTGTTTTCATATTTGCTGTCGTGTTTTCCTATTTTGCTGTCGTGTTTTCCTATTTGCTGTCGTGTTTTCATATTTGCCGTTGTGTTTTCCTATTCCATCAAGACCCAGTAAAGTATGTAAAGTTTCTATGTCTTGCTCCCAGCTGCTGGGTGAAGTGAAGAGAGTTGGCCTCCAAGTAGTCTTGCATAGCCGACCACACTCCAGCGTTGTGTCAGCGCTTATCATTCAGGGATAAAAAAAGCTCTGGCTTGTTTGCATTTCTTTAAACCATTGGGAAAGTGGTGGTTTTCAGCCTGCCTTGGAAGGTGTCCAGTAGTCTGGATCAATGGAAGTACATTTCCAGGATAGTTGAATGACATCCGGCGCGTGGCTCACCTGCTGGATGTCCCTCACATTCCTCTCTCTGTATTGCCGTATTCAAACTCTGTTCTCTTCTGGAAACAACACAATTTGAACCAGCAAGCTACACACTGAAAATGGCAAGTTTTGAAGAACATTTGGATGGTGCAACAAGGCAGGCCTGCTTGGTTCTTTCTGGGAATTATTGTGAAGATTTACAAAGAATATGTTTACAGCATTTCCTCTCTAACTGGGACGTTTTGGGACCAATTGGTGGGATTGCTGTGGACGAAGTACAAACGGTGATACACTGGTAAGAGCTAATGAGGGTTAACCATGAATCCAGTATTTACTGCTGCAGCTACCTCTTTGGTACCATTGGTTTTGCTAAGTTCTAATTCTGTGTGTGTGTGTGTGTGTGTTGCAAACTTACTCATTACTCATAGCAGCCAGACCTATCCCTTACCTTAGGTAGAGAAACTGTTAATGTGTCTGTATTTGAAAATGACCTGGGGCCTCATTTATAAAAACCTGTTATGCAAGAAAAAGTTGCGTGAAGCAGGGTGAAATTTGCCATCGCAACATTCCTCGCAAAAGTTGGGATTTGTAAAGAATTTCCATGTGTAAAAATGTGCCCAGTTTTCCGCAACCTTTTGACCATGCGTATGATCATGCGTAATGCTCCCAAGGTTTTGTAGACTGCGTTTTAGTGAACTCTGATGGTATCCCCGTTTTTCCGAACCCAACCCAGTTTTTCTTTTCCTGAACCCAACAATACCGTTCTTTCCAAGCCGACCCAGAGCCGGTGAGGCCCAGCGAGGGGCTGCCAGCAACGGGGAGAGGCAGGGGATCCTCCCACACCGTGCAGCCAACACTAAAGGAGACTTTTAGCGTCAATAAGAACGACAAAGGCACGAGATGGGAGTGAGAATCTGTTGATGTGAGTACACTCTAAATTTTAATAATAAAGAAATATTATGCTATTTATTATTTCTTCGTACTCAAACTCATTGGCCTTAGCTCATTTTCTGTGAAGAACATAAAAAAACTTATTTTCAATGACTGCACACAGTACAACCCCCCCTACACATAACTATTACATATGAGGTGTTCGGGTCTACTGGACCCGAGTATAATAATGGTAGGTGCTATGAAACTTAACTGTGTCCTCCTAACTGGGCCTGCTGTGTGTGTGTGTGTGTGTGTGTGTCTGTGCGTCTGTATGTGGGCATGTCTGATTGTAGGTGTCTGTGTGTGGGAATGTTGTCTTTCTGCACCTGCTATTTCCACACAAAGTTACAAAATTGTTACATTTCAAGCACTTTCATCTGTTCTGATTAAGTTCTAAGAAATAAGCACCAATAATGATTAAAAATCTTGTTTCTATTTTTTACCTTTTTAATAATTGAATTTCCTTGTTTTCTCACACTATATGAAAATGATCATATGATCGTAAATGTGATCTCACAGGGGTAAATGGCAAATATGAACCATAAATGATGTATATATCATTGGTAATTGAGCTAAATCTGCTAAGTATTAAGGCTGTGTAACAAAAATATGAACACCACACAAGGGTTAAGGATTTTGTTTCGATGTTCTACCTCTGTTAGGAGCACATCGATCTCACAATCACTGAATCGTGTTTTTTTCCCCATTTTTCTGTTTCATGATTGGTCATCAAGGGCTTCAATATTCATTGATTGATTAACATGGACCTTATTAGGACAAATATGGGACGACCTTGGGAGGAGCGTGAGGCTCGTGCACGACCGCATAAGGTAATGCACGTCCGTATTTATAACGAGAAGAGTGCGTACCGGTGTGCACCGCAATCAGAATTTTGTTTTTGCGTACGAAAATTTGGACTTTTTGGCGCACAAAATCTTTCAGAATAGAATCTACGCACAGTTGTATAAATGAGGCCCCATTCTTGTAATTTATGTGTGGAAGGAAAAAAAGTCTGTCCAAAAAGTTTTGATTACCAACTAGACACCTCGTCCACTACTGACAAGACTGTGAAGATGTTTTTCTTCATTCCTGTATTATTTATTTTGGTATTTTGCCTTTTTTGATAGTGACAGCTGGGAAACAGACAGGAAACATGGAGAGAATATACGACATACAGCTAAGCTCCCCAGACACAAACTGGGGAGGTTGCAGTCATAAACATGAGGTCACCTGGAATGGAATTTTTATATCTGTTTTATATTGTATTGTATTGATCACCTGACATTTCCTCCAGCATTTCCCCCTATTTGTTGTACACAAAAAATATCAAGATCTAATGGGCCGATTGGGAGACATTTACTGAGCCCATTTAGGCTCCTCCACGGAGAACCCTTTTCCATTTCCATTTCCATTTTACTTGTTGATGACCTTGTCCACTCCGCGCAAGTAGTCGTCATTGTCTAGTGCACATGCTCAGCCACATACTACTGTCAATCAGGCTTTATGACTGCATGCATAGCCTTAACTCTCAGTCCGTGTACTTGCATGCATTTTAATTTATTTTATTTATAAGGACAACACACTTTATTCAACATTTCTGTAAATGTGCCAGTGTTTGCCAGCTGGCTAGTTTTCAACTCTAGTCCTTTGGCGAGATGTTTTGAGACCTTGCATACATCTGTTGGACGGCTGAATGACAAATGGGGCTGAGAGGGTCCGGGGGTAGACCCACACATAATTGCTTCCAAGCCGTCAACATACGGATGCTTGGTCAGGATCATTTGCATCATTTTAAAAGCGCTCGGTCAGAACCGCTTGCCGTCAAAAAGTGACGCATGGTCAGGTGCCTTTGGTGTTTGTTACTTACGCAAAAAGTCTCCTTTTGCATTTAGTGTCTCAGTCAGATGCATTGGGGCTTCCCTTTTGGCGTCATTTTACAACGTGCTTGGTCGGAACTCTTGGCCTTACTTTTTTGACAGATTTAAAAAAAATGTACCTTAAGAAGAAAAAGAAAAGAAATTAAGTCTGGGGTCTGGAGTGCTCGGAAGGTCAAAACAAATCATGAAGATGCTCTTTTGGAAAGGGGACACAAAACACCCCGAAGAAGGTCATTTTGTGCCGATACGCTTGGGTTGCTGCCCAGTTTTCTTTTTTATGTAAGATTTCGATATAAAATAGCCATTTAAATAAAGGCTTTTCACAAGAGTGCATTGGACCTTGTTTCTCTTTAAAAAGAAATGCACGTTTAACTGACATGCTGAACAATAACGGGACAAGTTTAGGAAAAGATCGTGGGTGGGGTTACAAAATGGACTTTAAGTGACACACAGGACAAGAACAGGACACAAACCCCCGGTCTCTTGGGTGAAAGTCACCCCTGGTCTCCTGAGTGAAAGTCCTGTGTTGTTCCCAACCAACCTCCTTGTACGGATTTTTGGTCTTTCATACTCTACCGTTGTCGCTCTTAATACTACGTCATCTTACAGCGCTGTCCATACAGAAGCTAAAGGGAGATTTTTGCGTTGGAGAGCGGCTTGGGTAGATAGGGTGCAACACTGAAAATATCAGCTCCGAATGGACATAAGCGGGGCTTCAGACTGTTTGTGCTTATGAGATGTTTACTTAACGTATGTGTGTGTGCGCGTGTGTGTGTGTGTGTGTGTGTTTGTGTGTGCATTCCTGCAGGTGCGTGCCAGTGCCATCGCCCAGGATGCGGACCAGAACTATGACTATGCCAGTAACAGCGCTGTGTTGCATCTGGAGCCAGGAGACGAGGTCTACATTAAACTCGACGGAGGCAAAGCGCATGGAGGCAACAACAACAAGTACAGCACCTTCTCCGGATTCATCATCTACGCCGACTAGACAGCAATACGTGCTCAGCCCTCAGCTATTAAAGGCCTCAGTCCTTCTACAAATCTGCCCTCTACCAATCAGACGCTCAGACTTTCTCTTTTAAACACGTGTGGACAAACCAATATCCAAAATCAGCCTTCATAACCTGCATATTATTTCATTTTTCTACATCCTGCTAACATCACTGTCCTAAGTTGCAAGTGACTTTGGACAAAAGCATCAGTGAAATGGTTGAATTGTGAGATCAAACCATATCCTCTCTTCATACCATTACGTCACACTTAACAACTTACAGCTGATGTCTTTGTGTTGATGTAGTCCTGTCACAGAGTGATGGTGGTAGGTAGAAGATGAGAGCGAGGAGTGTGTTTGTGCATGTGTTGGGGAGGGTAGAGATTCACTAAACATCAGTAAGATGTAGCCTACATGTAGCCTAGTGCTGTTATTTGAGTTATAGTTCCAGGATGAGGTGTTTGTAGAGACAGCATTAAGAGAAATGAGTTATCATCATCACTCTTAAATCTGATTGGGCCGCAAGCTACCTGTCAACAAATCGAGCTGTCTGTCTAGAAGTAAGTGGAAAAGATACAAATCTGATAGAAATGCAGCAGCTAGTGGGCAGTTCTAAAAACTGACTGTGGTGGATTTTGTGCAATACTTAGTATAATAAACTATATCCGTGGTGATAATTAACGAGAAAGCCTTCAGTCAGCGTTTGTGGTTTATTTATTTCTTTTTTGATATCATGTAGATAGCAAGGTAAAGCTGGCAACACTTGAAATGCATTAAGATACACTGACAACAGATTATATTTCCCATTATAAACATAATTACCTCTTTTATAGAATAGAATCATTAATAAAATAGTTATTTTTAATTACATGTAATCAAACAACACTTAAATGTTTTACGAGATTTATTTATATTCTCATGTTCTGATTTTAATTTTAATCATGATCTAATAATGTGATTCCTCAGCATCGGTTTGTAGCACCACTTCCTCTAAAGTTTTATTCAATTGCTTTCATAAATGCAGATATGAGAATTTTAGCCTTATTTACCCATGATGTGTTTTGTCCAGAAAAGAGAAGGGAACTTGATTTATGTCAAGCTTTAGAGAGGAACAATGTTTGGTAAAAATAAATCTGAAAAACATGATTTTAACGGAGGCCCCTGATGAGTTTTTTTCTGATGCCTGCTGGGTGGCGTTCAGGGAAACACTTGGTGCAAGAGGAAAGTGTTAAACTTCATACGGCGGTTGCAAGAACTGCGTCCAAAGTGAGGGTCTGTCCTACACTTGCAGTCTTGAGCGCTTAATAGTTCCCTGTACAGTTTGACACCGCTAGCTCTATGGAGCAGTTCTTTCCTATCAGTGGATCCCTGTTTTGTTTAGAATGAGGATGCACAGACATGCACGTGCACATGCAGACGAGTAATGTCGTATGCATTCCTGCCAATGGATTCACACTACTCCTCTGATCTACAGGTAGGGCTTACACGTCACGATATGCTGCAATGTGTGAGCAAAGGCAGGGAAGAAGACTGCATGCTAGGAAACATGGATGTTAACAATGTTGGATTTAAAATTCTTGGCTTTGCAAATGTTTTATCAAAACTTAATGCACTCGACACTTGTTTGTTTGACCTTAAAGCAACACTATGTAAATGTCCCCCCTAGAGGTTGGAAGCGGAATTGTCCATTACATTACATTATGCAAGTTCGCCAGATCGGGTAGTGGATCTGTAGTTCGAATGACCTGGACAATGTAATGTAATGGACAATTCCGCTTCCAACCTGTAGGGGAACCGAAGCGGGAAAAGTTAAATAGTGTTTCTTTAAGGACTTAAAATGTGCATTTACCTACAGGTAGTGTCCCATGTTCCCCCAATCCACCAAAATCCATTTCTTAAAAACATTTTATGCGAGAAATAGGCTAGATACAGCTGAATTTTGTTTTTATTTTACAACTGCCTTGCCTTGTTTGACAGCTTGGTCCAAGTTTTGTGAGCCGGTCACATGGCACTGGACGGACTCATTTATATTAACACTGACTGATAAGATTGATATTGCATAACTGGTACCGTCAACATACATTTTAAGTATCATATCCTTTTATCGATATAATATGTTCCTTACTTAAACATAAAAATAATATTGTTTTATGTACAGCAGACGTGAGTGGTTCTAGATAACGTGGCTTTAATTGCCTTATTAATTGTATTACTCTTCTCAGCTCCTGAATGTGTGTTTTTATGTAATACTGGATGGTTAATCCTACTTATTTGTTCCAACAAAACATCTGAGCCCAACTGTGCCATGTACAGTATTTGCGTGAGTAATGGGATGTCCTTTTTAATCAAGCGTGCCCCAGTGGGCTCTGATAAACTCCCATGTGCTCATGGTCTTAATACTCAAAATCACATCACACAAATAGGCACTTGACTACTTGCCAAAGTGTGAGTATACACACACCTAACTACCCATCCCACTGCACTACACTCCACCTACTTCTAGAAACAGTCCAACATTTTAGGAAATCCAGCCAAGACAGTAGCTTCTTGGGGTGCAAACAAATACGAAAAAAAAAAAATCAACGATCAGCTCCTTGGTTTTGCTAAGTTTGTTAAGCAGCACAATGTTCTCTAGGCACCAGAGTGATTTCCTCTCGATGTGAAGTCTCATCGTTGTTTGTAATCGGGCCGATGATGGTAGTGTCGTTTGTAGTCTATAACGGTGACATTTCCTTTACGTGATTGTTTCCGGTTCTGCCGGATGTCCCTCATTTTCGGCCGGATGACCCTCACTTTTCGCTTTCTTTGTGTTGGCATTCTAAACTTTGATCGATTCGGGAAACATCCTCTGAGCTAGAACCAACAGTCAAACTATATTTATCTTTTTTTGAGTAAAATTCTCATCACACACTTGAAAGCCTTTTTAATTCCACAGCTCGCCTACCTACATGCACATGTTCCACCAAAACAGGTTCCTTCCAGAGGCTATTTTACAGAGGTACCATTGTTGCGTCCGGTGCTTACTGCTGCCCAAGACGATTGTGATTGGGTTAAAGAAATGCCAATAAACCAAAGCACATTTTCCTCTTATTCAGGAATGCTGTGTGGACTAGCCAGACCTTCCTCTGCAGCGCTGTGGAGATAGGTCTTGCAATGCGGGACTATGTCGTTGGTAAACAGAGTTCTCTCCATGTTGGAGTTGCATTCGTGGGTGTATAGCGTGAACAGGAGGGGGCTGAGCACACTGCCATGGGGGGCTCTGGTGTTCAACATCAGAGTGGTGTCTGGCCTCCACTCATTATATACACAACCTCCAGGTTTTCAAAGAATATCATGCAATATGACCTGCTGCAGTTCTGACTTGTATTTTTAGTTTAAAAACTCAACCTTTGACCATCAACAGTTACACAGCTTTTACTTACACTCAGTTTGGACTGGCTTTTTACTTTTTTTTTTCTTCTTTTTTTTTGACAGTGGGATTCAAATATAAATCATCTTATAAATATCAAAAGACAACATTTAATTTAGTAAATGAAGCAGTCTAGACAACTTATGGTATTGGCCGTACCCACGCCTGGTATAATCCAAAAACAGATATGAATACATATTTTTGTGAAATAAAGAAGTACAGGGTAGAGATACATGTATTAGCTTTGTGTTACCATTGAGGACACATAGCTCATGCCCTTAATGTTAGTTATATTTCTTTGGACTCAATATATTTTTAGAAAAATATAATATATAATATAATATATATATATATATATATATGTGTGTATGTTCGGAGATACATTTTGGAGGATTAGGAGAGGTGGGTTTCATTAGAAGAATTTTGACTCATAACCTTGGTATTATGGCTGTGAATACAGCTTGCTTGTTTGCTGTCTCCCCAGAGTCAGCTGACAAAATCATTTTTTAATGTCTATGCATTGAGCACATATGTCTACGGCACATGTACAGTCTATCTTAGCACAAAGTTTAATGTTAGTACAATAAATAAACCAACTGCTAGACACAGTGACTGTGTACAAAATGTTTAAGGTTTTGCAGTTTTTGAACTGGTTTAAGAATGAACAAAGTCAAAGTAACACAACTGGTGCACATCACCACTAGATTCAACCTGTAGAAGACATCTATGAAGTTGTTACAATGATGTATCTTTCCTTTTTAATTCAGCTAGACTGTTTCCAGTGCTTTCAAGTGTTATCACTTGATTGAATGGGCCTTCTCAGTGGTTATGAGTTAGATATGTTTTAGAGGGCCTTCTACACCAACTTGTAGGTTCAGAAAGCCACAATCATCTATTAACATAGTAACGGTTCAAGTAACGATTCAAGTCTTTGTGCTAAACTAGACTAAATATATCATACCTTCATATGCCACTGTGGCTAAAACAAGTGTGTTTCCCAAGGTGTCACACACCCACATACCATAGTCAATATTTGTGAACTAGTGTACACTGAATTATGTTAATATGTAAGCTGCGTTATCTCAGTGCTTCCTGAGATTCATTGGTGAGTTATTGAAAGCCAAATATATCGAAAGGCTGTTGGTCATTGACAGTAGTGGTTGGAGCCTTGGGAAAGCATCACACTCACAGAGGCTGCCAGAGCAGTAGACTGCATGTGAACATATTCTCTTTTTGCCCATGAATTGTGTAGTGACTGCACACATGTCAGCAAGTAAGATGTTCCATAAAATGAAATTATATGTCTGGTTGAAACTGGCTAGAAATGTAGAAAATACAAACTGAGTTTCCACATTTAGGAGTTTCTTCACATGGCATCACAACAAATATGGCAAATGAATAAGTGTTTTACTAGTTCCAAACAAGCAGCAACCACCATGGCTGAGTGGCTCCAATGTGTCGGTAGCCATGTCAAAGATGTTTATGTAAGTTGTTTTCTTGATTGGCTTGTGTCTCAGCCCTGGTGCATGCTCGTCCTACTTCAGCCTGAACAAATTTGCAATGTGAACTGAAAGCACTATGCAGAAGTAGAGAATAACAATGTATCAATTAGGGGTGGAACGGTACACAGAAGTCACGGTTCGGTTCAAACCTCGGTTCAGACATCACGGTTTGGTTCGGTACAATAGAGGGAAAAGCAAAACAAAAATGCAGAAGGCAATTTTTTTTATTGTGCATGTCTCAGGCTGTACCACCTAGTGTCATACAGTCTCTCCCCTGAGCTAGCTGCAACAGCCTGAGTGTATAAAGTAAGATGTAAACAGTAAGTACCCCACATCATCTCCAGACTCCATCTGGAACTTGTAAACAAAATAAAACAATCAGCTAGTATGATATGGGAGACAAGCGCTGCTCTCATATGTGAATGCACAGAGCAGGGATGTTAAAAAAAGCAGCTTCGGTTACACCGAGCATTTGACGAGTTTTGGCGTTAGCTTAACAGCCGAGCTAATAGCAAACAGCAGAGCTAACAGTGGAGCTAACAGCTAACGGGGAGCTAACAGCTAACAGCGGAGCAAATAGCGAAGCAAACGGGCCTGAAGGCCATTTGTAGGTAGGCATGGATGTATTGTAGGCGGAGCTCGGGAGCTTCAGAGCTAAGGGGGGGCTTCTTTAGGTGTCCCTAAAGAAGCACCTATCTAACAGTCGTTCCGCATTACATTAATTAATTTGCACGTGAGTTTTATTTATTTTTATACCGTGTATTCTCCATGTAAATTCATGTGTACTGTTTTGGTTCAATACGAATACATGTACCGTTCCACCCCTAGTATCAATGTACAGTGTCATGTATCCTAAAGATAGAAACTGTGGTTCACTGGAATTATATGTAAATACTGTAGTGATACAAACTGTTCATATTTTTTCTGCATATCCCATGTACAGAATGCTAGAAGAGAGGAAATGATTTTAAATACTTGATTAATCAAACAATCAATAATTCAGTAATCACTGATTGTCTTGAAGTTATAGCCTCAACAGTGTATTGGTGTGAAAGGCATATGTATGGTAGATACAGTGTCAGGTGTGTGCAATATTACAAAAACTTTACTCTTCTTCTCTCTTACAACAGTCACCGGTGTACTGTTACCTCAACAATGTCTCCATTAAATGGACAGAAGTAACCCTGTGTCTGTGTATTGACTGTTTGATTTGTTTATTGTAAACAAACATCCCCAGGAGGTTTATGACGGTGAGTCTCCATATTACAAATGAGCTTCTTATTTATCAAGTGAAATGAATGTAATGGTATTATTGGAGACATATTTATAGACATGTACCAGTAACCAGATGTTCAACTGCTCCCATGCTATATGGCCTGTTTTATAAGCTAATACATGTTGAACTAGAACTGCAAGCCGTTATGATGGGGTCCAAGCCTCCGTGCAAGTCCCTCCTGAAGACCCGTGGAGTCTGCGTAAGTCGAACCCAAAGCGTGAAGGTGGTGAGGCAAACAGCAGGAAGCCTGTGAGCTGCAAGGTAAATTGAAAATTGAAAATGCAGACTTCCCCTTTACATTCATTTTATATATCCATTCTAAAAGCATCAATGCATTTGACTAATCAGTGCAACATTGTAGGCTTGGCCTCAGGAGTGGACCTAGATCGTAGCCTCCAAATCTCATAAAAATTGCATGAGCCCTTCGTGAGCTATACATTTTTCATATTGGCAACGCCCCCTAATGGCCAGTGTTCAACAAATTTGGTCGAGAGCCTCAGAGTGGCATGGCAAACAAGAATCCTAAGTTTTGCATGGACAGCATTTACTTTGGACGAGATAAGCAAATGTGTGTGTTCTGTTCGCTAGCTACAAAACATTTTCGTAATTTGCGCACTTTTGAACCCAGCTAAATGATTTAGATAATTTATTGTCAGGTCTTTCCGAAGATGCTATATGCAAAGTGTCAGGCAGATCGGCCGAAAACCCCAGGAGGATTTAGAAAAAGTAGGCTCATCACAGTTCACGATTTGCGGTAAAAATTCTGCGTGTATAGTGTATATGTGTATAGTACCTGTGTGCACACACAGCTAGAGAGCTGGTGTACACATGTACATATTCATCGTCAGGGAAAAATGTCCCCACCACGTTTAAACCAAACTTTAGCATGAATGCCTTAAAGGGTACCAACATATTTAACGATAATTATTAAGCATGAGGAACTAATATGTAGTTAACATGAGGTATAGGGCTTCACAAAAGGTCACCAAGAATATGAATTGTAAACACATTAATTGGTACAAACGATGAAGTAGAGTAAATTTGGGCTTTCAGAAGTAGTCAGTATTCATACTGAGTCAAAGAGTTTACCTAGCATTAAATTCACCTCCTTTGGGGGGCAATACCCTTCAGGACTGGACAGGACACCAATCAATCACAGGGCTGACACATAGCAAAGAACCATTTCCGCTCACATTCACATCTACAGGCAATTTTATTTAATTAACCGAACCCCAAGAAAACCCATTCTAACACAGGGAGAACATGCAAACTCCACAAAGAAGGGCCCAAGCCGACTGGGAACTCTCTTGGTGAGAGATGACAGTGCTAACCACTGCACCAACGTGCCACCAGACTGTCAACAGTGGCAGTAATACTTAATGCACATAAACCAATCAATTTATTTATAAATGACACTACTCATTGAACTACTAGCTAACCACACAACTAATAATGACTAGACATACAAATGAATGAATAAATGCAGCCATGATTAAAGTCTATCGCACCGTTGTGACGAAAAGAGAGCTGAGCCAGAAGGCAAAGCTCTCAATCTACCAGTTAGTTTTTGTTCCTACCCTCACCTATGGTCATGAGACCGAAAGAACAAGATCCAGGGTACAAACAGCCGAAATGGGTTTCCTTTAGGAGGGTAGCTGGCGTCTCCCTTAGAGATAGGGTGAGAAGCTCAGTTATCCGTGAGGAGCTCGGTAAGGTAGCATCTGGTAAGGATGCCCCCTGGGCGCCTCCCTAGGGAGGTGTTCCAGGCACGTCCAGCTGGGAGGAGGCCTCAGGGAAGACCCAGGACTAGGTGGAGGGATTATATCTCCAACCTGGCCTGGGAACGCCTCGGGATCCTCCAGTCGGAGCTGGTTAATGTGGATCGGGAAAGGAAAGTTTGGGGTCCCCTGCTGGAGCTGCTACCCCCGCGACCCGATACCGGATAAGCGGACGAAGATGGATGGATGATTAAAGTCAATAGTGAATGAATCTAACAAGGAACAATTAATGACTGAAGGAGGACCACTGACCAGATAAAGCAGTGAATGATATGTTGGTAAAATGGATTAACGCGTGTAAACACAGAAGGCCACTAATTAGATCAACAATAAACAATTAAAATTAACTTCATGCACCTTTTTCACCATTTAGCTGAGAGATTGGAAAGCACAAAGTACACACATGAATCAATTCAGTATCATTACTATATGGATGGGAGATTCTACTAATGACCTAACTCTTCTTAATTACTCTTAGTAACTGATAACATCAACCCCAATATCACAGGAGAAGTAAAAATTTAGCTGGCAGTTCCAATGGCCAGGGGACAAGTTAAGGTAGAGGGGCCGGGGCAGCTGATTCTTGTCTGGGCCACTCGTGGAGCTCTCGGGCATTCTCTGGTTTTCTCAGTTGCTATCTGTTCCATGGGACAACTAGGCTCAAGCCGATCTCTTACACCTCTCTCAGCAGACAGCAGGGTATGGGATGATTATGTCCGATTCATAATTGAAAAAAGAATCATTGCAAGGTTGACACTGTGTTTGAAAGCTTAAAATCGAACTAGAAATTTCAATTCCTGCAGAAAATGCTTGTACATGTTGAAAAGCGTAATTGCTTAAGCTGAACTAGTTGGCTGGCATAGTGCGTGAGGAGAAGGGTGAAGTAGTGAGAATAGTTGGAGAAGTGGGTTTATATTTCTACGAATGTCATTGAAATGTTCAATAATAAGAATTATGTATAAAGAAGCCATGTAAGAATTAAGGCGATGGACTGCTAATCCATTATGCTCTGCGCGTGGGTTTGAATCCCATCCTCGTCGAACAAGGGTCCATTCTTCTTCAACTAGATCTCAACAACAAAACTGGCTGCATTGATATCCTCTTATCATTTTCTACCAGATAAATTCTTGTTAAAATATATTGAGTATAGTATGTTGAAAAAAGTCATAGTATACTATGTTGAAAAAGTCAAATTATAGTATGTTGAAAAAAGTCATAGTATAGTATGAAAAAAAAAGTGATGAATAAAGTCATTGTAGTATAGCATGTCGAAAAAAAATTACAAAAAGTCATAGTATAGTATGCACCAAACCTGCAAATGTGTCTTGGTTTTGTCAGCCTAACCTGCTATAAAATATAACTTTTTTCGACATATTATACTATGCCTTTTCATGACTTTTTTTGACATACTATGCTATGCCTTTATTTATCAATTTTAGCGACATACTATACAATGGCTTTATTCATCACTTTTTCGACATACTATACTACGCCTTTATTTATCAATTGTAGCGACATACTATACTATGACTTTTTAAACATACTATAATGTGACTTTTTTTGACATACTAAACTACGACTTTATTCAACTTACTATACTCTGGCTTTTTAATACTTTTTTCGACATACTATACTCTGCCTTTATTTCAAAATTTTTGCAACATACTATGTTATGACTATTCGACATACTATACTATGGCTTTTTTTCATCACTTTTTTTGACATACTGAGCTATGCCTTTATTTATAAATTTTAGCGACATACTATACTATGGCTTTTTGTCATTCTGTCCACATGCTATACAATGGCTTTATTCATCACTTTTTTGACATACTATACTATGCCTTTTTTTCAACTTACTATACTTTGGCTTTTAATACTTTTTGTGACATACTATACTATGCCTTTATTTATAAATTTTTTTCGACATACTATACTATGGCTTTATTCATCACGTTTGTCGACATACTATACTATGCCTTTATCAATTTTAGCAACATATACTATAAATATACTATAATATGAATTTTTTTTCGACATACTAAACTATGACTTTTTGCGACATACTATACTATAACTTGTTTTCGAAATACTATACTATGGCTTTTTTTCATCACTTTTTTCGACATACTAAGCCTTATCAATTTTAACGACATACTATACTATGACTTTTTAAATATACTATAATATGACTTTTTTCGTCATACTATACTATGACTTTTTTCAACTTACTATACTCTGGCTTTTTAATACTTTTTGCGACATACATAGTTGCCGGAGGATGTAGTTTAATGTTAATTGTTGTTGTTGTTGTTGTTGTTGTTGTGTTGTTACCTCGCGCGACTCGGCCTCTGGCCTTGTGGCAACGCCCGAACAACACCGGTGGATTATCCATTACCAACCCCACTCTCACAAGTGCTATATTGCTTTTTGTAGGTGAATTGCTGGGAATGGAGTACTTGTACAACCAGACTGGCAAAACACTGACTCCAGTGCTCCAGAACCCAGAGGAGGAGGACAGGCTGGTGGAGGAAGTCAATGATGATGAGGACATACAAGATGAGGGATTTCAAGAAGAGATCATGGAGAACATCACAGTTCCTGTGCTCTATGAGGCTGACCCCTGCCGTCATCTGGAGAACAGGCCCTCACCATTGATGACGAGTCCTCAGGCCTCTCCACCTCAGGCCCCTGCATCACCTGCTGATCTGCCGTCCACGTCACGTGATGGAGGACAACATCCTGCCGCTGCTCAAGGGTTATGACGGAGATAATGATCCAGCTCTATGAGCTTAATCAGCGGACACTCATTCAATGGTAGGTCAGGCACATCATTTACCTCAAATTGACTGAATAGTTCTCTAATGAATAGATATCTAACACAAATGATCTTCTCTAAGGTTTCAACGGCGGCAGAAGAGCCAGGAGTTGAGTGTCCTTTCTCAGAGAATGGCTCCAACCAACCCGATTCCTGTGGCACCTGACCAGCTTCCAGCACTGAAGGAACGACTGCAGCTCCTTCCTTCAGCATCAGGCCCACAGCATCAATTTGTCCTCCTTCCAAATCTGGAAGGGCAGGCTCCTGTTCTGCGGCCAGGCCGACGGCCAGCTGCTTCCACCAGGGAAGCGCCCCATCGTACCTGCACCCACCGCACCAGACATTGCACAGCCCATGTCAGCTCCTGGGATGTTGCCTAGGGTAGGGACTTTTATCCTCAACCCAGACAAGACTGTGCCATACATACTGGCAGCTTCTGGTGCCACAACGTCCAGTGCAGACCCAGCTCCACTTGTTCCTGCACCTGCTACTCCTGTGTGTACACACAGAGGCACGAGCGAGCCCTTGAGGAGGAGAGTGGAGTCCACAAGAAGAAATATGCGAGAGGGGTCACCTACAATACCTGTAGCCATTGTGGGCAGCCCAAAACAAAGGAGTATGGGCATAGTCGTCATGGCAATGCCACCTTCTGCTCATGTGCCTCAAATGGCAAATCTCTTGAAGAGTGGTTGGCAGAACAGAGAGCAGTAAAATAAGTTTTTAACTGTGTTTTGCTTGTATATATGTATATATTGTATATTGTGTGTTTGTGTGTCCTTTAACCTCAGACCTCTGCCTAAACGAAAAATTGACATATCTGACCATCCACAGACATCAAACTGTACATTTAATTGTTGTGTTCGTCCAGTAGTTACAAGGTCAAAGGTCAACATGTGTGGAGGAGTGTTTATGTGACTTTGTGTTTCTGCCTCTAACGTAGAGGCAGAGCTTAGTCACATTTAGGAGTTCCTCAAAGTGCTCCTTCCACCGCCCTATTACCTCCTCAGTTGAGGTCAACAACGTCCCATCCTGTACACAGCTCGGATGGTTCACCGCTTCCCCTTGAGATGGCGAACGGTGTTCCAGAAGCACCTTGGTGCCGCCCGAAAGTCCTTCTCCATGTCTTCTCCAAACTTCTCCCACACCCTCTGCTGGCCCTTCGGTACCCCTGCAACTGCCTCTGGGATAACATATTCCGGAAAGACTCTTTCTTCAGTCAGACAGCCTCCCTGATCACCGGTGTCCGCCATGGTGTTCGTGGGTTACCGCCCCTTGAGGCACCTTCCTGGAAACTTTGAACATTGTCCACTCGGGTTCAATGCCCCCAGCCTCCACAGGGATGCATGAAAAGATCCGCTGGAGGTGTGAGTTGAAAGTCTGTCGGACAGTCACCCGCACTACCCGTTTGGGTTTACCAGGTCTGTCCAGAGTCTTCCCCCACCCCCTGACCCAACTCACCACCAGATGGTGATTGGTTGACAGCTCCGCCCCTCTCTTCACCCGAGTGTCCAAAACATACGGCCTCAGATCAGATGAAACAATTATAAAATCGATCATTGACCTTCGGCCTAGGGTGCTCTGGTACCAAGTACACTTATGAGCATCCCTATGTTCGAACACGGTGTTCGTTATAGACAATCCATGACTAGTGTGACCTATGTGAGATGTCTCTTGTATCACTCGAGCCAGTCGGGATGGTAACAGCCAGTTTATTCATCTTCCTGCATTTACAATGGAAGACAACAGTGTGTGAATGCTCATCTCAAAGGAACAGCTAGCATGCTCTGTCTCGAATTTCCCACCTCTATAACCTCATTTCCTCTGTACAAAACTTTGACACTTACTTTAGCAAAGCAATATACATGAATAATACATGTAATTGAAATAAATAAACAAAATTGAAGCTGTTCTCTTATTAAATTAAAGAGTCAATATATAAACAAAATTACGATATGGCTTCTTCATACTGGACTGTTACCTTTTTTTATATCCTTGTCAGTATTTTAACAGTTAATAATAATTATGTGCTGGAAGGCAACTGTGTGTGAATGCTCATCTCAAGGGACAACAGCTAGCATGCTCTGTCTGGAAAGACGGCACATGTAGGTGCTAGTTAGCATGCAGAAAATATTCTTCAAGTAGTAAAACATGAATAAAACGGCTGGTAACTAAATACAACCATTGCCAAATTAACTTCAGACAATTATTATATCTAACCAAACAAACTGGGTCGACTTTTAAGTGCTTTTCAAGTAGTTAACGCTATATTGTCCACAAGCATTCACAGACATGTTACCTTGTTGGAAATCCTCCGTTGTTGTGAGGAGTTTCCCATAATGCTGCGCTACAACTACTCGAAGCAGATACGGCTTTTAACAGTAGATGGCGTAGTTGTGCCAATTTAGTAGAATTTAACCTGAACCCATTCAACTATGTTACACTAGCACAGAAGTCCAACAACAAACAACCACTGGGGTAAACTCCAACGTAGCGGCGCTCAGCCAGGGGCTTGTGAGTTTGTATCTATCTCTTCCTCGGTCACTTTTTTAATGTGTGATTGTGTAAAGGTGTTTACTGAGATACCAACCTTTCGTGAATTTCGCCAGCCATCTTCTCTCGTTTTTATGGAGACAGACGCGTGCAAGGGGGGAGGGGCTGTGTGTGTATCTGTGTGTGTGTGTGTGAGAGAGATGCGTGAGCGACAGAGAGACGGAGGAGAGCAGGGAAACGAAATGCAGCTGAGCGAATACGCTGCGTATTTTAAATAGAGTTAAAAAAAAAGAATAACGAAACACAATATGTGGCAGCCGGTGTTGATTGTATGGCGCACTGCCACAAATTAGTCTATGTGTGAGAAACACTGAACTACTACAACTATTTCTAGTCATAGTTCCATTATCTTTATTGTTACTATACTTGCCACTGTTCATCACACCCCCAACCGGCACCATCATACACTGGGTCTTTGTGAATTATAGCGTGTTGTCAATTTATCGCACCGTTGTGACGAAAAGAGAGCTGAGCCAGAAGGCAAAGCTCTCAATCTACCAGTTAGTTTTTGTTCCTACCCTCACCTATTTTCATGAGACCGAAAGAACAAGATCCAGGGTACAAACAGCCGAAATGGGTTTCCTTTAGGAGGGTAGCTGGCGTCTCCCTTAGAGATAGGGTGAGAAGCTCAGTTATCCGTGAGGAGCTCGGGAAGGTAGCATCTGGTAAGGATGCCCCCTGGGCGCCTCCCTAGGGAGGTGTTCCAGGCACGTCCAGCTGGGAGGAGGCCTCGGGGAAGACCCAGGACTAGGTGGAGGGATTATATCTCCAACCTGGCCTGGGAACGCCTCGGGATTCTCCAGTCGGAGCTGGTTAATGTGGATCGGGAAAGGAAAGTTTGGGGTCCCCTGCTGGAGCTGCTACCCCCGCGACCCGATACCGGATAAGCGGACGAAGATGGATGGATGATTAAAGTCAATAGTGAATGAATCTAACAAGGAACAATTAATGACTGAAGGAGGACCACTGACCAGATAAAGCAGTGAATGATATGTTGGTAAAATGGATTAACGCGTGTAAACACAGAAGGCCACTAATTAGATCAACAATAAACAATTAAAATTAACTTCATGCACCTTTTTCACCATTTAGCTGAGAGATTGGAAAGCACAAAGTACACACATGAATCAATTCAGTATCATTACTATATGGATGGGAGATTCTACTAATGACCTAACTCTTCAGTCAGTTTTTGTTCCTACCCTCACCTATGGTCATGAAGGCTGGGTCATGACCGAAAGAACAAGATCCAGGGTACAAGCGGCCGAAATGGGTTTCCTCAGGAGGGTAGCTGGCGTCTCCCTTAGAGATAGGGTGAGAAGCTCAGTTATCCGTGAGGAGCTCGGAGTAGAGCCGCTGCTCCTTTGCGTCGAAAGGAGCCAGTTGAGGTGGTTCGGGCATCTGGTAAGGATGCCCCCTGGGCGCCTCCCTAGGGAGGTGTTCCAGGCACGTCCAGCTGGGAGGAGGCCTCGGGGGAGACCCAGGACTAGGTGGAGGGATTATATCTCTAACCTGGCCTGGGAACGCCTCGGGATCCCCCAGTCAGAGCTGGTTAATGTGGCCCGGGAAAGGGAAGTTTGGGGTCCCCTGCTGGAGCTGCTACCCCCGCGACCCGACTCCGGATAAGCGGATGAAGATGGATGGATGGATGGATGGATGTCTAGACCTATTTGATCTGTAAAGGGTCTTGAGATAAATCTTGTTATGATTTGATAGTATGAATAAAATTGAATTGAATTGCTTAACAAGCCAGGGAAATCCGAGAACAAGGGAGTGTTAGGGAGAGTTGACAATATAAAATTCAATAGTTTCAGTGTGTTGGTCAGAGTCACAGGGGTGGTGTGGTGGCCAGAGTAGGAAGAGGAAGTGAATCCAGATCCCTGGCGAGGACGGTAGCAGAGATTAGCATCCGCCCCTGAATCCACAATCACCACCTAAACAGAGGAAGAACATGGGGAGGAGAGAGTTACTGTAGAAACAGGGTGAGAGGGACAGTTAGAAACAGTAGTTTGGCTCACCAGGACCCTCACTTTCATAGGCAAGCCTCCCCTTTTACCGGACACCAGTTGATGAAGTGACCCAGCTGAGCACAGTAGATGCATCTTCCTTCTCCTCAACCTCTCTTCTGGGCATAACCGGGCTCTTCCCAGTTGCATCATCTCCCCACCCAACGATGCCGTACGTGAAGCATTCGCCAGCATAGAGGGCAGTGGTGAAGAGCGTCTCCATACCAAATGGCAAACAGGGTAATCCAAAAACAGGCATAGGTCAAAACACGGGAATTCATAAATTGAAAAAAGTAATAACAAAGTCAAAGTATTGTATGTCGAAAAATTACATTAAAAAGTCATAGTATTAATGTCGAAAAAAGTCATAGTATAGTATGTCAAAAAAAGCGATATAAAAGTCAGACTAAAGTATGTTGAAAAAAGACAAAAAAAGTCATAGTATGGTATGTCCAAAAGTGCTAAAAAAGTCATGGCAGAGTATGTTGAAAAAAGTCATAAAAAGTAATTTAAAGGCCATCGTACAGTACATCATGTCAAAAAAGGGATAAAAAAATCATATTACAGTATATCAAAACAAAGTGATAATAAAGTAAAAATAAAATCACATGAATGTCATGGAAATGGCCAGCCCGGATTGTGAATCGTACCTGGGTCAGAGTCCACCGTGACTACTTGCTAACCACTGGGCCACTATGCCACCAAGAAATTATGTCAAAAAAAGCCATTAAAAAGTCATAGTATGGTATGTCAAAAAATCATTAAAAAGTCAGTTTGTATGTCGAAAATAGTCATAGAATCAGTTTGTACCATTACAGACTTGAGGGGAAAAAAAGAATAAAAAAAGTAAAACAATCAAATGAGTAAAAATGAAAAAGTACATAAAAAGGGTTTTTCAAAAATCAACTGAGATCAAAATCTGTGTCATGTCAGGATTTGTATGTGAAAAAAAAGTCATAGAATAGTATGTCAAAAATGGTCTTAGTATAGTATGTCAAAAAGTGATAAAATGACATGGTATTGTATTGTATGTCGAAAAATAGACATAAGTCATAAAAAAGAATAGTATAATATATAAAATAAGTCATAGTATGTTAAAAAAGTGTTTTAAAAGGCATCGTATTGCATGTAAAAGAAGTCATAGTATAGTATGTCGAAATAGGTGATAAAGTCATAGTCTTGTATTTCAAAATAAAACGTCATGAAAAGGGCCTGGAGTATGGGCTTATCTGCTAATGTAAGCTACCAACCGTTACCTTGAAACCATCCATAAAATAGACGGTACCATAGGGTGATTTAACGTCACCGCTCATTTTACACACAGTTTAACAACAAAACAAAACACTGAGTGAACATTACTAGCTACATTTTTCATATTGGTTTTAAACGGTATGCACCCCCACTAACCTGGAAAACGGTTTTAAATCAGTAACGTTACTACAGTGTGTCGGAGGAATACACACAGTCTCCTGCAGCGGCGAGTCAGAGGCAGAGGGGCCATCACAGCAGCGTGGCTAACATTAGCTTCTTGTCTCATCTGGGGTCTGATAAACAGTAAATTCATCAACTTCAGTGTCCACAATGCTATTTTCCAATAAACTGTAGCTGTCATATTTCAGGGGCGTGAGTGCGGATTTCATGTTGCGGCTTTCGTCGCTGTTTATCACTTATTGAGTGAAGTAGTACTCGCCCTGTTGTTTATTTGGTTTCCATAACTTCGCGAGTGATGACGTCCTGTCACTGTTCCAGTTGCTCTGCTCACCCTAGGGGGAGAGAGAGCGGATGACAGTTCGCTTGAGTTCAGTAGAGCAGACGGCGCAACGAGTTTATGACTTTTCATAAACAGGTGAAGGAGCTGTGGGTGCGCTGTACATAGCGGAAACCCTGTTGTGCGTCTGCCCTATTTCTGATACCGTGGCGCTGAAAATTTTACCGTGGACGGCCACTATGCTATCGAACGCTCATACACGCACTGTATAGTGGGGGGATGGAGCAGCGTCACTAAAGAGCCGTTTTCATCCAAGAGACGCTGTGATTGGTGGATAGGATATGGAGCAGGGGACTGACAGCGACATAACCAATCACACTATGACAGACGCTCCACGTAGCACCAACTGCAATGTTAATTTTTAAAATGTATGTAGCCTACTGGCAGTCTGGCACACGTGGGTGCTCAGTGGGTGCTCGGTATTCTCCGTGGGTGCTTGAGCCCCGGAGCACCCACGGTATCGGCGCCTATGATAACAGCTACATAGCGTCTGTAACCAGTGGTGAAGGGCAGTGAAGGAGACTGCTGGAGACAATGTTCACACCTCCAGTCGTGCTCCAGATGGAGGCTGGGGCCCGGCTGACAGCGCATCAGCACAGGGGCCTGCGTAAAGTCGAACAACTCATTTTGCTGAAAATGCAGCCCATCCCCCTCCAACACCTGTCATCCCCCAGAACACAGGTTTATAATGCAGAACTGCTGAGAAACACACCGAAAAGACTATGCAAGTCTCTGCTAAACCCAATAAACATGTAGTGGGTTATGTTCTCTTGGCCTTATCATGCATTGTTCACACAGTTATACAAAAAACAATATTGAGTGCTTACAAAGTAAATCACTGTACAAACATGCATGTCTGACCAAAAACAGCTCTCTAATATATAATATCTGTGATGGTAATTTTATTAAAAGTGGCAAATTATATATTGTGTGACCAGTGAAGTTCATTTAATATTGTATGTGGCATTTTTTTTTGAGGGGTGCAAATGTTTCACCGAAACAAGTTCCTTCCCGAGACTATTTAGCAGAGCCACCGTTGCTGCGTTCAGGGCTTGGCGCCACCCAAGACGATTGTGATTGGTTTAAAGAAATCAAAACAACCCAGAGCATTTTTTTGTCCAATCCAGGAGTGTATGTGTGGGGTCTGACCTTCCTCCACAGGGCTGCGGAGATATAGAGCTGGCAATGCATGTAGCCTAACTAAAGGGATCCTGACCAATTTTGAAATTTGGTTTCATCACACTCACTTTGCCTGATTAATTGTTCTCAAATTGTGACCCAACTGGTGACAAGAATAGAAAACAGTAGTGCACCCTGTGCTGTGCAATATTATTGAGACTGTCTCTCCAGGAGACACGCATCACCTAACACTCTCGCTCTCTCTCACTCACAGGCTCACCTCTCTCTCCCTTTTCAGACCCCTCTGTCTGTCTCCGTCATTATCACGTTGGAAAGTTCTCTCTCTCTTTCTCTCCTTTTCTCTCTCCACCACTTACATGTAAGCTTCCCCCGTGTTGCAGTAGCAATGCAAGTCAAGAGTAAGTCAAGTGAATATTATTGTAATGCATATAGTCAACATTGTGTAAGGAAGACTGGCAAAAAGGCTTTTCATTGCATGGTGTAAGTTGTCTTTACTGTGCATATAATAAACCTCTTGCATCTTGAGAAATTACTGATTCAGTCTTTCAAACTACAAGTTCTGTATTCACGGGCAAAACCAATCAGATCACACACACACACACACACACACACACACACACACACACACACACACACACACACACACACACACACACACACACTCTCTCTCTCTCTATGAGGAGTGATTACAGACATGTGTACCTTGTTTCTTCTAAAAGTACAAGTGCATATACGTACATGTGCATGTGCTTGAGATTTGTGTGATGCCATAACCCCAGTGCACATTCATAAATGGTAATGATTCTTCGAACATCACACACAAACACACATACAGTCAGGTCCATAAATATTGGGACATCGACACAATTCTAATCTTTTTGGCTCTATACACCACCACAATGGAGTTGAAATGAAACGAACAAGATGTGCTTTAACTGCAGACTTTCAGCTTTAATTTGAGGGTATTTACATCCAAATCAGGTGAACAGTGTAGTAATTACAACAGTTTGTATATGTGCCTCCCACTTTTTAAGGGACCAAAAGTAATGGGACAATTGGCTGCTCAGCTGTTCCATGGCCAGGTGTGTGTTATTCCCTCATTATCCCATTTACAAGGAGCAGATAAAAGGTCCAGAGTTCATTTCAAGTGTGCTATTTGCATTTGGAATCTGTTGCTGTCAACTCTCAATATGAGATCCAAAGAGCTGTCACTATCAGTGAAGCAAGCCATCATTAGGCTGAAAAATCTAAACAAACCCATCAGAGAGATAGCAAAAACATTAGGTGTGGCCAAATCAACTGTTTGGAACATTCTTAAAAAGAAAGAACGCACCGGTGAGCTCAGCAACACCAAAAGACCCGGAAGACCACGGAAAACAACTGTGGTGGATGACCGAAGAATACTTTCCCTGGTGAAGAAAACACCCTTCACAACAGTTGGCCAGATCAAGAACACTTCCAGGAGGTAGGTGTATGTGTGTCAAAGTCAACAATCAAGAGAAGACTTCACCAGAGTGAATACAGAGGGTTCACTACAAGATGTAAAACCATTGGTGAGCCTCAAAAACAGGAAGGCCAGATTAGAGTTTGCCAAACAACATCTAAAAAAGCCTTCACATTTCTGGAACAACATCCTATGGACAGATGAGACAAAGATCAACTTGTACCAGAGTGATGGGAAGAGAAGAGTATGGAGAAGGAAAGGAACTGCTCATGATCCAAAGCATACCACCTCATCAGTGAAGTATGGTGGTGGTAGTGTCATGGCGTGGGCATGTATGGCTGCCAATGGAACTGGTTCTCTTGTATTTATTGATGATGTGACTGCTGACAAAAGCAGCAGGATGAATTCTGAAGTGTTTCGGGCAATATTATCTGCTCATATTCAGCCAAATGCTTCAGAACTCATTGGACGGCGCTTCACAGTGCAGATGGACAATGACCCGAAGCATACTGCGAAAGCAACCAAAGAGTTTTTTAAGGGAAAGAAGTGGAATGTTATGCAATGGCCAAGTCAATCACCTGACCTGAATCTGATTGAGCATGCATTTCACTTGCTGAAGACAAAACTGAAGGGAAAATGCCCCAAGAACAAGCAGGAACTGAAGACAGTTGCAGTAGAGGCCTGGCAGAGCATCACCAGGGATGAAACCCAGCGTCTGGTGATGTCTATGCGTTCCAGACTTCAGGCTGTAATTGATTGCAAAGGATTTGCAACCAAGTATTAAAAAGTGAAAGTTTGATTTATGATTGTTAATCTGTCCCATTACTTTTGGTCCCTTAAAAAGTGGGAGGCACATATACAAACTGTTGTAATTCCTACACCGTTCACCTGATTTGGATGTAAATACCCTCAAATTAAAGCTGAAAGTCTGCAGTTAAAGCACATCTTGTTCGTTTCATTTCAACTCCATTGTGGTGGTGTATAGAGCCAAAAAGATTAGAATTGTGTCGATGTCCCAATATTTATGGACCTGACTGTATGTATGTGAGAATAAATGTTTCAGCTGAGTGGACTGTTATAGAGCTGAGAGAGAGACTTTAAGGAGCAAATTACACTGCGGTCATTCACTGTTTTCCTCCAGATATAAAAGACTAGCTTGTTGGTAGTCTTCATTCATATAATGACATTTACTGTAAATGCATTTTTTTTGCAATTTATTTGCTAAGAATCTGTTAGCATAATGCTATTAGTCTCGCATAACCAGCCCTATCTCCTTAGCACCGTGTAATAAGGTCTGGCTACATCACAGATACATTCTGGGATAGGAGAAAAGAAGGTGTGGGTTGTTTGCATTTCTTTAAACCAATCACAATTACTTTGGCCGCAAAAGAAAACGCCACATACAATCATAAATGAAGTTAACTGTTCACACAATACAGTAATGTGGGCTATTTAAATTAGCTGAATCATGGTTAAACCTCATTGTCTCCAGTGTATCTCCGTGTGTACTTCGTCCACAGCAATCCCACCAATCGGCCCCAAATCGTCCCAGTTAGAGAGGAAATGCTGTAAACGTATTCTTTGTAAATCTTTACAAACCCCTGAAGTAATCAAGCAGGCCTGCATTATTGCACGATCCAATGCATTACTGCAAGATCCAATGCATTATTGCACGATCCAATGTTTTCAAAAAACATTTTCAGCGTGTAGCTGAGTAGTTTGTTGTTTCCCAAAGGGAACGTAGTTTGAGAACGGCAACCCACAGAGAGCGGAGGTGATGGGACATGTCATGCAATTATCCCTGAAATGTACCTCTGTTGATCCGAACTAAGTTCTAAAATACTTCATGAATCACTGTTATAGTTAAAAGTTAAGTGTCTTAAAATTAGAACTTATTAAATTAGAACGTATTTTATTATTTACAGTTCATCCTAGAAGCATCGGCTATAGTTCAACTTCTTTTATGAATTCCCCCCAAGCAGAAGACTGTGGTCATGTTGGGAAGTTTTGTGTTTGAAGAAAAGTCAGTGTTGGAGACATGACAGTGTGTGAAGTAGACAATGAGCTCAGTATTGACAGTGAACTTGTGACTTGTTCTATTTTAGTGTCTCTGTATGATGCATGAACTGAATATTTGAGGCAGACTCCACTAGCCTGGATTTCAGCTCCTATGTCCCAGAAAGCAGCCTGCTGCCTCTGGCTTGGCAGCTGGATAAATAACGGCAACATGGAGACAGACATTCATTTCAATCTTTTCTAATAAAAAATTGTTGATCACAAAAAACAAAAAAAATGGAGATAGATATTATAAGAACTTCTTCTTCCCACTTGGTACATCTGTATAGCGTACCTTCAATCAGACAGTTTTATACATATTGTTACAAAACATGGAGAAGTCATGGAACATGGTACAGGCATAATTAAAGAAAGATGCAATAAGCACATTTCAGTTTGTCGACAGTATTCTAGGAGCATACATTGGTGTCCCTATCAGTGTCCTAACATCATGATCTTCATGATCCTGAAGTGGATTTGAGAAAACATGAAGCATATCTTAGTCAGAAGGGTCAACCTATGGGATGGGTCTCAAGACCCGGTTCTATAACGGACCCGGTTCCAAATTTCTCAAAACCCGAAAATGAATAAGCTCTGAGCTTATCGATACTGCTATGGAGACTAGTGGATCATATGACGTTGTGTCTAAAAATAGATACATGCGCGAACCGGAACAATTGTTTACGGGCAGAGTGTGTGTGTGTGAAGACCATGGGTAAAGACTAGCCTCCCCACTGCAAATCATTCAAGACATAGTCGGACTGGCTACGGAGAGCTGTGGGCCGCTTCATCAGCGACAGAGACAGAAGAAATCAGTCACAGACTCACAGTGTTTGCAATAAAATCAATAATATTTCCGTTAAGATTAAGAATTTGTCGTCTCGTCTTTCCACCAATTAATAGAAAAGTATCGATAATGGTATCGATAAAGACTGAGATCGTTAAGCAGTCTCAAAAATGGTATCAATATCAATAAAAATGGACGACCCCTCCCTAATCACAAGCCTTCTCTTGACCTGGGTTGACTGTGGATTTAATGCAATCAGGTTTTTTTGATTCAAGTTAGGAGGACTCCAGCAATTTAGTATTATATTTATTTGGGGCACTTGCAAGAGACAAATTAAATGAAAGAATGGTCGGAATCTATGCAGCTGAGGCTGAGATATCCTGACACTGGATCCTGGATTAGTTAACTCAATAGCATATTTCATTATATACCTTCCCTGGCGGGCATATGCCCATGTCATTCAAACTTCATGTCCCCAGTTTGCAATGCAGGGTTTCTGTAACCTCCACACAGGCTGAAATGTGATAAGAGAATAATTTCTTTTTTTCAACTTCATGTTTATTGAACAATTTTATACATAAACATACATTCCAGTTGTTACAATATTTCTTTTATGTTTTAAATCCAGTTGTCTCTTATTCTCCGGTCCTTCTCTTTACAGTGAGTTGCAGGTTACCTACAACAATACTTATACAAACACTTCTTACTCAAATCCTTGTAGAACACATGTTCCCACAACTGTATCACTTTGATCCTTTTACACACACAAAAAAAGCACACACCAAAAGTAAGAGAATCATTTTTATCTGACATAATTCAACTGTTGGTTGGGGTTAAGTGTTAATCATGCCTGAACTGTTCATGTGTTAAATCGATGGGAGTGCCTCTTTTGAGTTCAAACTACATTTTACTACACATCTAGACAGAAAAATAAAGAAACAAAACAAAAAAAAAAATCTTCTCTTTAAGTTATAACACAAGTAAATGCTGAGATCTGGAAAGATGACGTCATCACGGAAACAAAGAGGTTGGTAATAAAAGCAGTCAGATTGACATCCAGAGTGACAACTCACACAGTATTTAGTGCAGGGAAAGTAACCGCTGCATCGCATAAGGAGGGCCACGTATGCCAAACAAAAGAGTTTGAATGTTACAGTAAGTAAGTTAATAGCAGTGTGGTAACCTGTAAAACCTAATCAGTTTAAGAAAAAAACATTTGTATTGTTGTAGTTGATTCAAATACCAAAATGATTCTCAGTCTTCTGATCTACATGGAAACTAAAGAGTCAAACTAGATATTCAGGTTTTTTTTAAACAACACAACCCTCACAAAACACAAAACTCTTAGCACTGCTGAAATTGTTAAGGCTGCAAAACAAGTGGCTGCTCCTCTCAGATGGAGTTAAAAGGTATCGGCTTCTCCATTTGGAATCCTTTGTTGTTGTGACACAAAGGCCCGGCTTGTTTTTAGCAACCTCAGAGACTCTGGAGCAGAGAAAGACAATCCTGCTTAAGCTGTGAGGACAGGGGAGGGTTTAGAAAAGAGACTGGGGACGGGAGGGGTCGCAGATGGGATCTCAGATGGGATAATTACCATGTGTCCCAAATCCTGCCTGACTCCCTCCTCTAATCCAGACAGGAGGAGAAAACATAGAGGAAAGTCCAATTATGTTCTGAACTTCTCTTTATTTTTTACCTTTATTTCTCTCTTTACACTCTCTCCCTATACCTTTCACCGTCCCACCTCCATTCAAAGTTTAGTCAGTCAGAATCAGCGCTGAGCATCGCAGCTGTATGAATGGTAGTCTAAATGTTGACGAAGTTTCATTTCTGGGATTGCTCCGTTGCTGCCTGGAATTCTGCCAGATGTCCCTCATTTTCGGCCGGATGTCCGTTACCTTCCTCTTTCTTTGTGATGGTGTTCTAACCTCCGGTGGATTTATGAGAACTATAGTTAACTGCTCCTCAGATCTCTGCAGGGTAAATCCAGACAGCTAGCTAGGCTATCTGTCCAATCTGGGTTTTCTGTTGCACGGCTACAACAACTTTTGAACGTACACGTTCCACCAAAACAAGTTCCTTCCCGAGGCTATGTTAAAGAGGCACCTTGGCTCTGTCTGGTGCTTAGCGCCGCCCATGACGATTGTGATTGGTTTAAAGAAATGCCAATAAACCAGAGCACGTTTTTCTCCCATCCAGGAATGCTGCATGGACTAGGCAGACCTTCCTCCACAGGGCTGCGGAGATATAGAGCTGGCATGTAGCCTAACTAAAGGGATCCTGACCAATTTTGAAATTTGGTTTCGTCACACTCACTTTGCCTGATTAATTGCTCTCAAATTGTGACCAAACTGGTGACAAGAATAGAAAACAATAGTACAGTTTTTCTCCTATCCAGGTATGTTGTGTGGACTAGCCAGACCTTCCTTTGCAGTGCTGTGGAGGAAGGTCTGGCAATGCGAGACTATATGATTGGCGATGCATTCAGTTACTGTTGGTCGTACTGATGTCCATTTTAATGGCGGTGCAACCAGTTAGCTTTGGAGAAGTGAAGGAACTAAATAGTCCGTGATTAGGAATTTTTGAATTGAAGGGAACCAAATGATTTAAATCAGCAAAGCGATTTGTGATTTCAATTTGTTCTCAGGTGTTTTTATTATTTCACCTTTATTTTTCCAGGAAAGTCATTGTCTTACTTACAATGGCGGCCTAAAAAGTGGCGAAGCCACTTAGGGAAATAGAATGAAAGCCTTCTGGACAAAAAAGCCAACACCTGACAAAAGGAGTGGTCGTGTTTCTCAGATTACTCACTATATTATTGGACCACCTCAACTAAACAGGTTTTTGTGGGGCACGGGCTGGCACACAAGGTTTGAGCAAGCCAAACTCTTTCATAGTTGCTGCATATCCTGTGGCAAGTAAAATATGTGAAACAGCAAGAAGGCAACCATTTTAAACTGCTGATAATGAGATAAAAGTTGGAGATAATCCAGCATAGAAAGCAATACATACAAGATAGAAGGGCCTTTCTGACCCTCTGAGACACACTTCTAAAATGCACATAAATCTGAGTGTTTCAGGTGGTGGTCCACATTGGAAATTTTTTTTCTGTGATGGATGATGTGCTGCTAACAATAGGCCTGCCTCTTTGTGTATTGTTGTATGTACCTGGGAATTCATGAGAAAGAAACAAACAGAAGAACTCCACTCCAAGACTGTGCATTGAGGCCACTTGATACCTTGGTGGGTCACTACGTACAAAATCTGTGTCGAGTGCTTTCAGAAATGAGTAACTAAAACCTAACTGAAAGGATGTAGTTCCTAACTCTGAATCGAGGATTCGTGGCAAAAATCTCATACGCTATGAATGTTTCATGAGTCCAAAAAACCACAAGCCGATATGAGAAATATAACATGATATATAAAACTGATGTTTTAACATGATGTATTTGATTTACCATTATATAGTCTCGCTTTGCCAGACCTTCCTCCACAGCGCTGTGAAGGATAGCTCTGGCTAGTCCACACAACATTCTGGGATGGAAGAAAAACGTGCTCTGGTTTATTGGTGACGCTAAGCACCGGACAGAGCCAAGGTGCCTCTTCAATATAGCCTTGGGAAGGAACTTGTTATGGTGGAACATGTGTACGTTCAAAAGTAGTTTTAGTCGTGCAACAGAAAACTCAGATTCAGACTCAGCTAGCTGTCTGGATTTACCCTGCAGAGATCTGAGGAGCAGTTAACCATAGTTCTCATAAATCCCCCGGAGTTTAGAACGCCAAGAACACAAAGAAAGAGGAAGGTAACGGACATCCGACCAAAAACAGGGACATTGGCGGAATTTCCAGCGGCACCGGAGCAATCCCGAAAGTTGAACGTTGTGGATAAAGACTAATCATTAATTGGTGATCTGAAAACCACATTTTTCACATGTGCAAAGGTACCACACGGAATAAACACGTGAAATGTGTATAATAACCACAGGGTTAAAGTTACAGTTACAATTTTGAAGATATCCGTTTCGTTCTCTCTGGCGGCAACTATAGCGCTAAGTGGTACTTGCAGACGTGTTTTTGGATCTCACTTCCCACGTCAGCCAGTTGACAGTTGAATACCGAGTCTGTTGAGTTAGCTTCGCCTACCCTCTCTGGTGAACCAACCGCCAGATTATTACTTTTAAGGTTATAGAAAACTCATGACCATGCTTCACATGTTAAAGCCTGATGTTTTGCTAATCCATTCATCCAACCCAACCTCGCCACCTCCCTCTGTGGTTCCATCAAATTTCCTGCAACTGCTAGATGGCTTTAACATTTGAATACGTTCTTACAAAGGACAGTGTAATAAAATATTAAATCAGTAGTTTATCTGTGTTTAAGACAAAATTTAATAAGAAATGCATTTTCTAATCTGATCCTTTTACAAGCATGTATTCAGGTATTGAGATCAGTTACCAAAGATTCTCTTTAACTTAAGATCTGTGTGCATTTCAAGCTGCGCCAATGTTTCCCAAAAGGTACACACTTCCTGTCTCCTAAATAGGCGTGGCCTCTTGTAAAAGGGTAGTGAACGTCATGTGGATGAATGAAGTTATATTTGAATAAATTATTGATATTTTCTTTTGCTTATATATTTATACAACTAAAAAACATATTTAGCATTACGAAAATTAGTTTTGTTAGGGCTAGTAGCGAATGTTAGCTGACGTTAGCTTATCTGTGTCGGCAGATCTCGCGAGAATTTGGTCCTGAGACAGAAAACGGGTCTGGAACTAAATTTATTTTCTTCTGATGTGTCCGTCTGAAAAATGCCAAGTTAGTGTCAGAATGTGGCTTGTGAAAAGCAGATTTAATATTTACCTTAATGACTACGGGGCTCCTTTTTTTTCGTTTGCTAATTTAAAATAGCTGCACATGACTGCACTGTGCAGGAGATGAGCTGGAGCTGATATGTGTTCAGGCCCTGCAGGAAGGTGACATAACTGTCACAGTACACATCGCCTTCAAACACACAGAATGAACGTTTGATGCCAATCTGCTAAATATCATGTAAACAACTTGATACCAGAGATAAATACAGAATAACCACAATAAATAGAGTGTACATACCCAAAACAAGTGCACACTCACATATTCTAACCACGTAACGTCATTATAATGAAGATGAATTTCATGTCTTCTGAATGGGTGCGGCCTAGTTTGAAAGTGTAGTAAACATCATGTGGATGAATGAAAAGTTATATTTGTATAATGTATTGATATTTGCTTTTGCGAACCATCTGACACATCGGGTTACAAACATACAGAAATTCTTGTAAAAACACACTCTACATCCTCCAACACAACCAAATGAGTAGACCTGAAAACACACACACACACACACACACACACACACACACACACACACACACACACACACACACACACACACACATTCATTCACTATCTTTGTGGGGACCCGTTATTGACATAATGCATTCCCTAGCCCCTTACCCTAACCTTAACCATCACAACTAAATGCCTAACCTTAACCCTTACCCTCACCCTAACCATAACCTAATTCTAACCCTAATCCTAAAACCAAGTCTTAACCCTCAAACAGCCCTTTAAAGTTGTGGGGTCCAGCATTTTGGCCCCACAAAGCTGTCCGGACCCCACAAGTATACTGTATTCCCGGTTTTTGGACCCCACGAATATAGTTAAACAAGAACACACACACACACACACACACACACACACACACACACACACACACACACACACACACACACACACACACACACACTCTCACACTCCCTCCTTTAGCAGCAGTTTTCCTCTCTAAGTTAGCCTGGTATAGCAGTGGTGCTGATGTGATGGGAAGTGACAGCCACTGTGGACTCATTGGACTGGATGCGATCCACTTGGCTCACTGCTGATCAAATCTCCAACAACAGACTATTAACTCCAAGCAAATTGTGCCAAGTAGGTTAAAGGGGGGCTTGTCTCTTTTAATATCAGTGATATCTCCATTTGTTGTCAGGGTGTAAAAAGACTCATCTCGCTCAGCAGGCGCTTGATCGCAAAAGCCCATTTGTCACACACACTCTCTCTTTCTCTCTCTCTACTTTTTAACTCTCTCTTCCAGCAGAGCAACTTAGCTCATCATCCTGAATATGTAACTATAATTTACCTAATTCGCATTAAAATAGTTTTTTTGTGAAAACTTTTTACACTTTTAAAGAACCCTATACTGCCAATTCTAAGACTGTACCTGACTCAGAATTCTCTCAGCCTAATCAGATTTGGTTGTTGATTACCAATATTTGACTATTGTAACTTTTTTCATATAGAGTATCAAGCAACACATCATTGCCAGATTGAAGATATACGCAGATGTAAGCTATTGAGAACAGCTGCACATATAGCTAGCTTCACTTCTTCCATTTTAACCCATCACAATTAAGCCCACGTTATGATTCATTTCGCTAAGAGACAAATCAACAATAAAAATCAATAATAGCTTGCACTACGCTAACAACAATTTCGCCAAACACTAGATGTTACCAGATTATATCGTATTAAGTTCAGTTAAGTGTAAATTCACCACTTCTACGCAGAAGGCAGAGGGTAATGTTATTTTGGAGCCAGACCGGGCAAAGTCTTTTCCTATGGGCCTCCGTCTTACTCAGACTCACCCTGGGTCCGGTTTGGCTGCTGCCTGTACCCGTCGCTGACATCTTTGCTGAGCGGACGGGCTGACTTTGCGTAGTGCAATGATTTACCCCGGAGAGCATCACGAAAGCATGGAGCGCTTACTCTGTAGCTACTTCTAGGGGATGTAATGGCAAAAATTACATTTAAGCATGATTCTCTGTATTATTCGCAACATTTCTTTTTGTGTTTCTCTCACAATGCTGGAAGGGAGTTTATCTCATTCCCACATGTAGATTGTGTACACAAAGTCTGAAGACAAATGCGTACGGGCCTTGTTTGAACCAATAAAGGTACAAGCTCACAGTAAACTATCTTTCTGTGAAGATCCAGTGTTCCCTTGCTAGTTCGAGATGTACGGGGTACGTGACCCCCAGGGTGATAGTGGGGCAAGAGGGAAGAGACGCAGAGGCTCCAGGGTGTCTCTTATGATTTAGATTGTATCCTGTGTTCAGATATGCCTGTAAGAAATGCCAAGTCATGTTTAGACCAGAACATGTGTAGTTATCACTCCCATTTCCTTGTTGTGTATATAAGCTCAGGTTTTCTGTTTACTCATGGAAGACACTTTTCACACTGTGCTGCTGTGCCCTTTTGTGAAATCGTGTTCCTCCTATATTTTCAAATATACTTAATAAAATACAAAAACTTAACTTGGTTTAGTCTTCAACTGTCCTTATTTTTTTTCACCTTCCTATTTTAAAACATCTACACCTGCTGCCCCGAAATACTTCCACCACAGGGACCAACATATCCCCAGAAGTAGTTGCACACTGACTGACAAAAAAAAAATGGCTGCTCGACTTGAAGAATATTAGTTCACTGAGGGGTCACCAACTGATGATCAAACATTTGACTTTTAGGGGGAAGCCCTAGACAATTCTACATTTCACAGGGTCTTTCTCTCACAGCTCTACTGCTAGGTCATTGAGTGGAATCCCAGGTTTTTCATTCATACTGTCACTTTGGAATGGCTGTTTTATTGTACAAACAACAATTACTCCGTTATCATTATATTTTTCTACACTGATTCACTCATAAGGACCAATAACATAATTCATTATGGGTCATTCATGCTCTGAACAGACATGACAGAGCAATACAACCTAAAAAAGTATTTCACAACTTTGACCCAATTGAAGTCACACAAACTATGAGTGGAATATTTTTTATAGCTGGAATATAATCAATAAAAAGCAGAAAAAAAATTGTCAGTAACAGCTCTCAGTTGGTGATGGCTAGCATTGTGTACCTTTAGTCTGTTCTTCACATGTTTGTGAACATTTGTTTTAACAGATCATTATGAAGTCCAACATACCATGATGTATCACAATGAATCCACCAATGAATAAAAAAACACTTTACACAGAGGGAGTCTGTTGTATGTACAAGGTCAATGTAGCACTACGCCGAATAAAACAAATCTGGGGTGAGGGCTGACAGAGCTGTTCATCATGGCTTAGTTGGGGCTAAGTGTCCATTCAATTGATGGCTGTGAGCTGATGGATGTTTCTTTAGTGACAGTGAAATCAATGCGGTGCCTATGTTTCTATCTGACACTGAAAACACTGGCGCTCCTGGAAAAGGACTTTACAATCACTGAAAAAATCTGTATATGTCACGATTCACTAGGACAGGAACCCAAAAGCAGACAAGGACAAGGTAAGTAGAATGGAAAAAGGTAAGTATTTATTTGGTTTGGGTACGTGGAAGCAGGGAAGTCCAACTGGTGAGGCAGTGGGTGGAATTGAGTCGGCTGACGGATTAATGCAGATCCAGTAATAATGGTGAAGCAGACGGAGATGGAGAGAATCTTCCAGGTCACAAAACTGCAGACAGAGGAACAAGCAGATTAGCAACGGCAAAACGTCACAAAACAGCAGAAAAAAAACTTCTCAAACTTTCTAACTGATACTCCAGCAAACATACTGGTGAGGATAATGATCCGGCAGGGAATGGATGTCAGTTCACGGCTTAAATGGTGGAGAGGTGATAATCAGGACCAGATGTGCAGATTGCAGATGAGATACAGGTGAGTGTGATTGCAGATTCTCCCGCCTTGCTTCGTCGCCAGGCAACCAGACAGGATGCGTTTAGGAACTCCCAGAAAAACAGACTCACAGGTGAAAACAGAAACTGAGGCAGAAAATGAACTTAGGAAGCAGAATTCATGACAGTATAAATGCTTTAGAAAAAAAGAAAAGAAAAAAAAAACACAGCGTGGTAAATGAGATGGACAAAATATTTATATCTGCATATATGAAGGATTTGCATCCACCCTAATGGATTGTAATAAAAAAGATTCCATTGGAAGAACTCTTTAGCCAGAACGATTAGGTTGATTGCTTATTGTCATCCATATTTACCTTTGTTGTTAGGCGACAAAGCAAAGGAAGAAGTCATGTGACTTAGTATAAAGTGTGCCAATGTCCATGTAGGGAAGAGGGCGAATGGGTCAAACAAACAGCAGTTTTACTTAGGAGACCGGTGTACGTGTCCCGTGTGAACGCTGACTTTTTTTTAAAGTTAACCACCATAACTATGTTAGTACGTAACCATGTAACTATGTCACTAGTCTATATCCACGACGTTCCGGGATTGCTCTGGTGCGGCCGGAAATTCCGCTGGATTTCACTCTTTTCGGCTGAATGTCCATTACCTTCTGCTTTCTTTATGTTGTAAGAAACTTTTGGTAGCACTTCATAATAACTATCCATAATTCATCATTTATTAAGCATTAGTTACCTATTAGTTAATGGTTTGTTAATCATTATTAATTTATTGTTCATACATAATTCATCATCAGTAAAGCATTTGTTCACATAGTTATAAATGGTTTGTTCATAATAAATAAGCCTATCTAAAAAAATACATTTGTAAGTACATGATTTATACTTAACAAATAATGAAACAACCATTTATAAATGAAATAATTTTCCCATTATAAACCAGTTGCAAACTATTACTAAATGCATTGTTCATCATTTGTAAAGCATTGCTCCTATGTTAATTCTCATAAATAAAACATTTGTATACACACTCATACATGGTTTGTTCATAGTAAATAAAGCTCTCAATAATTATGTTTATAAATAGAAGTTTGACACTTAAGCATTGCAAAAACCATTGGTAAATTAAATAATTTTCCCTTTATAAACTATCTACAAACTATTAGTAATTTCTTTGTTTATCATTTGTAAATCATAGTTCCTACATTCATTCTAATCAGTAAAGCATTAGTAAATACAGTTAGTAAATGGTTGGTCTATAGTAAGTAAGCTCATGTAAAACATTTATCAGTTGATGTTTTTAATAATTCCTAAATGATGCATTAACCATTTGTAAATGAAGTCTTCTTACCATTATTAACTAGGTACTCAGGAATGTATAAGGTTGGTTAAAACTAGGAAGTTAATGATTAACAGACTATCTAAACCTACATTTGTTCATGCCTTAAATAAAATGATTTAGAAAAAGGCCTAAACTAATAGCTGGGGTGTTAACACATCTGTTACAAATACTTACCAATAATGTAATCCATGATTAACTCATGAGTTACTACTGGTTAGTTAAGTATATTGTGTGAGCATCTAAAGTGAGCACTTTCTATGCTTTACAAAGCATTTATAAATGAGTTTCAAAGGCTAACAGAACCTGGACACACATGTATTTGGACATGCCTTCAGATATATGCCTATGGATAGTTAGTGTGTTAATGCATCTTTAACAAGCACTTACCAACACATCAATTCATGATTAACTCATGAGTTACTACTGATTAGTTGACTACATGGCGTGAGCCCATCTAAAGTGAGGATTTGCTATGCTTTACAAAGCATTTATAAATGAGTTGCAAAGGCTAGCAAATACAACAGAAACACAAGTAAAAACAGTATCTGTAAACCTTATTACGATGTAGTAAGAATGTACATTCATGAAATAGCTCGTAGTAGTGTTATTTAGTTGATATCAGTGTGAATTTGGACCAGAACCAGAAGAAAACTAGATTGTTAAGAGCCAGAGACTTGAACATCAATAAAGAGACTAGGAAACCAGGATGAAGTTTGAGAAGTGTATTAATATACACAGAAACATGGCATACACATATACAGATAAAACACAGGTATGAAAAATAACAACTAAAAAAAGTGCGCACATAAAAGAAACCCTTTTCAGTTCTATGAACTCAATAGTTCTTTGATGACAAGAGTTCAGAGATGTTCAACGTTGGGGCCCATATGAGTTTGGTTTCTGTTTGTCCTACCACCATGAAGAAGGAATCCAGGGCAATCTGTATAAGTTCAGAGTCTCGATCCTGTAGCTCGCCACCCAGCCAACTGAACTGGGAATCTCTAAACCCTGGAAGACTCTGAGATCTGAAGAGTCAATGTAGTCAATATCCCTCTCTGGACTGGACCTCCCGTGCGTAGCGCTTCTCAAATCTCCACCTCCTCCACCTGTAGATAAGGCCAAATCAGTTCTCTCAATTACTATTCAGTAATAAAATCAATTGCTTAGGCTACAATGAAAATAAAATGAGCTGATACTATTTCAGTTAACCCATATTGAAATATCTAAATCTCTATTCAGTTGTACAACCGTTCTTAAATTTCTTCTCTTAAGTAACAAAAGTATATAAATCCCTTTCAGGTATCAAAAGTACATTTATATTAATAGGTAACCTTTATACAAAATATACATTTCTAATTCAAGTTGTATGGGACCTACCTTAGTAACATTAACACTTCTTAATATAATTGCATACATTGCAAGTAAAAATCTCTCAAATTGTATTATTTTCCCATAACTTAAGCTACAGTGTTGTAATCTAGAGGCATTAAGACATGCGTGCTTATTTATCCCTCCCTGCACCGGTAATAGTAGAAAGAATGCACTAAAAATTAGCCTCTTTAAAGTTACTTCACCATAAACTCCAGTTAAACAATTAAACTCACAATTTGTACTAACATTCATTCAACAAAATACCCACAGCTAGCAATAGTGTTGAAAAGCAACATTACTTTCCATAACCAATAGATCATTAGCCTTTTCACAGGCAATACACAGTTCTCCGCTAGCCTTTTGTGACTAATTACCCTATTAGCATATGAATACAGCACCTTAGCTAACCCGTTAGCTTTGCACTATTAGCACCGTTCTCTTTATACATCCATGATTAGCACCGATTAGCATCGATGTTAGCGAAACTCAAGGCTTAGTGCTAAGGAATGACTCACCATTTTAATGGGATTCACTGCCTTTAACTCCGTGACGACTTTTTCAGTATGTAGAATTGATTTAATTAACTAAATGCCGTTCTTCTTCTCTTACCGAGTGAATAACAGCAGCCTTATACGACGTTCCGATGCAGTGCCTAAAGGGACGTGAGGGGACGTAAATCTGGCGATCTAATGTAGCCTAGTTGATAGCTGATTGGTCAGCTCACGGACCCAAGTTCACCCATTGGCTTATTTACAAGCCCATCAAAGTTAACAATAATGGCACCCATATATTTTATTTTATTTTGAGACATTCCTTTTGTTTTCCAAGTTATTAAAATGTGGTCAAAAGTAGTTGGTAAAAGCTATGGGAGAAAATAGTGGAAAATGATTTAACTTTCACTTACCTTTGATGACCAATCAGCTATCAACTAGGCTACGTTAGATCGCTAGATTTACGTCTCCTCACGTCCCTTTTAGCGTATAAATCTTGTACTTACAAACATATTTTTCAACATTATTTACTATGAACAAACCATTTATAACTATGTGAACAAATGCTTTACTGATGATGAATTATGTATGAACAATAAATTAATAATGAACAAACATTAACTAATAGGCTTGTTTACTATGAACAAACCATTTATAACTGTGTGAACAAATACTTTACTCATGATGAACTATGTATGAACAATTAATAAGTAATAATGAGCAAACCATTAACTAATAGTTAACTAATGCTTCATAAATGATGAATTATGGATAGTTATTATAAAGTGCTACCAAACTTTTTTTATAGATTCATGAGGACTATGGTTAACTGCTTCTCAGATCTCTGCAGGGTAAATCCAGACAGCTAGCTAGACTATCTGTCCTATCTGATTTTTCTGTTGCATGACTAAAACAACTTTTGAACGTACACATTCCACCAAAACAAGTTCCTTTCCGAGACTATTTAGCAGAGGCACTGGGGCTCCGTCTGGAGCTTAGCACCACCCAAGACGATTGTGATTAGTTTAAAGAAATGCCAATAAACCAGAGCACGTTTTTCTCTCATCCCGGAATGTTGTGTGGACTAGCCAGACCTTCCTCCGCAGCGCTGTGGAGGACGGTCTGGCAATGTAAGAATACTATGTCACAGACATGACTACGTCACAGACATACGTCTGTAACAAACGTACGTCTGTAACAAATGAACTAATTTTAACCCAAACCATGATCTTTTCCTTAATCTAACCAAGTAGTTCCGTTTCACAACCACCAGTTTAAACTGCCACCATGTGACCGTTTCACAATGTTATATCCATTTGTTAGTCATTGGCAAACAACCTAGTCTGTCATTTAGGTATGATGATGTGTTTTCTAGATGCAATGTCCCAGTTAGGCTCTTATTGTAAAAGACAGATTGATGTTGAGATTTTCAGTTTCTCTCTGTGCAAGCGTCCCAACCAACCAGTAGGAGAAAACCCTCTGCAGCTTCCTTCCAAATCAACCTGGTCAAATGTTGGTTGAAACACATGAGCAAGTGGTACCACTCGGGGTTATCAAACCAGGGCTCTGCAGGTCTCCGGACCACATTATCTTTTTCTGATTTAGTTTATTTCATTATTTATGATTATTATTAATGGATGGATTATCTCTGGTTTTGGGAAGATGAATCAGGGGTCCATTTTTGGTGGGATAGAAATGTTAGGACTCATGAACACCCCCTGGATCATACAAGCTTGCCTGTCAGCAGGTAGAACAGCAGGTCGCTTTAGAATCTGAAGAGGCTCTTCTTAGGAATGAAGTACAAGAATGTTTGTGTGTGTGTGTGTGTGTGTGCTTGTTTAACTATATTCGTGGGGTCCAAAAGCTGGGAGTCCAGCATACTTGTGGGGTCCCGACAGCTTTGTGGGGCCACAATGCTGGACCCCACAAGTTTAAAGGGCTGTTTGAGGGTTAAGACTTGGTTTTAGGATTAGGGATAGAATTACGTTATGGTTAGGGTGAGGGTAAGGGGCTAGGGAATGCATTATGTCAATGATGGGTCCCCACAAAGATAGAGCCACAAACGTGTGTGTGTGTGTGTGTGTGTGTGTGTGTGTGTGTGTGTGTGTGTGTGTGTGTGTGGGAGGTGGGGGTGGCTTTCACAAAATTAAATGGCTCCCCATTCCTTGTAGAAAGAAAAATCAATTGTGACATTCTCTAGACAGTCTACACCACATTTAATTAGCACAGAGACACGTGGGAAAAAGCCACATTATCCAATAACTGAGGAGTAGACGCAGGTTGTTTAGGCCAGGGCGAAGGAGGGCGATGGGGGAGGCAAAAAGGGGGAACAAATGGGAGATAATAAGGAGGCAGCAGGGAGGTAAATGGGAGGCGAGTGAGAGGTGAAGACGAGGTGAGAGAGGGAAAGTGGAGGCAACGAGGAAGGAAGGGACGGGAGAAGGGGAGGCAAAGGAGAAAGACAGGTGTGGGGGTGGGAATGAGTTCTGTGTGGGAGCACACGCAGCTGCTGTCCATTTATTTCCTAGTTTAGCCTAATTTCTCACTGCAGATGCCAGTAATACCTGACAGCCGCTCTGCAGCTAATTGTGCCATTCACCATGATAGAGTACCACGCCTATGCTCTCACTGAAACAAGCCCCAACCACAACACTAATCTTATTAGGTGAAAGTAAAGCCTATCTTCAAGCCTGAAAGGGTTTTCTTCTTTCACTTTCCAAGGAAGTCACCTTTACAGATGTGGGGGATTATTGTAAAAGAAAGTGTAAAGACGTGAGTTTGTTCTCCTGTGAACAAACTCACCCTCCCCTTTCCTTTTTTTTAATTACATTTTTTAAACCTTTTTTCCTTTTTCCTATAGTCATGCAAAAAGAGCAGTGGACACATATCTTGACTTGAAGGTCAACATCCGTCCTTGTGATGAATTGCTTATGTCAAGCAAATTTCAATCTACAAATTGATTTTTTATACTGTATGGAAATAAATGCAGGCAGGGAAAGACATACAACAATCTAAAGCACTTGTTGGACGATGCAACATTTATTGAATTTCAAAATGAACTAAAACATGCCGGTTTGATCCTTAGAGTAGAACTAACTGTAAGTGAATTGGTCCGTTCTACCCTCATCTCCATCTATTCACTCTTTTTAGCCTGCGGCCATGTGCATTACCATGTGCAAACGTCTGTCATTTCAGAGCCTGGCATTCCCCAGCTGTCCACCAGTTACCCTCAGTGTGCTTCCTGCTTACACCAGTCACCGGACCAGTCTCCTGCCTGCTTCCCAGTCATTCAATTCAATTTTAATTCCATTACATTTTTATTTATAGTGTCAAATCATAACAGGAGTTATCTCAGGGCACTTTACAGACAGAGTAGGTGTAGACCACACTATATCATTTACAATTCCGCCCCAAGAGCAAGCATTTGGTGGGACAGGCTACCACCTGCTGCTGCCGGTTGGGACACAGAGACACTGATACAGATATACAGATATACAGAAATATGATTCATAATAATTTTAGCAGTTGGTATGATGAATAGTAACAATAAAGATAATAGAACTTTGACTAGAAGTAATAGTAGTAGCAGTGTAGGGCGTAGCAGGGCGTTGAGCAGGACCACAGCAGCAGCTGCACCCACTATCTAGGTGCCACCCCAATCCAAGGAAATCTGCGCGGCGAGAAAACAAAAGGACTCCGGGGAATAAACTCCCTGGAGCTAAATTAGTAACAAGCATTACTAGGACGTGAATGCACACAGATGGAAAGAGAGAGGTGCTCAGTGTGTCAAAGGAAGTCCCCCAGCAGTCTAAAACTATAGCAGCATAACTAAGAGCTGGTCCAAGGCAAATTTGAGCCAGCTCTATAAGGGTTGGTAGATGAATCTGACAACTATGAAGAGAAGCAGAGATAATGAGGGGGTGCCATGTGAAGAATCTTCCTCTGGAGAATGCAAACATCGATCCCGCTACCTCTCGCATGCTAAGCGAGCTCTCTACCACTTGAGTTAATTCCCCTACATGAAGAACAACCGTGTAGCTCCGTCTAGATCTTATGTTCCCCAATTTGTGACTAAAAATATATTTTTGCATCTGGCAGGCACAAGAGGATACATTCTGAAAAGTCTTCAGCAGTTTGAGATGTTCGTATGACTGCTTTCTTTTGAGTAGATTCAGTACGTTATTAAGGCTAATGTAATACCTGCCTAATAATAGCACATATTTACTAACAGTTTATTTAGCTGCATGAGGAGCTTTTTTCTCTTTTCCGATAGTTGGTTGATTAACGTAAACTGTGGTGTTTTACTTTCAGAGAGTGAATCTGGACTTGCTGAAAGGAAATGTTTTTGTGTACTTCTAATATCTAATACTAGTATCTAATACATAGCTAGTAAGCAATCTCTGATGAAGATTGTTTTATATTGCCATAAAAGTTAATTTACCTTGCGATAAAAATAAAGTTCTTGTCTACTTTGTGCTGAACATACTAAAGTGATAACTTGCAACAGTCCCAAGACCTCCAGTGCATACGTAGTCACATTTAAAAAGTACATTGCACTAAAATATTGTGTGTACTCAAAGGATTTATCCTCGAAACTTTATTCAAATGCTTTTACATATTGTTGTAAAGTTATGTTACATTTCACTCAAATGCCAATATTTCTCCATATTCCCTGATCTTGGAATTATAAACAATATTGATATTCATTTTTTAAATTGGGATTAACCCCAAGAAGGGAACGAAGGCCAGCAGTGAAAAGGAATGTCCAAGAAGACAGGCAAGCTTGTCCAAAAGAAGGTACTCACAGTGAATCGTCATGTCGCCACTCTTATGAAGAACTTGAAGGATTTTAATTGGGACTTCATAGAGGTAAGTAAGGTGTCCCTTCATGTTTCAAATGTTTCTTTGCCCTCCATTCTCACCTTTCTCACTCACTGAGCTGGGAGCCTGGACAACTGGATGACACGCGCGCTTTAGCAGCCCGGGGAGGTTTTTTTGTAATTGTTTCCAATGAGAGTGAGAAGTTTTGCTTTGTGCTTTTGCATTGGTGAGCACCTCACATTTTTTTGCAGGAGTGCCCTGAATGACCACTTTAACTAACGTCGTTCCCTTTGTTCCCTGCACAAAACTTCTGATCCTCTTGAAGGAAACACTCGCTCTCCATGTCCACCTGCATGTTTCCAGTTATTTCACTGTCACTTTCCTCTGATACTGTATCACTATATCAGTTATCACACTTTTAGGCTTACTTTCTTGTCTCCCTGTTTACTTCTCCATGTGCGTCTCTCTTTCTCCCTCACTGATGCGGGCCTACTGTCGACTCCACTGCAGACGCTGCTGACAGGCTTTCACGTTCTCTGCCTGGGCAAAGGAACGGATCAAGTGTCATTCTACCCCTTTTTTTGAACAAGGTATTTCGAGCTATTTTCGAGTTTATTGGTGTTTTAAGCCCCCAACGTCTCCTTCCAGGCAGCGCTGCCTGGAAGGCACTAGGATTAGGCAATGGTTATGGTTATGGTTATGGTTAGGGTTAAGGTTAGGGTTAAGGTTGCCTTGAAGTCAACGGTCGCAGTGCTGCCTGGAAGGAGACGTTTAGGGCTTAAAACACCATTGAGCGTAGCAGGATTATTAGTCTCACATTGCCACACAGCATTCCGGGATGGGAGAAAAACTTGCTCTGGTTTATTGGCATTTCTTTAAACCAATCACAACAATCATCATGGGCGGTGCTAAATTACATAGCCACTACTGGAGTTATAATTTCCAACAGAAAGAAAGTGGAAGGTGACGGACATCCGGCCGAATTTCTGGCGGCACCTGAACAATCCCAGAAGTGGAACATTGTGAATTTAGACTAGGATTGTCATGACCAACAAGCATACACAGTATATAAGAATGGACCAACAGATCCCGTTGCTCTGGAAGGTGACCAGTGAAGGATATTAGAAGCACTTTTCCGGTGATGGCTGAGCGTTACTGCGCAGCCTCCAACTGAGCGAGACGACGTAAATGTGCCGTGAGCAACGTGTCTGAAAGTTGTAAGTCTTCTGGTAGCTGTGCCAAAAGAAATCTCAATTATTCCCAATCTTGCAGAGACGCAGAGCGTAGGTATATGTAAGAGATAACATGGACACAGGCTAATTATTGCTAACTAAAATGCTAGTTAGCATTAGTAATTAAAGTTAAACAGCTAATGTGAGACGAAACTGCCTGTGCGCTTCTCCTGTACTATACGGTAATTCCTCTACTATGCGACAGCAAGTCGCGTGGTTATGACACAATCGTTAGCCTATTTTTACAAAAACGTCTGCTACGGAGCCATAACGTGAGGTACAAGGTAATGGAGCCTTTTATATATTGTCGTGTTTCTTTAGAAATAAACAACGGACAAATAGAGTCTTTAAACGCTTCTGATGTGAAGTTATTCACTGTCAAAATGGCGCCAAAATGAATGGCAGTCAATGGAATGCTAACGGGAGGTAATGGCTTATTAGCATCAAAATGGTGCCATAGGAAGTTCGCGGTCCGAGGAGCTTACCCCCTTGCCAACAAGACCAACTAAAAAGTTGTGACCGCCATTTTTAAAAACACAAGAACTTCACTATGGACGCGAAAGGGACGCTCTTGAGGGACCTTCGAGAACAAAGCCAGTGCTTGAGCTGAGACAGTGGAAGATGGCTGCAGCAGAGTACAACAGAACTGTCAGCAAATCAACAACAAAAGTAAAGAAACTGAAAAAGGAGTACAGGGACCAAAAGAAGGACCTTGGGCGAAACGGCAATGGGCGGCCATAGAAAAAAAAGCTTTTTTGATTCATGAACTGTCATCTAAAAGACATGACGCGTTTGAGGTGAGGAGACTTGAATCCTTTCTCGGGGATGCTGTCTGTGTCTAACCACGTTTTTCCCAACATCTGATTTCTTATAAACTGGGGAACATTAGAAATTATTACTTTTTTTGTGGGATGAAAGTACACTGAATCATTACTCGGCTTTCATGCACTCAATTCACTTTTCCAATGCTGTCCAGAAAGATCACAATAGATCAGATTTAATGCTGTCATATCCAACAGCTTCACCCACCACTGAACTACATTCCTCCACTGATGAACCGACAAGTTTAATTACATGTCAGTGTCCAGTTGTTAAATTCCTGTCTTTACATTTTTATTAGAATTTAATTACTTTTTGATTTCATTTTTTGTTTCATATTGCTTAATAACTTTTGTTTTCATATTTGCCATACAAAAAGATTTATATAATTAATATAAATCCATTATGTTCATACAACTGTTTATTGTGTTTTGTCTCTGAATTGAATTGAATCCAGTCCAATTCCTTTACTTCCAAAAGCATCATGGAAAACTCAACTTAATTGAGAGTGAAAGGTGGAAATGGAGCTGTTAAGAACCTTCTGACAGCCTTGTGTTCAAAACACACCAAGAAATCACACAATAAAAGACAACAGGATCAAGATGAAAAGGAAACATACAGGAAAGTACAGATAAGGCTCAAACTAGAAAATTCGCCGGAAGTCTCCTCTCCGTGATCCACATTGAGCTGAACAAATCCCAGGAGAAAAGCCTTTATTTCTTTACCCAGCCCAGCTAAGCTGGCTTCACTTGTATACTGTAACTCTGAGTCTCTTCAACAAACTTTTTAAAAACATTTTCCTAAGAGCAGTATTTCCATGCACAGATGGACCACGATAGTGCAAGCTGATTATGTTTCATCTTTATGTCACAAGCACCACTCTGAACAGGACTTAACAGCCATACATTTTACGATACGTGTTTCAGCCATGTTTGTAAGTTATCCTTATCATGCTAGTCTCACATTGCCAGACCTTCCTCCACAGCGCTGTGGAAGAGTGTCTGGCTAGTCATCACAGCATTCCTGGATGGGAGAAAAACGTGCTCTGGTGTATTGGCATTTCTTTAAACCACTCACAATCGTCTTGGGCGGTAAGCGCCAGACGGAGCAACGGTGCCTCTGCAAAATAGCCTCAGGGAGGAACTTGTTTTGGTGGAACGTGTATGTTCAAAAGTAGTTTTAGTCGTGCCAGAGAAAACGCAGATTGGACAGATAGTCTAGCTAACTGTCTGTATTTACCCTGCAGAGATCTGAGGAGCAGTTAACCATAGTCATCATAAATCCACCTCAGTTTAGAACGCCAACACAAAGAAAGAGGAAGGTGATGGACATCCAGCCGAAATGAGGGACATCTGGCGGAATTTCTGGCGGCACCGGAGCAATCCCGGGAATGTAACGTCGATATAGACTACTTTCACGATAACCTGATGGAACAGATGCACTCCACTTTTAATCACTACAGCTACACCTGCCTATTGTAACAGTGTTACAAAGTGTTTTTAAAGTGCACAGCAGTACTGAGGCTGAACAGATCCAACCTCTGAGCTCAGCCAGCACCGCTAATGGGTGTGGTTTGGTGTGGTAGATGTTTGTTTTGTTGCACTTCTACATCACTGCAGCAAGGTGAGCAGTTAAACTACTGGAGGACAAGATTTTCAGCTACTTTTAAGTTGTTAATTAGTGACCGTGTAGCTTTTCCTCAAGTGCCACTGTCAGACAATTTAAGCCCCAGTACTCAAAAGTACTTCCAACATTTACCATATTGTGTCATGTGGTGTAATGAATATTTTAGCTTCTACAAGCTGGAAGATGTAAATGTTGAAACATTTGGTCGAATTTCAATAAAAGGCCAAAACATTGGAGTCTGGATGGAAAAACGTCATTACATCCATCGGGCAGAGACTTTTATCAACAGTGACTCACAATAAGTGCATTCAAACTCAATAGGAATAGGAGCTAAATGACACCAGGTTTTGCTTAGTTTTTAAAGAAGTTTTATTATCGTATTTTCATTTGATATGTACGGTGGCTGACAGGGGCAACTTAAGAAAACACACACAAATAGACAAAACACAAGCAAATTAAGAAAACAACTTCATTAATTTGACAACACATGCGCAGCATTCAGCACAACAACACAACCAACCAAATACATAAACGCACTGCAAATACACACAACACAACCAAATAGATAAACGTGCTGCAAATATGAAACGATGCAAAAGGAAAAGCACACAAACCCAGAAAACAAATGCAACAAAAAAACGCAGCATCCAGATTATACAACGGAAGTTCTCCAGACATCTAGAGGGAGCAGCTAAGTGGAACAGCTTGATTTTCGACCCCACGGGGAGAGAGCGCTCTGCCTTTTTATTAGAGTCGAGTATGGCTGCAGCCTGGAGAACTCCATAGACAGTATATTAAATTCATATTATTATTAATAACATAATATATTAGTAATATACAGTCTATGCTCCCGTCTCATGCCCTCCCGGCTGGTGCCGTCCCCGAGCTTCGGCTTTTCAAAATAAAAGCTTGCGTCTGGTCCGCTATGTGTTTGTACTTTGGTGTGTTGGATGTTTGTGAACTAAACAGTACGGCAATCATGCTAATGAATACAATAACTTTTTCAGCAGATGTCTTACTTACAACACGTTGGAGTTAGCAAAGCAGTTTTGTGTTTATATGTGCGAGCGGGATTTATTCAGATTGATAAATCCCATGGTAAATTGGCTGGTTTACTAAACAGGGATGGACTATAAATCCTGTGTTTTTTGTATTTCAAGAGCGAATTGCTCCACAATATGAATACAGATTGATCACTTATTTTGTTGGTAACCGTTGTTGTATAATCACAATATTACACTTGAGTAGGCCTATACTTCAGTAATGCGCCTTTCGGACCTCGAAATGAAACCCTCTCATGTAATATGGCTTAAACAAACGTCAACGTTAAACGCTGATGCAGTTTTAAATGTTTTATCACCACAAGTTTACAGACGTCTCTGCTGATTGAGTATCACCTGTGACCTGAGCCGAGACACACCCACCAAACGAGAGAAAACATATCTCAAACATAGACTTAATATTTACAGTCTATGCAGTTGCTCTCTCTCTCTCTCTCTCTCTCTCTCTCTCTCCCTCTCTCACCGTGGGGTCGCAAATCAAGCTGTTCCACTTAGCTGCTCCCTCTAGAGGTCTGGAGAACTTCCGTTGTGTAATCTGGATGCTGTGTTTTTTTATTGCATGTTTTCTGGGTTTGTGTGCTTTTCTTTTTGCATCGTTTCATATTGCAGCGCATTTATGTATTTGGTTGTGTTGTGTGTATTTGCAGCGCGTTTATGTATTTGGTTGTGTTGTGTGTATTTGCAGCGTGTTTATGTATTTGGTTGTGTTGTGTGTATTTGCAGTGCGTTTGCTGAACGCTGCGCATGTGTTGTCAAATTAATGAAGTTGTTTTTTCTTTTTGCATCGCTTCTTTTTTCGGGGTTTGCATGCTTTTCTTTTTGCATCGTTTTTTATTTGCAGTGCGTTTCTGTATATGGTTGTGTTGTGTGCATTTGCAGAGCGTTTGCTGAATGCTGCACGTGTTGTCAAATTAATGAAGTTGTTTTCTTAATTTGCTTGTGTTTTGTCTATTTGTGTGTGTTTTCTTAAGTTGCAGGGCGTTTGCCCCTGTCGGCCACCGTAGATATGTCTTTCAGCCCATACCAACCAAATTTCAGCTGCCGCCCCCCTATCTGTAGAACTCACTACCAAACCACATTAAAAATGCCAACACATTCTCACTCCCAACTCGTCAACATACTGCCGCTTGGTCATTAATCTTAGCATCACTTTTTTAAAGCTCTGTGTATCATTTGGCATAATTTTCCACTGTGCAGGGTAAAACCACTTGGTTAGGATTAAGAAAAGATTGGGGTTGCGGTTAAAAGATGTCTATGTGACACACAGGACAACAACCCCGGTCTCCTTGGTGAAAGTCTTGTCGGGCTGCTGCTCTGCCCGGTGCATCCCATACAGACGCTAGAGGGTGCCTTGTGCGTCGGTATCTTATGCTAAAGGACCACTGACCAAGCATCAGTATGTGACAAGTTGGGCTTGAAAATACCCCCACACTGTCATCATTGAAAAAGGCCTCAAATCCTACCTCTTCAGGCTTGCATTCCACAACCATATTTTTATTTCTTGTTGATTTTAATCTTTTTTATTATCTTTATTAAAAATGATTACTGCTTGTTTGTTCTTTTTATATGTATCCTACAGTATGCAAAGTGTCTTTGAGGATATGTGTGTGTGTGTGTGTGTGTGTGTGTGTGTGTGTGGTGTTCTCTCTCACTTTCAGTCTCTCTTTTTTCAATTCAATTCAATTTAAAGGGGCTTTATTGGCATGAAAGTTTCAATAACAATGTTGCAAAACCGAAAGTCTCTCTCTCTCTCTCTCTCTCTCTCTCTCTCTCTCTCTCTCTCTCTCTCTCTCTCTCTTACACACACACACACACACACACACACACACACACACACACACACACACACACACACACTAAGTATCTGTCAAAGCTGCTACACCAGTTGAACAGATCACTCAGCATTATACCACACCTCTGCAACTCGACCCGCCCATCTTTCTCTCTCTCCCTCTTCCGTCTCTGTCTCTCTCTCTCTGTCTCTGTGTCGTGTCATCATGAGCTGAACAGACATCTGAACTCCAGGACTGCACAGAAGAGAGACAGAAGACAAGAAGAAAACTTCACTGAGGTGTGGAAAAGAAGAGCATTTCAACAGGTACTGATGGCAATAACAACAGCACACTGTTGATCAGCTTTAATGTAATGATGAATATTTAATATCATTAAATAATGATTCATATTTCAACAAGTTCTTTTACCTGCATGTTGTGTCAGCCAAACCTGTGTATGTTGTGAAGTCACAGCACTGAGTAAAAACTCAAGCTTTTCATTCAAAATCAATTCTTTATAATGGGACACACACAATATTTTGTACAATAACCTCCGGCAATGAGCAAACAGGAATGAAGAACAACTGGATATACTTTTATCTCATTCATCTAAAATGCATGTTTGTGATTTTTGTGTTAGTGCGATGTCACAGTGATTCCCTCTATACTTCTTGGACATTATTTCAATCCAGTAAAACCCAGGCCCACACCAACACTGAGTACATCAGATTGTTTTGGTGTCATCAGCCATCTTTCTCATTCTTGGCTGCTAACCACATACAGGGAGCTCCATGTGTTAGCGAGTTGACAAACTTGATTTCTGCTCCACTATCACTGAAAAAAGACTAAATCATCAGAGTGAAAACATCCACTTTATGTATTTCAGCAGGCTGAGGGTAGGTCGGAATTCTTTATATTAGGCTATTCAACTAATATTCACCTGACATTACTTGATATTGTGTAGTTACTTAAATAACAAGGGGTGAAACATGCAAGTTACAAAATAAAGCAAGTTTTATATTTAATTTGTTACTAAGATACACTATTTGATCTAACACACATGGACCCCTTGTCCACATATGTCTATGTACTTCTGGTCTAAAGCTGTGTGTCATAGTTTACTGATGCATTTATATTGTAGTCAATTGTGTTCTTCCAAGTTCCGAGGTGAGAAAGTATACAGCGGTGAAGGGACATAAATCTGGCTTTATTCTGTGTGCTGCTGTGATTGGGTTACACTGTGGTCTCTTAGATCACTGGTTCCCAACCTTTTTGGTCAGATGAACTCCTGTAGGCTACCCCTGCATCAATTCCTAATGTATGTTCCTCTTGTATAACACTATTCATAATATAAAAGTGGCTGTTGTTAACTATTTCATACAATTGAACTGACAATATTAACGTTGGTTTGGTCAGCAATCCTACTACTACAAACCTTCTAGGCTACTACTACTTGGAGTGAAGCTGAATGTTTCACCCATATAGCCATTAGCGTAACTTTAAACCATTACTTTTACCTTATTTTAACCGTTAGCTAACTATTTCAACTTTTAGCTTTTTTTTACGTTTCTTCATTACTTTTAGCTAATCATTCAAAATATTTAGTCATTACTTTTAACTAGTTATTTCTACCATTCATTCATTACTTTTAGCTAAACTACACGTACACTAGTACACGTACCCCTGGTTGGGAATCACTGTCTTAGATTGTAACTGAACAACCTGGTCTTAGTTTGTCGCCATCAAGGCTGGAATAAAAACAAGTTTGACGCAAGAATGGAGAATGGGTGGAATGCAGAAATTAAAAGTCATTAAGTCATAGAATACAGAATGACCTAATTGAAAGCTACTTAGCATTCCATGCAGACATGTTTATCCAGAACAATTCACACCCTCGTTCATGAGACTCCTATCACGTCTCTGTCTTGTGAGCTTAATGAGCTTAGTGTCATGTCAGGGTGTGAATCACCGAAACCTCAATATCAATACCTCCAGCATTCATGTAAACCATGGGTCATGGGTCAACGTTTTTAAGGCCAAGGACCCGCTGAAAGAGAGACCAATATGGGGACCCCTTCCTGCATTTATTGTATACAACTGAGTTGCATATTGATTGGGCCGAATGGATAAAAATAAATGGTCATTATTCATACATCATGTTTTAACGTTAAATATACATGTGGAAGGCACAGTGAATCTTTAAGATTTACTGTAAGGCTTCCATAGTGGCTAGCTTACCTATAGTAAGCTTATCTTCAATATATAAATATATATTGTTTTCACAAATAGGCCAATTTATCTTTGCTATTGACATGGTGGATTCATATTAATGTATATTTTAATTTTTGAAAAAAAAAAAGTTCAAACTCTGAGGACCCCCTAGGGTTCATGGACCCCCTGTTGAAGATCTCTGATGTAAAAAGATAAACCCTCCTATCTGAGTAGAGACTGTTTTTTTCAAGACTGCTCGGCAAGTACCTCAAACTGATTACTGCTACACATTCGGACGCAAAATGTTGTTAGATTTGGACTAACAAACTAATAAACCGTATATCATTACAGCTTTCACCACTGTTGATGCACGGGGCAGCCATATTGGATGTTGAGGTCGGCTTGCTCGGGGTACTGTGACGTTCCTGGCTTCCAATGTCAGAAATGCGACTTCCCAAGTCGGAAATCCGCCATCAGGGTGCGTGTTTCCGACTTAGAACTCGGAAATTATGATTTCCGAATACAAATTAAACACACCATTGGCATTGCACTTCCTTAAAGTCGGGGCATGCAAGAGACCTACAAGGATCCTACATTTCCCATAAGACAACCAATAACATTTTTCATTAGACCCTCCTTGACCTGGTAAACACGCACAAGGATTTTGATTTTTAAACTGACCCCATTAAAGTACAGCAGTCCAATTAAGATGATGTGCTCATTCTGATGTTTTGTGTGCAGATATTCTCATCAATCAGCCAATGATGTTGATCTGTTTCCCTCTCTGTGTCTCTCAGTATGGGCTCTGGTCAGAGCAGCGACAAAGTCTACTGCAACCGCTACCTGAACGGAAAGGGTCCTCCATCATTGGAACAACAAGGTCCTTTACACACATGCACGCCAATTCTCTGTGTCTGTCAAACGTTCCATAATTGTCTCCTAATCACTTCTGGATAATGTGACTAAAACTGGCCTACTGTCTGTGCAGCTAAGGAAGGGCTGGATGGGAACCCCAGAGTAGTGACTGGCTGCCAGCCACAGGGCCAGATGACCTGGGTGATCCTCCACAGAGACCTGCCGGGATTCCCTGACGACAACACCGTGCAGATCAACTACATATTCCCAGATGGAATACAGACAGTAAGCTTGGCCAAATCCACACTGTAAAACTTTTTTTTTTTAAATCGAGATGAGTTGTAGTGGATCCACTGATTGGTTGGCTTTCAGTTTGTGAATCACAGCCCAGTTGAGGTTAGGATTATTCAATAGTATACATCTTAGCATGGGCAAAAAAAAAAAGTTTTCATGTGCGCAAAAACCTTTTTTTAATGAGTTGGTTTGCTTATTCAAGGAATACAAAATGTGCAGTGAGGCTTGGCTAAAACCTCTCTTTTTAGTGGCTCTTCTTTTGTATGGGGCCCTCTTTTTCTGTGTGTTTATTATTATGTTTAGAAACCATATGTATTTGTTCAGTATATTATAGTGAAGTATTCAAAAGCATAATTTCAAATGAACATTTCAATCCCTTACAATCAACAAATAGGATTAGTATTGTTACCAGCTCCATTTATGGTGCAAAAACTTCCGATGTCATAAACGTAGGTGCATCACATCCCTTGAATTACACAACAACACAGTGGACTGTACCAAGAACAGAACAAAGCAAAATCACAAACAACCCTGAACTGCAGTCTTGAAAAGAGGTGAAAATCACTTCAGCAGGAAGAGAAGCGTAGAGCATCCTTTGATTTGAATGAAAGACATTGAACTAGCTGAGAGTTTCTATGGGCAGCATTTGTTCATTAGCTTCTTCATAGAAGCTGATGATCTGGTTAGTCTGGTTAGCAGAGCTGGGGGAGGAAACTCTGAAGCAGCGCCGAGTTCACGCTGCAGGAAGAGATTTTGGAGGGTTTTTTATTTTTATTTTTATTCAGTCATCATAAATAAAACAATAATTATATTCATATCGCAGTGTAAACTGAAACAATATGCAGTGACTGAAAGAATTAGGCTGAAGTAAAAGCTTTTATATGCCTCTCCTATGTTCTTATCGATTAAATCTACCCACCTCAAAGGAAAAGGAAATAAATGCAAAACAAATAAACAAGAAGGGAGGGGGGGTTGTATCATGTGGACGCGCCGACACAATTCCTCATGGGGGAGACAGAAACTACGCACTATAGCTTTAAGGTCATTAAAGAAACAAGACCACCCAACTAATAGGCTTACAAATGGGTGGAGAGTCACTTTTTCACTCAAGCCATTAGTGCAGCACAGTACAGGTGTGTAAAGTCCAGTTCAGACCAAAGATTTGCGACGAGACGAGTTGAAACTTGCAGCTACTTGCAGGAGGAAGGCTCCAATGCCAAACTAGCATTAGCCAAAGCAAATGAATTGTACATGAATAGAATCCTGTGATGGACCGTGCTTTTTACTGTGCCACTGAAACGTAAAACATCTCTTTCTGCAGGAGAAACAGCCCCACCCGGGCCACCCTTATGCAGGGCTGCGGCTCTGTGCTTACCTGCCTGACAACCGTGAGGGCAGGAGGGTTCTCAAGCTGCTGGAGAAGGCCTTCAACCAGCAGCTCCTGTTTACTGTCGCCACCAACAAAGATGGAAAGGACACGGTCACTACAGCTTCCGTCCCCCTAAAAACACAACCAGATGGAGGGAGCAGAGTGTGAGTAAATATGACAACCACAGTCTTTCCCTGTTGGCCAATATTGTGTAAATACAATTTCATATAAAATCTACAAATTGATATAAGGTTGGAGGGCTGAAGGGGAGAATAAACCTGTGTCCCTTTCTAAAGTATATAATCTGCAAAGGATGGTACCTTAGAGTCAATCAGGGTCCCGACATGGGGAGGGCCCTCAAAAAGCCTGGAATTAAAAGTTAGTTTTTTCATCTGCAATTTTGAATTAGAATGATAGGTAAACCACTACTAAATAACTAGTCAGACAGACTATTTCTTGCATTAAAAACCACATTTGAAGTTTTGAAATATGATAATTTCTGCAGTGTTTCACTGTTTAAAACTTAAATTAGCCACTAACAGCAAAGCGCAATAAAGAGTCTCAGACTGAGCTGAAATGACTTTGAATATTTGAGTCCAGCCCTAACGACGTGTATTCATTCACTGATTCACTCATCTCAATTTAAACATTTTTAAATGCTTGTCATGGCACATATTTATATATGCAATTATTAGATTAGATTAGATTATATAGATCAATTATTCACAAAGCATTAGATAAAATGTTCTAATTGCTCGACAGCCCTACTGTAAACACTTCATTACGGATTACCCTAATAGCCAATTCACTTGCGTGTGTTTACTTGTCGACTCAGTTATTTGTACAGGTGTGACAGTGGATGTATAATAAAGGGGGAATTGAGGCTATATGTGCAGGGCCCAGATCTTTGTGCTACACCACTGCTCACAAACATCTAGTAATAGTGAATACATGGTCATACAGTATGAAAAACCCTTAATGTAATCACATCTAAAAGCTTGCAGACAGCAGGAGATACATTTACATTCCAGACATGTGTACTAAAGCATCCATTTGCGTCTGTAGTGCATGACTGTCCATATGCATTAGAGAAGCTTTACTAGAGAAGAATAAGATTATGTATATTCATATTCATACAACACAATGACATATAAGGTACAACATGGACGGTGATGGTCCTCAAGTAAACGTATCTGTCAAAACCAAAATCGAAAGAAGTTGCTCTTGGGTTCACTGTCATCATTGTGGGAGAGTTTTGTGCAATTCTATCTGGCAAAATGGGTAAAGTTTAAATATCTTATAATAATAATATTAATATAATAATATTGAATTTGGTTTGTATTGCTATTGTATTAATTAAATGTAAAATGTAAATTAAAATGTGTGGGATAAAAAAAAGAAAAAAAGTCTGAGAACCATTGCACTAAATAATAAGGTCATTGTCTCTGTGTAATTTGTGTTTTTCAGTGATGGCTACCCAGATTCTGACTATCTGAAGACTGTGAGAAAGCTACTGAAGGATAAAGGCATTGAATAACACACAACACACAGCGCTGGATGGACAGATGAAGGCAAAGACTTGGAATAACCAGAGAACCTGTGCTGTCCATGATTGTTGTTGTCAATGTGTAATCTTGAGTGTAATCCGCATATTATTACATTATTGCAGTTCTTCTTGAAATTAATTTATTATAACATGTTTTGTTAATTGTTTAAAGCGAGTATTTTACTGTATCATTACAAAAATGATTTTTTAAATTCCGAATATGGAGTCATATTGTATTTATAGGGCAATATAATAGTAATGTATGTAGTAAGTAGTAGTCCATGTATAAGTGAAGTTACATTACATATATTACATTTATTTTTAAGTAGTACAGTAAACAATCTAAACTCCACTTATGATACAGACACATTTTTTACAATCCATTTGTTGTATAAGATTTCATCATACATTATGACAGATGCCAAGCTTCAGGTCATGGATAGAGTGAAAGTATAATGCTCAATTAAATGATTATTTAAATAATACTAAAGTTATTATGTTTCTTTAATTAATCAGAATCAGCTTTATTGGCCAGGTTTGCGTAAACAAACGAAGAAAAAAATAATTTGACTCTGGTTAATCTTTGCTCTCAAAGTAGAACACTTAACATATAAAGAATAAAAACAAAAAGGACAGTAAGAAATATAAAAATACTGTTAAGTGTACAGTATAACAATACAATTTTACAAACAATATACAAATGAGAGGGAAGGAATAGTGCAATAACAGTATCAGTCAGTATAGTCTGAGATTTTAGGATTTAAATATGAATACAGTGCAAGGCAGATCAGTGCAATGGTAATATAGTAATAACAATATTGTAACTGTAGCATTGAAATAGACATGAGGTAGATGAGCAGAACAGTGGTGGTTGACTTTGTTCAGTGTGAGGGTGGGGGCTATTTCTGAGTGTTCAACAGAGTGACTGCTTGGGGAAAGAAGCTGTCTCTGTATCGGCTGGTTTTGGCGAACAGTGCCCTGTATCGCCTACCAGAGGGAAGGTCAGCTCCAATGATCCTCTCTGCAGCCCTAATTGTCTGTTGCAATCTGGCCCTGTCCTGTTTGGTGGCTGACCCAAACCAGACAGTGATGGAGGTGCAGATGACAGACTGCATGATGGCTGAGTAGAAAGTGGTCAGCAGCTCCTTAGGTAGATTAAACTTCTCCTAAAGTCATCCACTCCACTGTCATCCACAGTCTTCTTGGGGTTGTTCTGACTGCACCATTGGACCAGCTGTTCCACCTCCTGTCTGTAAGCAGACTCATCACCATCCTGGATCAAACCAATGACAGTGGTGTCATCTGCAAACTTCAGGAGTTTTACAGACGGGTTCTTTGAGGTGCAGTCATTGGTGTAGAGGGAGAAGAGCAGCGGGGAGAGGATACACCCCTGTGGTGCGCCAGTGCTGATGGACCGGGTTTTGGATGAGATGCTGCTGCCTGTCAATCAGGAAGCTGATGATCCACTGACAGGTGGTGGCAGGCATTGAGAACTGGGTGAGCTTCTGATGTAGGATGTCAGGGATGATGGTGTTGAACGCCGAGCTGAAGTCCACAAACAGGATCCTGATGTACATCCCTGGGGAGTCGAGGTGGTGCAGGATGTATTGGAGTCCCATATTGACAGCATCATCCGCCAACCTGTTTGCCCTGTAGGCAAACTGCAGGGAGTCCAGCAGGGGTCCTGTTATGTCCTTCAGGTGGCTCAACACCAGTCTTTCATAGCACTTCATGACCACAGACGTCAGGGCAACAGGCCTGTAGTCATTTAATCCTGTGATGGAGGGTTTTTTGGGGACTGGGATGATGGTGGAGCATTTGAAGCAGGATGGCACTTCACACAGCTCCAGAGACCGGTTAAAGATCTGTGTGAAGATTGGAGCAAGCTGTTCAGCACAGACTCGCAGACAAGAGGGGGACACACCATCAGGTCCTGGAGCAGTCTTGATCTTCTGCTTCTGAAAGAGCCGGCACACATCCTTCTCGCAGATTGTTAGCGCAGGTGGGGGGAGGGGTTGGGTGTTGAGGGAAAACCTTTTGTGCGTGATGGGTGTGAAAAAGAGTGCATTTCAAACCTGCAGTAAAAGTCGTTCAGGTCATCAGCCAGTCTGGGATTTTCTGCAGGGTGGGGCTATGGTCTCTTGTAATCCTGTCAGGACCGGTGACCAGAACTCAGACGCAGACCAGAGGTTAGTTGCAATTTAAGGTGATTTTATTGAACAGAACAAACAGAATGTGGTCCGAGAGGCAGGTGGTTCGGATGAGTCAGAGAGAGGGAATGGGGTCCGGGCTCCAGAGCTCTGGGTCTAGCGGTGCTGGCAGATTGGTCAGGTTTCTGGCACAGGGCGAGGTGGTTGGCTGAGGTGAGACAGGACAAAAACAGGTTAGCAAAGGTAATTCTCAATAGTGAAAGGTTTTAGATTGGCTGGCGTGTTATCATACTGGTTGATTCAATGATCCGGCGGAGACTGGAAGGTTGGCCTGGCTTATATGGTGAGTTGATAGATGATCAGGAACAGGAGTGCTGAGTGGTGTGATGAGCCTCAGGTGTGTCAGCGGGAGCTCCTGTGACCACACCCGCCTGTGGCTTCCAGAGCATGATAGAGAGGCAAAACACAGAAGGAGGCCAAACCAAAACACACCAAGCATACAGCAAGCACACCAAAAGGGGAAAAAAGAACACAAAATGTACATTCACACACATACTATAAAGGAAGGCCAGGGTCACAGTTAGTGGGCCGTGACAAATCCGTGATCTGCTACAGGCCTTTCCAAACTGATGCAGGGTCGTTGGCTGAGAGACTATTTTTTAGTTTCTCACTGTAGCTTCTTTTGGCTACCCTGATCTCCTTTGTCAGCTTGTTTCTGGCCTGCTTATATAGGTCCCGGTCTCCCCTAATGTAGGCCTCCTCTTTGGCTTGACGCAGCTTCCTAAGATTAGGAGTGAACTAAGGTTTGTTGTTGTTGTATGTGCAGATGGTCTCTGTTTACTTAAAGCGCTAAAGGGACGGCAATAGTCCCGACCAAGCACGTTTACTTAAAGCGCTGAAGGGACGGCAATTGTCCCGACCAAGCACGTTCACTTAAAGCGCTAAAGGAGACTTTTAGCGTCAATAAGAACGACAAAGGCACCTGACCAAGCGTCCATATTTTACGAGATGGGTGTGAGAACCTGTTGCTGCTACGCAGGCTTGTGGTGGTATGTAAACACCAACCATAACAAACGAGGAGAACTCCCGCGGAGAATAGAAGGGCTTACAGTTCATGAAGAGAGTCTCCAAGTGAGGGCTGCACGTCTTTTTCAGCACTGTAGCATCTGTACACCAACCTTAGTTTAAGTAGAAGCAGATTCTTCCGCCTTTCATTTTTCCCAAAAGCTCTGTGTTGCGGTCCAGCCGGATGAGTTGGAAACCAGGCAGCTGAAGTGCGCTGTCCGGGATGCGTTCACAGAACCAGGTTTCAGTGAAACACATGGGTGGCGGATCTGTAAAAGTCTGAGTTGATTTGGTTGAGAAGTAGCAGCTCATCCATCTTGTTTGCTGGAAGCGAAGTGCGTAGTCCCCGTTTCCTTAATTTCACCAGCGTTCCTGCTCGTTTCCCCTGTCTGCGTCTCCGGCAGATTCCACGGAGAACCGCACCTCCAACCAAGATTTCAGAAAAACTTGCTGGGTTTGTGAAAACTGTAGAGGTTTGCCTGAGATTTAAGAGTTCCTCTCTGGTAAAAGTTAGTGGTGAAAGACCGCAGGAAACGTAATAAACGCACAAAAACAAACAAGTACTGGAGAGCGAAGTACCGAGGCCGCCACCATCTTCAATCACAATTGTTATGTCTTTTTCCAATTTTTTGTTTAATAGATCAAAATCAGAAAACGGTAACTTCTGTCTTATTAGTGTTTAGGTGCCATCCAGTCTTAGTTAGCAGGCAGTGCAGGGAATCCAAATGTTTAAAATGTTCAGGACTAAACAAGACCGACAACTGGATGTTATCGGTGTTACAATGGTGGGTGATGAATAAAATGGCCAAGACTAAAAAATACATTAAGGGTTAATGCCTGATGAGGTGTCTATTATCAGGAATTAATGGACGACAGCGAGGCCAGAACCATCTGAAGCGCTGCCGAGTCCAAGTCCAAAAGGTTCTTATGCAATGCAAACGTTGTTCACTGCTCCAGTAAATAGGACGGACCTTAGATCCGACTTGCCACGCTTCACAAAAGGAGATGTTTCTTGTCAGCTCTAACATCTACGAGCCAGAAAGTTGTGCTAGCACTGCTAAGGTATTAACATTGTGTGCGTTTGACAATCAGTAAATATAATCTGACAGTATGTTTAACAACAAGACAAGCTAGATACCAGCCATGTCATTGTCTCCAAAGCAACATCAAGACTTTCAGTCACAAATGATCCGCCATGTCGGCCGCAGCCTGAAGTGGCGAGGTGAAAGGAATGAGAGATGATCGTGACACAAAGCCAGTTCAGAAGAGCAGTGTAAACTTTCTTCCTCCAACTTGTGTGTTAACGCCATCCTGTAGTGTGGACGAGGCACTGAAGGACTACACTTGGTTTACAACGGTAACATCAGTTTCAGAACTCCTTAGTAGGTGTCCTATATCACTTTTTAATGGATACCTTGCAGTCAATTATAATTGAGTATTCACCCAGACCATGGAACAAAATAAGGGCCAAGGATTGAGCCTTGTGGGACCCTATGACCTGAGGACTGGGGAAGAACTGAACTATGTTTGATAGGAAGATAAAAACTAATTTAAAGTAATTCCACCTAGGCAAACCCAGTCCCTGACCCAGTTTTACTGTTCGGTAAAATTATATGATCAACTGTATCAAAGGTTGCACTCAAGTCTGATACAATGAGAATAATGAGTTTACTAGAGTCCACACTCTGGTAACAAAGGATGACAAAGATGACAGTTTCCATGCTGTGGTTCTTTCAAAATCCAGATTGAAAATGGTCAAGATTAAAAATTGTTCTCCTCAAAGCAAGAGGGTTCTGGGTTCAAACCCACCAGCTGGCTTGGGCCCTTTGCATGTTTATCCCATGTGCTTCCTCCCACAGTCAAATTTCATTTATTTGATCATAACATTTTAAAGTCTTTTTTTAATCTGAACATTGGTCTTCCCCACAGATCCCATCGCTGTGCAGTTAAGACACATTAGGGAATAAAAGAAGTTTCAGTGCACAACTGTTCCACTATAGAAGGTGGTGTGAAGATGCCGTTTATTGGTCTTATTTTTCTCTTCTACCTTTATGCCCTATAAGACTTGCCGCTCCCTTTTTAGTCCATATTGCCAAGTGTGAACTTTCCCAGTTTAATGCAGGCCTGATGTTCTCTTCAAACTGAATTACAGCCAGGTCCTTGCACTCACAATAAAGTATAATCTCATTTGGGAGGCCTCTGTCATCCAGGAGCCTCTTAAACCACTTTCTCCTGGACACACACACACACACACACACACACACACACACACACACACACACACACACACCAACACACACACTCATCTGTCCACCACTGGCAGGTCACACAGTCTGTCAAATATGTCAAAACACACACACACACACACACACACACACACACACACACACACACACACACACACACACACACACACACACACACACACACACACACCCACAAACCCACACATCAGGGACACACAAGGATGTAGTATTGTTTGTAGCTCCAGGGGCAGCAGTCGCAGTCTATTGAACTGAGGGAAAAGGAGGCTCACAATTTTTTATTTGCTGTCAAAATTGTTCAGTTGGGCAAAATGTATAATCCTTTCCTTTACATATTCCTTTCCAGTCCGCTTTAAAAAAATAAATAGACGAGATTGTAGACCCACTAACACTATATATATATATATATATATATATATATATATATATATATATATATATATATATATATATATATATATATATATATATATATATATATATATATATATATATATATATATATATATATTATATATATATATATATATATATTAGGGCTGTCAATCGATTACAAATTTTAATCTAATTAATTACATTCTCTGTGATTAATTAATCAAAATTAATCACATACATAATTAATGGTGCCTGAACCGATACTTTTTAAGAAAGTAAAAAAAGAAAAGAAAAAAAAAGGGTACTAAACAACAGTTGGTGGCATTAAAGAACGGCTTGTTTATTGCTAAGGCCATATGGTCAAAATTAAATGATTTAATAATAATGTATAACAATAACAATAACTTATTTCACTAGTAAATTGCTGTTGAACAACAAAAACAACAACCAGATAGGAAAAGGACATTTACAATAACTTCAAATGCACCATGACGCTGTAGTTTACCAGTTTCATTGAACGCACCGTCTGTGTTGTTTCTCCGACTATTGTCTATCCTCTACAGTAAAACACAGTCAAACCTTACACCGTTTAGCGTTAGCTGTCAGCATTTTAACCGTGTTTAATCCAGCTACTAGCTAGCGGTAGGCTAACGTTAGTTGCTGTTGAGTATAGTGTTAACTAGCTAGCGGTAGGCTAACGTTAGCTGCTGTTGAGTATTGTGTTAACTAGCGTCACATGCAGCGGGGTTTGTGTTTCCTGTAACGTCTACTTCAGAGCATCAGAGAGAAGCGCAGACATATCAGTGGCACTAGATTTTCGTCTGTATGCAAACGTCAATTTGGAATGGATTAATCTGCGTTAATTTTTTTAACGCGTTATTTTTTCTCAGATTAATTAATCGAAATGAACGCGTTATTTTGACAGCCCTAATATATATATAATCTATAATTTAAAACAGGAGTATTTCCTGGCAAGATGAAAGTAGTTAAGTCATCCAATTGATCTGGGGACTCACATATTTTCAATAACTATAGACCGAAATCCTTGCTTTCTCAGTTCTCAAAAATACTTGAAAAACTATTTGTCACAAGGCTAGATAATGTCATTGATAAAAACAATTTACTAATGGACAGTCAGTATGGTTTCAGATCTGATAGATCAACGTCGATGGCACTAATTGAGTTAGTAGAAAGATTTACAAATCGTATTGAAAACAAAAACTATGCAGTGGGGATTGTCATTGATCTAAAAAAAGCTTTTGATACTGTTGATCATGAAATCCTGTAAAAAGGAAAGGTATGGCATCAGAGGTGTGGCTTATAACTGGATAAAAAAAACTATACTGAAAACAGGAGTTTGTTAAAATGGGTAATCACCGGTCAGTGAGCCTTAGCATTTCCTGTGGTGTTCCACAGAGGTCAGTTTTAGGCCCGAAACTGTTTATCCTTTACCTAAATGACATTTGCAAAGTATCAAATGTACTAAAATGTACTGTTTTTGCAGATGACATATATTTTTTGTTGTGGGGATGACTTGCAGCAGATGCTTCAAATGAAATGAATAATTTAAAATTTTGGTTTGATTCAAATAAGTTATCTTTAAACTTGAACAAAACTAAATTCATGATATTTGGAAATCGTACTATAAATACAGATGTTAAAATTGTCAATTGATAACAAAATAATTGAAAGAGTTCTGAAAGTAAATTTCTGGGTGTTGTATTGACCACAAACTGTGCTGGAAGCCCCACATTAAATATCTGTGCATGAAGATGGCCAGGAGTATTGGTATATTGAGCAAAACTAGATTTACCATATATGTTATATTGTGTGGAAGTTTGGGGAAATACCTACAAAAGCAACTTACGAAACATTTGCACATTGCAAAAAAGAGCAATCAGGAAATTTATGGACATTGTTACATTCAAAACAGCACAATTTATGTTTAAAGTTAAAGAAAATAATTTACCATGTAACATACGCGCAATGTTTAATGAAAGAGACGGGGGATAAGAGGATAATGTATGTTCAAACAACCTCTTGTGCGAACTGCTGTTAAAAGCATGTGTGTTTGAGTTTGTGGGGTGACCTTATGGAATGGACTGAACAATGACATCAGAGCCATAATATTATTCAGTTCAAAAATAGATTAAAGAAATCAATACTTGACCAATACAAAAAAGAATAGACCGAAACATAGGGACGGAATTGTAATGTAAAGGTATTGTTGTATATTGTTGTATTGTTGAAAGTTATTGTAAGACCTGAAAGATTGTATGCTGTATTTGCACATCTATTTGTTTTGTAATAATAAAATATTGTGAAGTAGGGGCAGGACCTAATAAGCTATTTGCTTCCGCCTGCTCCTTCTCGAACTTATCCTTCATTATTTTGTTGTTGGTCTTTGGTAAATTCTGATTGTTTGTGTTTTAATTTTGTGGTTTTAATTTTTTTTGTTTTGTTTTCTTTTGCAACATTGTTTATTGTTCAAGATAAATAATAAAAATGAAATGAATGAATGAAAATAAATAGATAACGAGTGGGATGTAAGCCTAAATGGGCTGTTGTGAAGTTCAACCGAAGTAACACTACATAGATATTTTATGTATTGGCGTTCTACTTCCTCCTCTGTCATTACTGTCCTTTTGTTAGTGGTGATAAATGGTCCACAGCAGTGTTTCATTAAGCTCTTTAATTTGGCCCACAATTAGAGCCCATCCCTTTTGGAAGACAAAGCAGATTGTGTGTGGGGTAATTACAAGACTTGAGGATGGTGGATGTCTAAGATGGATGTAATCTAGAGATCCATCTTTTGTTCCCAAAGAAAGCTAACACATAACTTATCTATCAATTTATAATAGATAGATAGATAGATAGATAGATAGATAGATAGATAGATAGATAGATAGATAGATAGATAGATACATCTTTACTGACATCTGTCAACAATTCAAAGACAAAAAAACCCCAACAAATAATGGTGAAACCAAGGCCACTCTGCTTTTTTGATATCTAAAAATCTTTGGAATAAGATCCCAAGCAAAGGGATTCCCAAAGGGCTAGTCTTTCAAAAGAGTCCCCATAATGCTTCCTTTGCATTCTTTCTCTCACCCTTTATGCCACAATAAGCAGCCCTTTCCAGCCCTGCCCTCTCACTCGTCACAATGCTATCAGAGCCCAGGCCAAAGCCAGCCAGACGCTCGCCTTCCCCTGTGCTCTCACTTTATCCCTTCACAAAGACTCAACAATGACCTATGTAGACATATTGTACAGTGAGGTTAGTCCCGCCATGCTAAGTAAAAATGTTTGTCTCTGTGTGTGTGTGTGTGTGTGTGTGTGTGTGTGTGTGTGTGTGTGTGTGTGTGTAGGAGCAGAGCAGACTTCCAGTACTCTACCGGATGTTCTGTTATATGATATAATCTTCACCCATCTTTCCTTTTCTGCTCAGGAATTCACTGAAGATGGAGAAGTGTGATAGCCTATACATGTGAGAATGTCCTAATGTCTGCCCTCTCCGTTGCCTTGCTCGCTATTCAGAGAGCAGAGAAGGGTTTTTAGGATGCCCATTCCCTGTGGACACAACCATTCATCCTGGGTAAGGGAGATGACAAATCATGAATCTGAATGTGGTAAAGAGTGAATGGCAGTTGGAGAGCTTATGTTAAAGGTGATAAACAAAGATATTGGCGCCCTATAGTGGGAAAAGTTAGGACAATTCCAAGGGCCCATGACTGAAAAAATAGGTCAAAACTAATATAAAATTATTAAACCATCATCATTCAATATATATATTTCAAATATAATAATAAAATTAATGATCTCTTTGTTTTTACTTGTTTTTGGCAGTAAAAGTTAAAGATCCCCATTGACCAAAAAGTAAACATCCATATTGACCGACCACCCCCCTGTATCTGCATGAAATGGTTTGGTCCTGCCGTAGTGCACTCAGACTCCGTGACAGTGTTTAGTTGCAGTCAGTAGATGCGCCAGAATTACAGTGACCACAATGTTTCCAAGTAACTTTAAATCAAAATCTGGTTTTCAAAAAAGGAAAGAGAGAAAAGAGAGAGAGGAAAGACAAAGGAAAAGGAAAGGGTGTCAAACTGTAACCCAGTTTTTCACCAAGAAAGGTGGGTAGCCTATAGTCTGTGAGTGGTATTAACCTGTTGGCTTAATGTCCATAGTGAAATAAGCTAGCTAGCTACAGACTAGTGTTAGCCTACATTTAATATGTAAATGTTTAGCAAGATATTCATATTAAATCATTGTCCCTGCCCCTTTTAGCAGACTTAACACTCAGCAGCACCCCAGATGAGTCAGCAGCACCCCAGTGCCCCTCCCTGTCCCAGTGAAGAAGGTGAGCAACATTGTGTTCAATGACATGCCAGTTAGCATCATTGCAGGGAGTCTGTGGGGATTTCTCTGTCTCTCTTGCTCTTTTTACCATTACAAAAAAGAAAATGAAATATTTATTAATGACAGAAATTCAAACACATTAATAACAATTATTTTCTCAAATAATGATCATTATGAAATAAAATAAAAAAACAACTTACTGTCTGTACTGGATGCTGGACAGTTGGAAACAGTGAGTAGCTTACCTGAGCCTGTAAGATACAGACAATATGAACTGTATTGAACTACAAGAAGCAAGACAGTTGCAAGCCTTTAATTAGAGTTATGTAAAGCTTTTGATGGGACAGTTAGGTCCTAGAGATGTGGTGACAACAGCTGCGCAGAGGGGGCCCAATTTGATTTTTTGTCATGGGGCCCAAAATTCCTGGCGGCGTCCCTGGCTATATGCATTCAACAGTGTTGTAAAGTCAGTACTGTCAAATTTAAATATACTAAACATAGAAAATACTGGAATAAGCTGGTAATAGACCCTCCAGGTTTATTTCTTTTTTTTTTTGTGAAATGGAATCCCTAAAATAGGTCAAAAACAAGGATAATTGCCAATAATAATCAACATGAAACAGGCAAATGAAAATAGATAAATCATGGAAACCAAGAGAGTGCGTAAAAGTTGGACAAAGTAACCGAGCAGATAAGTAGACAAACATACAGTATATCACCATGCCACAACCTGACAGAACACTACAGTAAAACATACAGATGTCCAAATTGAATTAGGTCCAACATGTATCCTGCCATAGGCCAAATGTAAGTACTGTATATTAGTGAAGTACATTCTGAAAAGAAATGTTTAAAAGTGATCTGTGTGGAATGTTTCAACAAGGCAGAATACTACCAAACCATGGACAGGTTTGTTCAGCATTTGAAATGAAAAACTAAAATGCTGTGGCGCTAACAGTGGAGATGGTTGTGGATTTCAATCCTACCAGCTCTGGTTCTGCAGAGTGGTAGGTGTACATCCAATGATACATTGTTCTCCGTAAGGCTCTAAGGTCCAAAGCAGAGCACTAAAGTAGAAAAGGACTTAAAGGTGCAGTAGGTAAGCCTTGTAAAACTAACTTTCTGTCATACTTGCTGAAACTGACCCTATGTTCGAGTAGAACTACATGAAGCAGGTATTTAAAAAAAATAAAAAAATCGGGCTCCTCTGGCACCACCTACAGCCTGTAGTGTGATTTGCAAAAATCCACAGCTCCCTGTTCAGATGCACCAATCAGGGCCAGGGGGGGGATATCTAACTGCGTGTCAATCACTGCTCATGCACACACATTCATTCTCCCTTGTGGGGGGAGGGGCTTAGGAGACCGTTTTGGGCTTTAGCAGAAAGGGGTGAGGGACTGAGAAGTTGACAATGTTTAAATTTTTTGGCTAAGTCCTGGATCTTCACAATCCTACATACAGCACCTTTAAGGACCCCTAGAGAGACTGACTTTCCTAAGCTGTCTGATGTGGAAAGGCCAAGATGTCTGTTGTGTGGACAATGTCAGATTCTTGGACCCAAGGTACCTGAAGGTGCTAACCCTTTCCTCGGCCCCTTTCACACATGCAATGTAACCCTGAACTTGAACAACAATATCCGGACTTGATTCTTTGGACCATCTCTAGAGTTTATTTGAGGAAACAGCTCTCAAGTTTTCCATTGATTTTCAAGGGTGCATAGCGCCTCTGCTGCTTCCTCCCAAAATCCAGTTGGAGCTGTTCTTGACCACACAGTTTTGTGTGTACAGGAAGTACAGCACAGGGCTGGATATGCAACTTGGCGGAACCTGTTTTGACATTATATTAAAGTCAATTTAATGAGAATAGTTTAGAACATTATACATGGAATGAAGTTAGATGAATAGATTGACAGATGTATGTAAGCATTTGATTATTTGTTCTGGAAGGCTAAACTTGTGTTCCAAATGTCTGACAGCCTGCCACTCCACAATATTTTTAAGCTTGGGGGTTATGGTTCCTTGCTGTAGAGCTTTGATCTGCATTGCCACTGACTTTGTATCCACCTGAGGGTTGGTTTTCCACCTTGGCCTTGAACTTGCGCCTCAGGGTCTGCATGTGATGTCTGGATCTAGGTATAGATGGATGGGTGGTCATTTTCTGCCACTAAACAGCACTCCTCCGCCCTCCCATTCAGTGATTAATGGTCTTTTAGTTGACAAATCACCCCTGAGGCTCAGAGATGGGGAGAAGCCAGACAGACGCTAGCTGCTAGACAATCAATGCCACAAGGTTTCTCTTTCACCTCTTTGGGTCAGCGCATTGTTTTCTCAGCACCTAGTTGTTCCACTTTCATTCATTTTCATTTTAAATATCTGTCTATCTCTACTGTACCTGTCAGTGAGCAGACTCTACCCTACACTTTCAAATGTAGGGAAATGTAGGTCTAAAATAAACATAAAAAGTTACTTCATTGTGACAGAACACCACATACACCGGAGAAGATCAGAGTATCGAGAACAAATAATGTTTTTAAGTCAAACACACTGAAGATTACAACATAACAAATCTTCAAAAAAGTGACAGCACTGAACGCCATTGTGTTCTTCAATGACTGTCTTATTTTTTCATTGCAGCTCTGTTTTTGTTTCAATGAGCACAAAGCCAATGACAGTCTAGACCCTGTTGAACAAGTTTGACAGCGTTCACTGTTGTAACTGAGATTGTAACATGCAGTACTGTGGTATTGATATAACTACAACTTTGATTACATACTTTCATTTTGCCAATGCTGTTATTTGTATAAAATGTCTTCAGTTGTGGAGTAAATACCTTTTCCACAATGGATGACAGTGATATTCTGTTTGTTTAATCACTTTGCTGTATGTTTACACTGGAGTTATTTAAATCAAAAAATCTATGTAATAGCTAGCTCATTACATCAATTTTAAGTATTCATGATGTGTCATGTAGTGATGGCCAAATATATCTTCATCAACCATTTTTATTTTCTGATCCTACTAGATTTAGAGAGAGCCAGACCAAGAGCACCATCCAGTGGGGTCAACAAATATAACTAATGATTCATGAAGCTTCGTTTGGACATCACTAGTAAACACTGGTTATGGCAAAATGAAGCCTCATCAAGCTTCACGAACCATTAGTTGTATTTGTTGACCCCACTACAATACTCAGTAAATACAGAAAATGTCTTTCACCGTTAAATGTATTACCATTTTGTTTATGGGAAACAGTAAACATAAAGTGATATAAAACTGGCGTCAAGTAGGGCTGGGCGACATGGACAAAATCAGATATCATGATATTCTTGACCAAATACATCGATTTTGCGATGATATTGTAGAGTTGACAATTGTTGCTTTCACAAAATATCATCAATAATGTGGAAAAGAGTTTTAAGTTAAATTATAGAGAAAAAATAAATAATTTGTTTCCAGCTGTATACTGACTATGTTTACATGCATGCACAAAAATAGTATGATTGAATTATTGCCCAGCCCTTTGTGTCGAGTTAAATCTTTAAATGAAATGACTTGGGAAGGCGTCTTTAAAACCATAAGAGAATGCTTTAATTATTGTTAATAAAAGCTAGATTCCAAGACCATTAGACAGCAACAAAGAATCATGGACGATATTTTGGACACAGCAAAACATTTAAAAATATTTATCTGACCTTCTGACTGCTGCATGTTTTTTTTATTTTATTTTTTATGAAATTCCCTTTAATGTCCAAGTTACTTAAGGTTGACTACAAAGGCAAAAAAAGAAAAAGTTTGTAAGGGACACAATGTAAATTCTGTTTTAAGGTGAATTTTGTGCAGAAACCAGGACAACAAAAGCCATATGCAACACACACACACACACACACACACACACACACACACACACACACACACACACACACACACACACACACACACACACACACAAAGCATAAAGGTCAAATCCTGGAGAAGATTGGTTCCTCCATATTGAATAATAAATGTGATCATCCTCTCTGTGAGGGCGTTTTTCAGGTTAAACAAACAGGGTGAGCTGATTAGTCTGAGACTAACAATACCAATGATCAGCATGATGTCATTCTGGACACAAAATGGGGTCTGGGAAGTGTCATATCACAAGGGGGTTGCAGGTAATGGAGCCCACAGAGGCTCTAGGTTATATTCATACAAATTGCATAATCATGCCATATATTTTTTTGTATGATATGCTAATGAGGAGTGATGTCCAAATGAAGCTTCATGAACCATAAATTGTATGTGTTGAGCCCACTAGATGTACTGATAAGTGGTCACATAGCGGTAAAGAAATTGATATAAAAAACATATTTCAAAGATCACAATAGAAAAAAGGGGCAAAAGCACAGTGATAACTTTGTTCGGCTCATTAACTGTAACCAGTGTCGCATGAAGGCAGTCATTTTATAATGTATACTGGAAATAGCAAGCTAGCTTACTAACGTTAACGTTAGCCAGCGGCCGCAGCAGGCTGCGCCGCTGTTTGTTCCCTCCACTTCTTTGCCGAGACATAGAGTTGACAGCCCAGGAGATGGACAATCTGTTTAGCCATCTGCCGGTGGACCCCTGAATCCCTGTTACTTTCAGGCGCACAAGTGGGCTGGATCTGGCCTGAATTTCTCCATAATGATGTCCCAAGGAACGCATTTGTTTTATATGTTTTCTTGACCCAGTGGGTCAGATCCTGCGTGTGTTTGAGTCCTAAATGTTGTCAATGAGTCGGGTCAGAGATGGAGATTTTTTTAGAAGAAGACATTTTTTCACTCTGTTGTTCATTTTTTACACATTATTACTTGCTTTTGAGATATTCGCAAACTATGCTTGGAGTCACCCTCCCAAACAATAAAGTACTCACAGGAGTTTCTTTTAAATCTACAATGGGATCGCCAGTCCCTTGATCATACACATTCCTCATGGGTCTCAAACATAAATCTGGAGATATTTAGTGATCATGTCATCACAAGGAATGACTTAAAGAAAGGGACTCATCAGGAAAAGGGGGATAAAAGGCAGAAGCAACTGCAAAATAATTGCATTCCCCTGCCTTCTATAATCCTAAAGCAACGTCCAATCCTTGGGAGAAAAATGGACGAATAACAGAGGAATATCTATTTTACAGCATTCGCAGAGACACAGCTCAATGACTCAGATGCGTCCTTGGAATTAAATGGCAAACACAAATGTTGTAAAGACTTTCCCTAAAGCTCTTGCTGTTGATATTAGAGTGTAGAAAAAATGTCCAAATCCTGTTATAACCACCGTGTCACTTTGTAACACATGTTATAATGCTCGCCTAGCTGCTAGCGTGGCACGCCCTCATACTCTGCTTCTGACTGGCTAGTAGTTCTTACCTAGTTACTGAGCATGTGCGACTCCCAACAAAGATGGAACAGAAGTGTGATGCCTCACTCTGTAGCTAAAACAGAGAGCTCAACACACAGCGTGAAAAGAGGAGCTGCAGCAATGTGCAGTACAACAAAAATATGGTGTTTTTTTAAATTTAAACCACATAAACCTATTCTGATATAACCTCTAAATGCAATTATGAACCTGAAAATGAGCATAATATGAGCACTTTAACTAAAGACTAATGTGCATCATGATCTTGAATACAGAGTCACTTGGTGAAGTAAAATGTTTCTTTCTTTTAACCCCATCTACTTTTCCACTTCTTACACACGAAGGTACAAGAGACCAGGACATTCTACGCAGTATCTATGACTCTGCCATGGATGCATTAGCTTCCTGAATAAATGTCACTGGGCTGGGATTTGACGAGCCAGGGTGAGTGATTGCAGGTAGAGGAAAGGGGCACTCAAGCTCAATTCCCTCCACTTACTTGGATAGTAAGTATTCAGCCTCACCGCTAATGGCTGATAGATATTTTCCTTTTCTCCTCTGCCTAGTGACAACCTGGTCTCACAGAATTCCATGAAATGAACACGGCCCCTTAACTCAAAATCTGTGACAGTTTCACGGAATCGCCGAAAATTCCGTGACGGGCCCACGGATGCGATGCCTATGTAAGTCAATGACAGGCACCATCCGTGGTCTACGCACGGATTCCCTGATCACAGCACGTTTCTTTCTGCCAGTTGGGCTTTGCTATTATTGGTATTTTTAGCCCAATAACCACTTTTTTTTTGTTTTAATCAACATGTATTCACCAGATCGTATCATGGTTTATTTGTATTTCTTTTAATGTTATTATTTCGGTCTATTTCGGCCAGGGAAGCTGGATTGCTTTGTTGTTTATTTGTATTTTTAAAACTATAACGCTACATCTAGCAACATATATTTAGATGTTATCATAGTATACATTTCTTTATTTTCGGTCTTATTACCGGTGAAATATTACAGTATGCTGTAATACAGAACATTACGATATGATCTGACACGCTGACACGCATTCAAAGCCGATATCCCACAATGCAATGCGTGCATTCATTCACAGAATCAGACAGCGATCAGCGGGTTTTTAACGCCAGTATCGCTTCAATGTACATATATACAATCAGTGGTTTAGTCACCAGCAACAACACGTTGCTCAGCTTTGTTCCAGTAAGTTATGCACCGTAATAACGTTTAAAATAATCTGCGCAATACTCAGGAAGTGACGTGGTACGTGCCGCTCGGCGGATAAGAAGATAAAAAATACATAATATTAGTGATATTGATGTTTTTGTCTAAGGTTGTATTTGAGGATGTAAACAATGAAGATATTAATAATAATAAAATACAGTTTCATGTATTTGTCTCATGTATTGTGACAACAAATCAAATCAGCTGAAGACTCCGGAAGTGACGTAGTAATTACCGCACGGCGTCTGTGAAAGCTTGCTGCACGTTGTAGCCTACGTGAGAATTTGTACAATATATATATGTATATTATATATACAAAAATAGTGTTTTATGCTTATGTTTGACTTATTTGCATTTGTTTTGACTTGTTCTGTTGTTAATAACTAAAAATAAACTACTTACAAAGAGAAGCATTTTTTATTTTATTTTCCATGCATCGTTATTTAAAAATGCAATTTTCAAATTTTGTGGTTGATGAATGTTGATAACAAAGACTAAAGGGAAAAAAACATGAGCATATGTATGTGTGGGACTTACTTTGATTTAACATCACACTGCATTATTAGTTGTTTTAAATAAATTACTTTTTTTAGTTACATTTTTTATTAGCACGATTTATCATTCAGACATACAGAACAGATTCCACAATATGAACCTGGTAATATTGGATGGTGCACAGAACAGAGAAACACAACATGAGCAAATAACTGACTTTTTGAAATTTGAAATTGAAATTTATGGTAGGCCAACATATTAATTATTATATTCAGAAGATGATCCTCATATCAATCACCGTGGTTACAGCTTGTAGCCATATAGCCTTCAAAATTAAGAAGGGACGAGTTTTAGGAAGCATTTCAGGAAATTAAAAGGATAAGCAGATTGTTGCTGAGGTTTTTGTTTACAGAGATGTAGCTTTGTTTGTGTACACATGTGTTTTGGCATTTTTTTCACAAACTGAGCAGTTGGTTGTGACGTTGTGACATGGGTCAGAGGGTATCAGAGGTCATAAATGGTGAACCAATAATCGGTTCAAATCCTATAGGTACCTTGGTGTTCATGTGGACAACACCTGGCTGGAAGGCCCGTGTTCAAAGTGTGTGTTATCATTTAGAGCAGACAATCACGGTGAATCAGAGGGTTTATGTTATACAGGGCTGCATTACGGAGCATATTCATATGTCAGAAAGCATGACAATATCTAAAAACATCTCATTTAAAGTTTGGTTGTCAGGTGACTGTCATAAAGGTTGGGGAGAGGAATAGAAACCAGTCTCTCCAGGCAAGCACAGAGAATATGGTCTGATCTTTATTCTCCATGCCAAGTAGCTCTTATCCTCTGCTGGCACCCCAATGTAAACTAAATATTTCTAAACTATAGGCCTTATTTGGACCTACCTCAATTAAAACTTTAAATAATGTTGCTTAAGGCTGGTTGTGGAATAGCTTCATGATATAATGCTTATGGTTGTGTGTAGGTCTTGTCACTGTTTGTGAAAGATAAGCAATAGATTGTGGCTGATAATGTGGCTGCATATCACTTTGTTTATGTTTTTTATTGTAATTATATGTCAGCTGTATGATAAAACAATATGTCAAGTGTTATGTGTGAAGCATTTGAACTCAAGGCAGATATCCCTCTGGGGACGATAAAGTATCACCTGCAAAGTGGTCTCCATTATATAGTAAAAATTAAAACATTGTGGTAGGACTATAGCAAAGACATCGTTGGAAACTTCTCAACCTGGACAGTAACATATGTCAGTCTGAAGAGGATACATTACTCCTGCTTTGAAATACTGACCTCTGAACCTTGAACCCAGTCCATCTTTGAAGGCTTGTCATTTAGCAACAGAAGGTGCTATACACATAGGACCAGCTGTTATAGAAAGCTCTGGACCTCAGCTGTCATGTAGATATGGTCACCAAAGTTTTCCCACTGTAAGCACTGTCAAATATGGTAATAAGCTATTTTCACCTATTCAATGATTATATTTTTAAAATCTGATGACACCAGTGTGTTCCCCATCCAAAAATTCTACACTACCAACTTCTAATTATGAGAAATATACCAATATATACTACAACTCCCACTATAGAGGGGCCCCAGAACCTGTTACAAAGCTTGTGCACTTGTAGTTCTTCCAGGGAGGGTGGGGGGACATGTGTTTCTGCTGTCTGCCGTGAGTGGGCTTCATTCCATTTCAGATTGCCGCCGCCCGCCGGCCGGCCGAGCAAACAGTACATGAGACAAATACATGAAACTCTATTTTATTATTATTAATATCTTCATTGTTTACATCCTCAAATACAACGTTAGACAAAAACATCAATATTACGAATATTATGTATTTTTTATCTTCTTATCCGCCGAGCGGCACGTACCACGTCACTTCCGGAGTATTGCGCAGATTTTTTTTAAATGTTATTACGGTGCATAACTTACTGGAACAAAGCTGAGCAATGTGTTGTTGCTGGTGACTAAACCACTGATTGTATATATGTACATTGAAGCGATACTGGCGTTAAAAACCCGCTGATCGCTGTCTGATTCTGTGAATGAATGCCCGCATTGCATATGGGATATCGGTTTTGAATGCGTGTCAGCGTGTCAGATCAGCATACTGTAATATTTCACTGGTAATAAGACCGAAATAATATTATTAAAATAAAGAAATGTATACTATGATAACATCTAAATATATGTTGCTAGATGTAGCGTTATAGTTTTAAAAATATAAACAAACAACAAAGCAATCCAGCTTCCCTGGCCGAAATAGACTGAAATAATAACATTAAAAGAAATACAAATAAACCATGATATGATCTGGTGAATAAATGTTGATTAAAACAGCGGTTATTGGGCTAAAAATACCAATAATAGCAAAGCTATACAGCTTCTCTGCCGCAGCCCAACTGGCAGAAAGAATCGTGCTGTGATCAGGGAATCCGCGCGTAGACACAGAATTTTCGGCAATTCCGTGAAACTGTCACAGATTTTGAGTTAAGGGGCCGTGTTCATTTCATGGAATTCTGTGAGACCAGGTTGCTAGTGAAGTGAAAAAGAAAGATGAGGCTAGAATAAAGAAGGAAACATTTGGAGGATGTATTCTGTAGCAGTTGGTCTGTCTTTGTAATGATAGAGGTTGCACGTCAGAAAACCACCTCTTATCTTTCCGTTCTCTCTTTTTTGTGTATTGTGTCTCTTTTGCCACCCATTCACTACTCTTTTTCTTCTCCTTTCTTCCATAGCTTCTCTCTATCAGCACATTCAGGTCTCTGGGCTCCAATAAATGTCACACTGCATCATTCACCCTGACCGGCGGCCAATTCCGAAGCCAGACGACTCAGATATGGCTTGTATGAGGCAATCCATCCTACCTAGGCCCTCACTTTCATCATGGTCCCTGCGTCCAGTGTATACCCTCATTCTTGGTTCTATTCCACATTACCTACTTCTTTTTATCTTTTGGCTCTAAATGTCTCTCCCTTACACTAGCTTATTACCACATAATTCTTTCATTTTTGCCGGTTTAAGTGTCAGTTCTCCATTGCTTGTATTTAAACCAGTGGTGTCCCTTCTAAGCATTTTTGTCTGGGGGGTTCACTCTGGGCAGGAGGTGGGGGTAAAGGTAATATTTCTAGCATGTGTGAGGGACTCAATGAATGAATCACCAGGAAAGGCGGAAGATATACTCTTGGGGCTTTGGGGTGATGGTTACGGAAAGAATGAAGATGCCTTTGGCTTTTAAATTGCCTTTCATATATCCCAATCTATCATTGGGTTGGTTGATACTTTGCTCTGTTGGCTGCGGAAAAAAAACCCAACTACAACAAGGCTAAATGTCTAAAGTTGTAGCCCTCTGAGGCTGCAATGTTTATTGCATCTAACATTATAAATGGACAAAATTAAAAAAGACACATGGTGCTTTAGCAGGTGTCTTAAACCGTTTGCACTGGAAGACCAATAGTTAGACCATTGTGAGTGCGCTGATCAGTGGATTTGGCTAGGAAAAATAACTGCACACTCTCACCCCTCCATGCTACATGCTTTGATACACCCACCACCATTCTTTTTAGATTTTACGTGTTTGGATTGTTGGATGGTTGGATGGTTTGTGGTAAGTGCCAACTGTTTGTAACTTGAAGACTCTGGCTAAATGTTTTGACCAGGTAGTCCCACTGGAATGCATCGTGACTCTCATCCCACTTTACCCCTTCACAGATGTGGTGTGCCTCCCTCTCTCTGTTCCACCTTGTTGAAATCCCATCAGTTTTACATGAATGCAGATGTCCAGGAAAGGCTACTGAAACCAACATGTGGGTTGATATTGCTGATTCGTTGGGTGACATTAACTATTACTGTACACATTAATCTGTCAGATGTGACGTGTGTTTGATGTGACGTAGTCATTGTTGCTGTCGCTCCATCTCTGCTGCCTGCCTCTGTTATGTCTTGTATGTGCTTTCAATGTGGCCTCTTGAGACTCTTCTGTGCTTGTCTGTTTGTGTGCCACTTTTTTGTATGTTTTAACCCTTTTTGTTTAGGCCTGCTGTTATTATAGATGTAATGTAACTGATTTTAATATGTTAATCATTGTATTTTAGGATGCCTATTGTCAGCTGGCTGGAGACTACAGCTGGAAATTAGCCGTTGAGGCTAAAGCTGCTCCTTTTACTGTATAGATCATTAAAGGGGACTGTCCATGACATTATAAACTAATAAACTAAACTAAACTAAACATGTAGTCTTGCATTGCCAGGCATATCACCACAGCGCTGTGTCAGCGCTGGAGTATCGTCCTGATACACCGTTTATTTATTCTGGGATGGGGAAAATGCTCTGGCTTTTTTGTGGCTACATCTACAACACATTTTGCTTCTAAAAGCAAATATCTTTTGCTACGTTTACACCTTACGTCAACACTACTCCAATGTTCCAAGCCCCTCAAACGGAGACATTTGGAAACAGTGCTGCCCCGTTTTGGTTAGAAAACTCCAGGGTTGCTTTGTAGTCTGGACAGGCTCCTAGAATCTAATCTAACTCTGGAGTGGTTTGTTTGTGGTGAGAACGTGATCAGACCTTGAACTGCACCAAATGTGTACTCCGCCAGTCTGAGCTAATGGCTCATGTAGTCAGGTATGCTTAGCAATCTGTGATGCGGCAGAACACGCAAACTATAAATCATTTGGAGAAATACATTAATACAAGTATATATATATATACAGTATAGATACATATGCACACATATACATACACACAGCACACACACTGACACACACACACACACACACACACACACACACACACACACACACACACATACACACATAGTATATATATCAACAAATCCTCACAACAAATCCTCATCTACGGGTCATCTCGGTAAATAACTGTTTCTCTTCTCCCAGGCTTTCTCAAGATAACTGGCTAATTTATATGTTTCACATGTGAACAACCATCTCAATCTTTGAGCATCATCCATATTTAACAAATCCTGTATTTATTTACTTTCTTGCTTCCGCACTAGACACATCTGACCAATAAGCGGAGTGAACGTTCTTGCGTGGTTTGTAGTGACGCCTTTTTGTGAAGCGAAACCGAACCAAGTGGAAATCGCTCCAAGTTTACAAAATGTATCAACTGATTAAAAGCAGAACAAACAATCTATAGGTGTGAAAACGTCCTGGGATGCAGTTGAAAGCTATGAAAATCTATTATTGTAAATGGACCGGGAGTTAAGGTTATTCTGTCACAGCCGCACACATCCTCGAGGTACTTTTGCTATATCCAAATAAACCTATTGGAATTTTGAATTTCATACATTCCAAGTAAGTTACCCCCTTATGCCTGACCTGTTAAAGAGTGCTGTACATGCTGTATGCCAGTGAAGAGTAGGACATGGTGGTTAGTGAGAATTAAAAAAAAAAAATGTATGCCCTTTTTGTGTGATAAGGTGGAAATACTCTCTCACTGCCATTCCCTGATTAGTGCCAAATAGTGCCCTTCAAAATGCTGATGTATTAAAACTCAACCCTACTGTACACATACTTTAGATTGTGATCCTTAGTTAGAAAAACAAATAGCAATTTTCAAGGATGACGTGATAATGGTCAAGTATGGATGAAGACCACTGAGGACAATGTGAGAACACACAGTGGTGTTCCCCTTTCCAGGAGTGGATATGCAATTTTTATGGCAGATGTCCAGTCAACCAACAGACTAATAATAGATGTTAGCAGTCTGTAGAGGTAATATTTCTAAGTCCCTTGTGTCAATACAGTATTTACTCATAGCAATGATTTATGATCCACAGGGAACAGCAACGGTTATTCAACAAGATTCTGTATTTACACTAGTGAATCTGTGCAACGTGTCTGTGTTTTTTTCTTTGTTAAATCTTAAAAAAAGGTTGCTATTTTACATCCAAAACCGTTCTCCACTGCTGTCAAACCTGAATCACCACTGATTCTAAAGTGCCACCAAGTTCCTGCACTGGACCTGTATATACAGCCTGACATACTCGTATTGAACAGCGGAGCATGAATCCTAAAGCTTGACAAACTGTTGCACCTCTTATTCAACCAGCGATAAACACTAACATGGTGGTAACACAGTGAGTAGCTTTATATCAAATAAGGAGGGTATTTTATAATGTATGTTTACAAATTAATTTATCATAAGAAAAAGATTTCAGTCAGTGTAACCTTGGCGTAGGTCATCCAGCTATGCCATTCAGTCCAATGCTTAAAGCAATAACACACAGTAGATCATTGGCATCAACAAGGCACAGAGATAAAAAACAGTGGTCTTTATGCAGACCAACAAGGTTTTAGTGGAATATGTTATAAAGAATAGAAACACAATCGAAAAGGCCAATACAGTACCTACTTTTACACACACACACACACACACACACACACACACACACACACACACACACACACACACACACACACACATACATACATTCGGTAAAGGGGCAGATCTGATTTTCATTTTACACTTGGAAGCAGATTTTTTTTACTTGCTTTTGCATTGCAAGTGGCAACAACATGTTAATTTTAAGCTGATTTACATTCTGTGTGAATTTTGCCTGTTCTGTTATTATACCCTCACAATAATCACAGGTAAAAATCTTATCCAGGCCTCAGATCAGATCTGACCCAACTTCCATCAGTCACTGGAAGCTGAGACACCTCCCTGCATGGCTCATCGTACACTCAATCAGAGACAATAACTGTTCTCTTGCTGGCCTAGAAAGCAGTTTGGAAAATATAAACTGATTTTTATAACCCCAATTTGACAGGTGTATAATTTATTCTTTGTTTTACAAAAATAGTGTTACTGTATAAACATAAAATAACCTGAAATGTAATGCAATTTAAATTGGGAAAAACAGTACAAAATCCAACACTATGATTTGATGATATGACCTAGCAACAAGTGTAACATAGGACTTGAACGATATGTTCAGATGTGAGCGCTTTACCATTGCATCTTTTGTTAAAGAACCATGTATACCCACATAACCCAATGGGGTGCCAGTCTCCTTTCTGTCTGCTCCGTCTCCCTGCTCCCCCTTTCCTCCTACTGTCAACCCTTTGACAGCGGCTCGCCATGTTGGATGAGCACAGAATCCAGCCATGACAAGCATTTATGTGTGATTAATGGGCAAGCCATATCACAGTGTGGGTGACTAGAGGTCAAAGTGACATCAAAACCTATCTAAATCAAAGCAATTTGTCCATGACCGTAAGCTCTATTTCCTGATGAAGATCCAGAGATTTGAATACCCTACCCAGTCTAGTTGACATTCACATATGTTTAAAAAAAAGGGTTATCTATGTGCAGTAACCAGGGCTGTAGTCAAGTCCACCTTTGATGAGTCCAAGACAAGTCCAAGACCAGGACTAGTCGAATCCAAGTCAAGACCGAGTCCAAGAGGTTAGAGTCCAAGTCAAGACCAAGTCCAAATTGTGTCTGTGGCCAAAATGAAAATGATTGAAGCCTGATGATTGAGGTATATGACGCAGCCAGGCATACACCGAGGACCAATGTCACTGCCTGTTCTAGATGGATTATGAATTAAACCAACACCTGTTTTCTGAACAAGCACGCTTCAATGGTTTTGTTTTGAAGGAGGAAGTTACTTCAGAAAAAAGCATATAATGCTGGACTCGGTCGAGACCTACTAGAATATTTGGCAAGTCCAATGGCCAAGTCCAAATGCAAATACCAACAAGTCCAAGACAAATCCCAAACAATTGATAACAAATTCTGATTAGTTGCCCACAATTTACGCCTGACAATTGTGTTGCAGTAGTTTTAGGTGCTGTAAATTATTTCTACTGGACCATACTTAAAGCTTCTCTAATCAATTTGTATATAAAATAATGTCATCACTTCACTTCCCACAATGTCTGAAAGCAGTAGAATTAAAATGTTGTAAAGTTGTCTCTCCACATTTAGCATACACTCTTCCATCTTCAGCCCATCTTAAGCACACACAAGTAGACACACGCTTGTTGAGACTAACCACATATGCACACACACTGTCTGGTTATTATTTTTCAGTCGCCACCTCCCTCCACTCATTTCCACACCCTCTGGACATTGTTGTTACAAGCCCCGCCTCAAATCCAACCCTCTTCACAGAAGGGGAATTACAATAATTTGTCATTGTAATCTGCTGGGCGGCACAGGGGTGAGCAGGGTGTAAGAGGAGGCAATCACATAGGAGGAGGGATTTTGGAAAGAGAACAAGTCAAGGATTTTGATTCATCGCTTTGTCCCAACAAGAGAGATTAATATTTGAATGTAATCATTACTTCCCTGGCTATTACTGACCATACTAAATTAAATTGTCTGTGTTAAGAGAGAGAATGAGAAATACACAGGTATTTCATTAAAGCTTCAACAGAACTGGAGGAGGTGGTATCACTTACTGGCCAAATGAAAGAATGATTGGATATGTTGAGCTGTTGGGGATGAGGAGGTACTGCATCCTAATGAGGACAGATGTCATTATCTTGAACAGGTGCTCTGCCTGTGATTCATTTGGCCAATCTGCTGTCATTTGGCTAACATCAAATGAGGCATAAAGTAATGGCAAAGTGAAAGATTTGTGTGATTAAATTGGATTTTATACAATCACTTTAATCGCGTTTCAAAAGCTCAAAACAAATCTAAATGATGGGAAAGTGAAAATATGTCAGTTGATTCTCAGACATCTTTTAAATTTTCAGAGAAATTGACATTGTTGAAAACATATGCACAACGTCGTTCAGTTTTGCCACAAAAGTATGTGATAACATACACTAAACACTTAAGGACACTACATTTGATTATCTTGACCTTACAAATGTTAAATTCCCTTGCTTGGATAATCCATAGACGACCCGAGCTCCGCATATTAAAATATATCCCCATTGTGCATACATGATGTACATGACAATTCTTATAGTAAGGGTTTGTTCTCAAACCCATGCATTGTTGATGATATTTTTTTTATTAGATCCTCTGAGTCTCCATTACGTTCCGTTAGAGTTTCCTTTTCGGCGAAGCATATTATAGCATGTTAATATATTTGCACAGGAGAATAACAACACAATATAGTGTAATGATGAGACAAGCAATTGTTGGTCATTGGTTTAGCTGCTGTTTGAGGATTAGATGTTGTCTGGGTCAAAGTAGTCTCGCTTTGCCAGCTCTATCTCCACAGGGTTAGGGTTAGAAAAAAAAGCCATGGATTGTTTGCATCTCTTTAAACCAATCACAGTCGTCTTGGGTGGCGCTAAGCTCCGGTCGAAGCGACAGTGTATCACCGTGTTTACTTCGTCCGCAGCAATCCCACCAATCAGTCCCATTCAACCAGTCATTCCCCGAAAGAATCAAGAAGGCCTGTCTGGTTGTGTGAGCCACATTTTCTTAATAACTTGACATTTTCAAAATTTTTGCTAGCTCGAAGGTTGTTTTTGTTTCCCGAAGCGAACAGAGTTTGAGAATGGAATCTAACCGCTACCAAGATGCTGACTGAGCAACAACCCCAAGGAGGCAATGCTACCATTGGGCCAAATGTCCATGATTATATTTGCAGTTCTTTTAGAAGTTGGTCCCTCTGTATGGGACAATCAGGTAAAGGGAAATATGAACTAACATATTATAACCATTAAGTTGGATCAGATAGCAGGTCAAATGCCTGGCAAACCACAGTTTGTGTGAAGCTTTGTTGCAAATGTGGACGATCCTGTTAAGATCTACTCCTGGTGATCTTCATCTTTATCAGTGTAATGGCAAAGGATGAGGACATGAAGTCAGAATGGACCCTGCTCAAAATCACAGGGGCAGCTGCACGGAGCTGGGACATGAAGGTTGTTGGTGATTGTCATGGCAGCAGTCCAAGAACCAAAACTCATACACAACCATGTGATGAGGGAGGTTGTCAAGACAAAGAAGGAGGCCTTCCAAGCAGTGCTCGAATTACGTGGGAGCCAGAGGGAGCCGAGCTCCCATAGAGTGAGGACTGGCTCCCATGAAAGCAACAAAGTAAAAAATCTGAGGGGGTCTCTCATATCTGAAGGTGTCTGCCATATGTGGCATTGTAATTTAAAATATAGGCTACTACGGGATGTAGACCTGAGCCTACCCTGCGCTCATGAACGCAGCATGACTGCACTTCACCACCACACCACTAGGCTATGTGAGCAAACCGCATACGATCGATTTGACAGCACTCGCAAGTCCGAAGAAGTCACCTTGCTTTTAGCTTAATTGCTTTTGAGGTAAATGGTAAATACCACCAATACATCTTAAATATAAATATCACTGTCAGTTATGCCACCGAAAAAAAGGCCACCTGTGCCGAATTCATATTCGGCCCTGACAAGTTTCAGTTTTACCACCAAAAAACAAAAAATAGTTGCAGATTTAGTCAATCTCTGATGCCGGAATATTCATGAATAGGCTACCCTATTGTCTATTTATTTCCACGGTTCAACACACGAGACGACTGAACACCCAGGTGTTGTTATCACTACGTGTACATTATAAGACTAGAACATAGTTTGGCTTTATTAATTTCTGCCAGTTAGTGCATTTTCCCTGTGTATAAGTTAAAGACTACATGCATTATTGTGTTTGACACTGAGGATATCTGAGACGGTGGTCTGGTTCAAAATGAGTTACGTTTTATTTCATTGTGAAATTAAGAATGACACTCAAACTAGACTAGACTAAATCTTTTCAATGAAATGAAATAATGACTATTACAATCAATAATATGTTGAAATTAATTAAAGGGATCCATTTCTGTAAAAAAAAAATCTCTGTCTGTTGTGTGCGTGTGTCAAGTTATAGCTTAGGCCTACCATGCGCATATACTGCGTAAAAGCGCCACTCGCGCCTAGGCTATTTAATTGTATAGCCTTGTTAGGCTATAGATGTGCGGGGTGCGCCAACTTTTGTTTTTATGAGATTGAGACACCCCCTTAAAGACAAAAAGATAATTCGAGCACTGCTTCCAAGCCTCAAGGAAGTCCATGCAGCCTAAAAGAGCTGCAGGTACTGCAGTTGCACAAGGGAAGCCCACGCTTGAAGTTACTTTTAGACAGCCTCAAGAGGTTCTGGTGAACAAATGAGGTGAACCTCTGCTAAGCTGTTCTCAGTAAGATTGCCCAAACTTGAAAAAGGCATATTCAAGGACTGAAGGACGCAAGGGATAACTCAAATATCGTCTGACTTCTTCTTTATTTAATTCCAGTTTAGTTTGTTTAAGATGGATTTCAGTTCGTAGGCAATGGTAGGTACAAGCAGTAGAAGAATTACTAAGGGAGCGTTTTATGGAATGGACCACCGGAGGAAAATAGGGGAGGGTCACCCAACATTTTTTAGTCTAGGAGGGGGGTTCACACAACTTTTGTATTCATGAAACAGCAACATTTCAAAGTGGCTTGTTTGATGCATATTTTTCCATGTAGCTATCAGTCTCGGCCCCCGCTACCAGATGGGTCTGACCCGTGAGTTTGCTGGGGGGCAGAGGGAGCACTGCTCCCCTGGTGGCTGAAATGGGTAATTGCATGTTTAAAAAATGAGTGGAATAATTATGTTTGGCATGACCAGACATTTTATAAATATTTTAAATAACACAAAACAACTAAATGGTGGTAGGTAATACATCTGATTTCATATACTGCTTTAGTAAAAAAAATATTACCTGGCTGACGATGGGAGCAGCAGGACGCAAAAAATTGAATTACTAAAAACAAAATTACTGTTGCACAATGTCTGGACATCTTGCTGTGCCAACGTTGCAATAAAGGTTTCCTAAATGCCATGTATATACATTTGATGTCAGCTTACTAATTGATTGCGGGTTTTGTGTAGATTTGGACTTTTATATGTTTATGGGAGCCAGAGCATTTAGCTATCAGGCTCCTCTCCTGTGGAACCAGCTCCTAGTCTGGGTTCGGGAGATAGACACCGTCACCACCTTTAAGAGTAAATTCGATAAAGCTTATAGTTAGGGAGTGAGGAGTTGCAGCGTTCGCCTAGACCGGCGGGGGAAGATGTGTAGCCACAGTCATGACGCACCGCCTCCCTATCTCGGCTTCTCTTCATAGAAAGCTTACTATATTTAGGGTATGAGGAGTTGCAGCGTTCGCCTAGACCGGTGGGGGTGGGTGTGTAGCGACAGTCAAGGCACACCCCCACCCTATCTCTGTTTCTCCCCATAGAAAGCTTACATATACTTAGGGAGTAATGAGTCGCAGCGTTAGCCTAGACCGGCGGGGGAAGGTGTATAGCCACAATCACGGAACACAGCCTCCCTATCTCCCCTTCTCTGCAGCTCTTAGTTATGCGGTTATAGTTATAGACTATCGGGGTACCTCCTTGGACACACTGAGCTTCTCTCTCCTCTCTCTTTCCATCTGTGTGTATTCGTGTCACAGAAATGCTTGTTACTAACATAGCTCCGGGGAGCTTATTCCCCGGAGTCCTTCTGTTCTTTTTCCGCCCAGCATCATCATCTTGGATCATGACACCTACAGCTCGGAGATGACACCTACATCATGGTGGCAGCTGTCACCATGGTCCTGCCCTACGCCCTGCTGTGCCCGATTACACCCTGCTACACACTGCAATGCCCGGCTTTGACTTGCTATGTCCGGCCAACACCCTGCCACGCCCTGTTACGCCCTGCTGTGCTCTACGACACCATGAACTATTATAACTACTACAATATCTTTATTGTGACTATTATTGCCATTGTTCATCACATCCCCAACTGGCACCGTCAGACACCGCCTACCAAGAGCCTGGGTCTGTCTGAGGTTTCTTCCTAAAAGGGAGTTTTTCCTTGTAAGTGGGTCCTTGTAAATTCTAGAGTGTGGTCTAGACCTACTCTATCTGTAAAGTGTCCTGAGATAATTCCTGTTATGATTTGACGCTATAAATAAAATTGAATTGAATTGAATTCCACTTTGTTTAAACGGCGAAGTTCAACTCGTTCACTTGTTTGGAGCTGGCTGGTGAATGTGATACGTGTAGGCCTTGCTGGATACACCGTATCATTTACCTTTTTGTGGATCTGATCGCTGTGGATTACGTTTTTTTCGTGTCATTAGATTACGGCAAAACACGGATCTTTTTTCTTAACGTGTCTTAACGTTTTATGGTGTGACTGCGCCTCGTTTCTGCATTTGGAGAGGCATCTCAACAGACTGTAGGTCCAACACTGATTGTTCACTATTACATTTTAGTTGAATTTAAGTGTTGGGGCATTCCGCCACTGTCTGTCTATTGCGTTCCAAGACAGCCGTGCTGCGATTGGATTTCATAAGGGTGAATTGTTAAATTGTTACAATGTAATTTAAAATCTGCTTTAAAAATAAACATATATGTTTTGGATAATGTTTTGGATAATGTTCAGCTTTGGCAGCTTTACCTATATAGCTAAAATATACAATGACTGAGGAAGCCTAGTGACGAGTCCATAGCAACCAGTTTGTGTGTTGAATTAATTACCCAGTGTGCTTTGCTGAATGGTCTCAATGTTTTATTGTTTTATTTCAGGTGAATACTAGTTAATTAGAGGAGTAACTTAGTATTTGAAGTAATGCAGAAAGTGTGCATTTAGTTTCCATGCTTATTGTGTTTCCACAACAACGTTAGTGAGTAAATCTACTGAAATGGCCACCACACCATAACAGAGGAGTGTGATGTATAAGATGAGAAGGCAGAGGTTAAATCATGTAAGTCATGACTGTAAAAAATAAAAAGCATCTGTACATCTTTGCCAAGTGCTAACCGGTATAGAAGGCATCCATAAGTTGATGGAGAGGGTCATGCCTCTTTTCACAATCATTTTGGAGGGTCATAGAAAAAAAATGTACTGGCCAAGGGAGGGTCAAGTCTAATTTTATTAAAGATCCCAAAACTCCTCTGGTGGCTCTTTATATAAATAACGAACAGTCCTTAATAGGTTGATAACCTTTAAAGGCAAAAACACAAAAGATTTTATTCAAACATTTTCAAATTAAATATGTAATTTTATTGTAGTCATTGTAACCACATTATCAATAGCAATCGGAATTAACTAAGTTTAAGGAGAAACTTCTCCCAGCAAAATCAGACAAACACAGATAGGCTCAAGTTTCACCAACAATATGGCATTAATATATTAACTGAAAACGATACATTTCCAATACAATATGAAAGGAATCAATTGTCCATTAGATTGCCATCAATCATTGTTTCTCAAATAGCATTATTAAATCAGACAGACAATTCTCAAATTTCAACACAAATTAAAGCTGCAAGCAGTGTTGGACAGGCCCTTGTGCGCACGTCGGAGTTACTCGCGGACGCCCCTCCTTGCGACCGTGCATTTGCACGGCACTCAGACACCGCAAATCATCAGCAATGAAAGGGAACTCCCTCACACAAGACTCTACGTCAAATAGGTCATTAGTTATGAAAAGGGGCATGGCTAACGCATAGGGGGCGGGTCAAACCATCATCAATCAAAAAGGAACTCTCTGCTGAGTTCAATGATACCTCACACATAAAAAGGGCGTGGCCGGAGTACATGGGCATGGTTAAAGTATAGGGGGCGGCTCAGTATCACATGTAGACCACACATTCTAAGTTTCATGTAAATTGGATGATGTTTGTCATATAAGGCTGATTTCCTGTTGCCAGTGGGGGGCGCTATGACCAAAAGTCAATATTGGCCTGTATATGTCCTCAGGCCTGGACTCTTGTTGATTGTGGGAAATTTCAAGCAGATATGACAATGTACACTGTAGTTACAGCCACTTTCTCGCTCATCGCTAAACACTCAAAATGGCCGCCACGCCATGCCCACACCGTTTAATGAAAAGTTTTTTTTAATAACTTTTCATCTGTAAGGTGTTGAGATGGGACAGTCCATCGGATGAAATTTCTAGGAGGATTCGTTAAAGTATAGCACCTTGACTTTTAGGTCTACTTCCTGTTGCCACTAAGGGGTGCTATGACTTTGAGCCAATATCGGCCTGTAGATGTCGTCAGGGTTGGACTCTTATGAATCCTGAAAAGTTTCGAGCCAATTGGACAATGTAACCTCAACTTACACCCACTTCCTGTTTCGATGGCGAAACGCACAAAATGGCTTTCAATTCAAAATGGCGGACTTCCTGTTGGGTTTAGGGTATAGCTCCAATGAGTTTTTTTGTACGTCTTGACATGCTACATATGTGTACCAAGTTTCGTTAGTCTACGTTAAACGTACTGCAGGGGCTCAATTTTATCTTGCAAGGAAGTTGAAAAGGCTTTGTTGTTTACTGTCTCTTGACGCAACAACTACTCAAATGCTCCTTACTCGCATGAGGAAACCTTTGTCATTGCTTACTCACACAAACTGCTCTTCACTTAATTTTAAGGGTGAATTTGCAATATTTTGGCATTAGCTCAATATCTTTTGTGGACACAGAGCAATTCAATTCAACTTTATTTACAGTGTCAAATCACAGGAGTTATATCAGGGCATTTGACAGATAGAGTAGGTCTTGACCACACTCTATAATTTACAGATACCCAACAATTCCCCCCCAAGTGAAAGCATTTGGTGTGACAGTGGGAAAAAAAAGTCCTTTAAACCTCGGACAGACCCTGGCTCTTGGTGGGCGGCCATCTGCCGCTGCGAGAAATATGATGCATAATAGATATTTCAGTTGGTATGATAAATATTGGCAATTATAGTAAAAATATAGATACTATAACTATGACTATAAATAATAGTAGTAGCAGTGCAGGGCGTAGCAGGGTGTCAAGCAGGACCACGGTAGCAGCTGCAACGACGACCCGGGTGTCACCACGATCCAAGGAAATCTGCAAAGCAAGAAAACAAAAGGACTCTTGGGAATAAGCTCCCTGGAACTAAGTTAAAAACAAGCATTACTGGGACATGAATGCACACAGGCAGTCTGAAACTGTAGCAGCATAATTAAGAGCTGGTCAAAGGCAAACCTGCGCCAGCCTACAAAGGGTTGTTAGATGAATCCGACAACTATGAAGAGTCCTATTAGTCCTTTTAGAATTATCACATGTATTGAATGAAAACTGAAAGTAGTGGACGCCACTCCTAAAGGCAAACATTTGATATGATCACATTCCAGTCACATTTCACTGGTACTTATGAATGTGCCACTACATCCTCCATTGGCACTAAAAGCTGTCACTGAACATAAATCACTGAGGCGGAAAAGTTGCATGTGAAACTAATTCCTGGGAGACAGCCCTTTATCAAACTGTCACAGCATGTATGTGTAGTGGACATGTGTACACATGCATACAAAATCAGATGTTCCCAAACAGAACAAACTGTTATAATGGTATTCAGTCGTCTCTGTGTCCAGTACAGCACTATTGTCATTCATGAAGACACACAAACACTGATGGCATCACTGGGTCATGGTGGAACTTCATCCCTCTCTTCCTACCCTCCTCGGCTAAACTCATGTTCTGTCAGGATTAATGAGCTTGTTGAGGGTTGAGTGATGGATCAGAGCAGTGCTGCAGGGAGCCTGCTGGATCCAGCTCCACTGCTTAACAGCCACTAAAGGACTCCTGAATAATGAACAGAAACTCAATTTCACAATTTAGTTTTATTCATGCTGACTGAACACACTGTAACTCCACAGCTTCAAAATAACACTAACTCTATATAGCTCTTTTCACCAGTTTAAATCCACAATTGATCTTGTTGTGTTGTAATTACTTCCAAGTTGGTATTGTAGGGTGTTGGAATACAAGTAGAAGACATACTTTATTGATCACCCAAGGGGAATTTACATTACATACAGGCCAAAAAATACACACAAGCACAAACAGGACCTATACATGCATTAATGGAGAGATGACAGAGGGAAGGGACTGCTCATAAGTGGGTTTGGTGCCTTACTCAAGGGCACTTTGGCACTGCCAAGGTAAAGAACTGGCTCCTCTCCAGCTACCAGTCCACACTCCATACTTGGTCCAAACAGGGACTTCAACCTGCGACCTTCCCAAGCTAAGTCCCTACGGACAGAGCTACCCTCTTAAAGTCCTCTGGAGAATGCAGGCACATTCCACTACCTCTCACATGCTAAGCGAGCTAATCATCATCATGCATAATCAGAATTTGTGTGTGTGTGTGTGTGTGTGTGTGTGTGTGTGTGTGTGTGTGTGTGTGTGTGTGTGTGTGTGTGTGTGTGTGTGTGTGTGTGTGTGTGTGTGATAACCATCTTATCGCAGTGATTTCTGTGAACATGCATGCTTGTGTACATTTGTTGGGGCCTCCTCTGTTTTTGTGATCTTGTATCTGTATGTTTCCTGCTGCTTCAAGCAGCCAATATTCTTGTCTTCCCATATCAAACAAGTCAATGTCTATTCACTGTTCCAGGGCTGATTTATGGCCTACTATTGTTGTTCCTCTCTGATATTGTTGAATACTGCAGACTGTGATTGCCTCTTCAGACCCCTTGCCACTCCATACTCTGTACTGTCACTGCGGGGGCCCCCTGAGGACCTTACATACACTCTAATTGGTTTGGGAAGGATTTGTCAGCCTTTGAACTAAAGAGAGACAGAGCAAAGTGGAGAGTGAGGCAGAGAGATGGAAAGAAAGAGAAAGGGGAGAGGTGGAGACAGTGTTTGTGTGGATGGGTGTGTATATTTTCTGGGCAATTCTTTGTCTTTAATCCAAAGAAAACAACAAAAACACATGCAGGTATAACACTGACATGTAAACAGTATGCATTTTACTCTTGAATAAACATTATTGAAATGCGCAGTAATGCCTGTCGCATGCAAAGTAGCCCTCAAATTGGACAGATTGGGGTGGAGTGAAATGCATTCACATGCGGACACAGAAGGGGCAGATAAAACGTGTCAGCCAGACAGAAAACTGTCAATTAAAAATGATCTCTGAAAGCCGAAGCTATTTTGAAGTCAGACCTACTACTGCCCTCTCCCAATGTAAGTCTGATGAGCAGAGTAAGTTATATGAGACACACATTTCTGTTTTATCATTGGAACCCTTTTAAAGTAATATAGAGTAAAAGCACAATTTCGGAAAATTAGTCAAACACAGTAACACAACCGTCTTTAGCAGCATGCAGAAGACCTCTGAATGGGATTTCATAGACGAGGCGCCAACAGACATTTTGAGGGACAAGGCTGGTGAAATGCCACACAGTCATGCTCACTCTGTCTCCGAAAGTTCCCTGCTTCAATGAGCAGTGAACTGACCATTTTCAGAATGATCCAGTACCAACATTATACTGGATGTTCAGCTTCTGGTAGAATTTCCAGAATACAGTGAGATTCTTTGGGAGAGAACCTTTCGGAAGTCAGTAAGCTCAGTGAGCACTTTGGCTTCACTTCACTTGTAACCCCTTCACTTGGAACACCCTAACCCTAACCCTAACCCTTCACTATACCTAACCCTAACCCTGTCACAGTCTAAGTGTAAGCATACACTATGTACTATCAACCCAGTCTCACGGCAGTTTGTGAAATGGTCACGTTATTTAATCTATTGATTCGTGTACACGGGGACGTTTTTCTCGTTTTTTTCGTGGTGGCCAGCATGAACATGTAAACTAATGTATTTCAATGGGAAGCATATATTGTGATCACAGCACGACTACGGTAGCGAGCAGTATGAAATGCCGAAAATCCGCATAAGGAGGTTGGTTGGGGTGGTGGATGGGTCAGACAAGGACTTTCACCCCGGAGATCGTGTCCTGTGTGTGGCGTTTTGTTTGCCCGTTGTTCTAATCGATTGGGACTCAACTCTTCTCTTCAGAGAAAAAAGGGGGATGTTGGGACTAGCAGTTGTGTTAAACCTGACCCCCAAAAAGGCCTCAGAGCATCTGTCTCTGAAAGACAAAGACAAAGAGATTTTCAGCCTACATGGAAAATTCCAATCCATGTCTCCTCAGAAAAGGCATTTCACGGCAACAAGCAGCAAGTCACACGTAGGCGTTACTGCACAAAATGGCCACAGGTCAGAGAACTGTGATCTCCCATTGGTTCCTTGAACCTTAAAACAGCATGGAGCCAGGTCAGGGGACCTGATCTATAAATAGCCTGAGCACCCAAACATCCCGGTCTTCCATCTGCAACATCCGTTGCTACAGGGAGCGTGCAAGTGCTTGCGCTAAAAAAACTTCCATTTCTGAACAAAGTGGATTTAATTAAGGGGATCCTGGACACACGTCGTGTTTCAACGCTGCACTCTCTACAGCGACGTTCTCTAGAAGAAAATCGGACACGGACACCGTTGTTTCTTCAGGCTTGTTCCCCGCTGTTCTGTTTTTCCGTGGAAATCTACAGACTGATGGACAACATACAGTAAGGCTTAGTGTTCTGGGCAGAGATAGAACATAGTATGTGTATTAAAGGAGAATTCCGGCCAATTTTTACGTTAATCTTGATCGCTATAGCTATGCAAGTACTTTCGATAGAAAAAACCCTGACCCAAAGTGCAGGTAACACGGAGAAGCTGCAGCTATGTACTACAAGCGTCCCCTGAGCTAAAACGGCAGTGGTCGGGGCAAGTTTTAGAGTGCCTTTGTGCCTCTTAACAGACACAAAATGCAATTAATATGTCTGTGCCACATGAACAGGGCCCTTATGTGTCAACAAAATGCGTTTTCAACTCAGACACTGTTTAAATTCACCTTCCCTGGTCCTTCCCGATCCTGCCGGTAGCTAGCTTGCCCTGCTAGCTGATAGCCATTAGCCGTTAGCTGCTAGCTGCCGTCCAGTGAGTGTATTCAGACAGGCTTCTGTAATAATCATCCCAATAACAATCCACGGAGCAGTGGTGGTGTGGATATGTCCTCCAGAGGACAGGTCATGTCACGTCTTGAAGTGTATTCCCCCCTAAAATAAACAGTAGTGCGGTAGTAGCTATTAGCTGCTAGCTGCCCTCCGGTGAGTGTGTACAGCCAGATAGCCGTTAGCCGTTAGCTGCTAGCTGCTGTCCGGTGAGTGTATTCAGCCAGGCTTTTGTGATAATCATCCCAATAGCGGCGGTGGTGTGGCTATGTCCTCCAGTTACTGAAGGCTAGCTTTAGCTTGCGTTTGGAGCATCAAGTTCATCTGCCTGTTTCCCCTCTGTCTGTCTCGTTCTTTCCAACTCTTGTGAAGCTAGTTCTTCGTCTGTATACTCGGGTTCAAATAAATAAGGATGACCATTAAACTCAAAAGGCTCTTCCGTGTGTTGTATATCTGCTATATTCTCCATAGTTACGTTACTCCAAGCTTCTTCCCTTATAAACAACTCTGCTCTTCACACACTACGCTCCAATCTGCACACTACTGTTTACCTTTTCCTGCTACAACTGAATTCCCAGGAGACAACGCGATGCTACAGCTAAGCTTCAGTAACGCTATTACTGTGCAAGCCACAGACATCGTTTATCCCATTTCCATGTAGTTACATAGTCACTGATATGGTCATAACCACTACAGTGCTCAATTACCTATTTTGAGGGGGAAATAATCTAAATCTTTCGCTGCAAAGGCATGATCTGTCCTATGCAGGACATCCACCAGACCACCGGGCGCTCCGTGGATTGTTATTGGGATGATTATCACAGAAGCCTGGCTGAATGCACTCACCGGACGGCAGCTAGCAGCTAACGGCTAACGGCTATCTGGCTGTATACACTCACCGGAGGGCAGCTAGCAGCTAACAGCTACTACCGCACTACTGTACGCTTGTAGTACGTAGCTGCATGTTCTCCGTGTTACCTGCACTGATTCGGGTCGGGGTTTTTTCTATCAAAAGTGTTCGATTAATAATGTGCTACTGGTGCACGTCTGATTATTAATCTGTGATCGGGACCGTGTGTCCCATTATTTTCTTTGAATGTACTCTGATCACGGTGCATTTGTTGATATGTTGTGTTGAATATGTAGCTTGTTCAGACTGTAAATGCTATTTGTGCTTCTCACACTGCTGAGGAGTTTAGTTACCAGCAATTTCCACTGGATGCGTAACGGCTGCGGATCCGCTCCGGAACTTCGGCGGAGTCATTAGGTTTCCATTAAAGTCAATGTGTGTATTTCCACTGACTGCGGAATGGCTGCGTTCCGACTGCGTCCCAGCTCCGGCGGTCCGCAGCCCTCCGGAGCAGATACGCAGAGCTTCTATTTTTGCTGGACGCCGGAGAGCTCCGCAGCAATTCAGCACACGGCAGATAGTGTGGGACAGGAAGTCGAGCACAGAAACAAAAAAAAATCTGGTTAATTTTCAAAATAAAACACACCATGCTCACGGCGGCTCACATTTCCCTGCACTACATCTTGAAAACACAGCACAGAGTTGTTTCCCCTCTACTCCTCGCAGAGTGGTTCTATTCTACGTGAATTCGCGAGATATTGTGGGTCCTCTTGACTACAGCTGTAAGTCATGGCTGCAGCCGTGCCGCAACAAATCAGGACCTAGTGGGTATTGACGGACGGCGGAGCACGCAGCTGTTCCGCAGCGGAGCCGACCTGCAGCGGAGCCGGTCTGCAGACATTCCACATCCAGTGGAAATCTGGAGTTACTGTTCGGCGAGATAATAATCTCCGTCGGTCTGTCACAGCCGCGAGGCGACAAGAACGCCACCCCGCGGTCTGTGTAGACCGGCAGAGCCGTGTTATCTCCGCGGAGAATCAACTGTTTAGCGCACCAGAGTGGTTATAATGAACGTCCCCTCAGTCAGAAGAAATTCTCAGAGTCTGCTCTAATTTCACGTTAGTCCAGACCTGAGTGACTGAGAGGGCTGGTCATTATCGATAACTAAGATCTAAGTGTGTCTCTTTCTTTCCCCTTTCTTCTTTCACTAACCTCCATACACACACACACACACACACGCAAACACGTGTGTGAATAGCTAAACCGCTAGCCCATAGCAATTGATTTAAATGTACCGAAACACAGGATGAAATGTGTGTTATTGTGCATTGTGAAACATACAATATGCAGCAATTCTGTAATGATACAGTGCAGGTTGTGTAGGATGTTACAGGTGTCTGCCAGTCAGTTGCTTAGCCCTGAGAAAAGAGACCAAGTCCACGTGCTCTAGCCACAGCGGGGCGGGGGGGATGAGGGTGTGTGTGTGGGGTGGGGGGGGGATGGTGATGGATGGCAAAGCCCAGCTGAGCATATTGCTCCCTTAATAAAAGCTGCCCTGCAATCCACATGCAGCTAAGGGTGTATTTTCTCTCGGTGGCTCCCTCAGCCGTCCTCACTCCACCATCATTTTTAAGAGTGAAAACTGGTTTAAGTGTCAGAAAGAATGATGCCTCTCGTCAGACTGCGACTCACCTCTGAGCGCCATCCACAGCTAGATTCACATCAGGTGGCTCTTTATTGGTGCACGCTGTTGTCTTTTTTCGCTCCTGTTTTTTACCAAGGGCCCAGAACAAACAGGAAAGGCGGAAGACATCATCAAACTTTCACCTGGTGACTTCAGACCCAAAATGAAGTTTTAGTTTTTATTTGGCTGTTAGTAGACAGACAGAGCCACAGCATAGACTTGAAAATAATACATGGTGAGTTGGTGGTCATTACTTGAACAATGGCTGTAACCCTATTACTTCAAACCTCTAATATTGATTGTTGTGTCTATCATACTGTCTACTTTATTCCCTTATAATGCCCATATTTAATGCTGTCTTTTTTTTTTTAAACCTTATCCTTGCACTGCTATAGTTTTTATATTACTATGTTTACATTTTTCTCTTATATTGTCCATATTTAATGCTGGTCTCTAAACTTTATCCTTGCACTATTGGACTTATTTGCCCTACCACCATGACACACTCTCATAAAGCACCTTACCATGCTTATACATCCCTTAGTACATTCATGTGGATTTTTTATTTAGTATCTTTTCTTTTATTGTCCATATTATTCATGTGGATTTGTTATTTTATCATCCTGTGTATGATGTATGTATGTGTATGTTGTGTGTGATGTCTTTAAGCTACTGGGACCTTGAATGTCCCCTTGGGGATCAATAAAGTATCTATCTATCTATCTATCTATCTATCTATCTATCTATCTATCTATCTATCTATGAACCAGGAAGATTGAAATCATTCATAAACACAGAAGCTGGACCCTTCTTTATACGTGGAGAACTGAGATCTAGCTTGGTTTGATGGTTAATGATGTGACACACACCTGGACTTTTCACTTCTTCAAACCTGGAGCTGTTGTCACAGCAACAAGTTCTGCCCCCATTTCCCATTATGCTTAGGGCTAAACTGATTAGCTGAATACCTTTGCGGTTCATAACTGTTTTAGAATGTAAATGTTGCCTTTTCTTAGTCTCCAGTGTGTTTGTTCACTTCTCTCTCAACCTCTGCCGTACTACAACAATCAAAAAACAAAATAGTGCGTTCCATTTACCTCGGAACTTGGAAGCTGGGAGTGATGTCACACCAGAGTTGAATGCTTCCCATTTACAAGTCAGATTTTCATTGTTTTCATTAGCTCTAGCCAGGTTAGCCATTGTTAGCAATGCCAGTTGATAACCCATTACGCTGATTTTGTGCATACAAACAGCATAACAACATGTCTACAGATAGAAGTTGGACAGGACTGTGTGTACGACTGATTTAGTGAGACACAAATAACACAGAAGGGCTTATAACTGTATGTTACTACAGCTTTCACAACTGCTGATGCATGGAGCAGCCATGTTGGATTTTTAGCTTGGGATACTCTGTGGTCGTCCGAGTTCCGAGCTCGGAAAGCCCAGGTCAGGGGGCGTGTTTCCAAGTTTGACCTCGGAAAATCTGAGTTCCGAGTACAAATGGAATGCCCCAAAAGCAAAATGATATGACAGTATCACAGTAGCAGGCCTCCAGATGTTCTCATACACCCCAAAACAAGTTCTGGACTATTCACAAAGAAGAGAAGTAGTCACTGGCGATAAAAATCCTAAGCCTCACCTCCAAAAATTCTCACTAAATGACTAAAAAGGAAAAGACTCAGGTAAAAGCTAAATCTGAAACTAAGACAAAACCAACAAGTTCAGAAATACGGAGCAGTATGTCCTGTATGTCCCTTACGGGTTAACGTATTTCAAGATGGCGCATGAATATGGAGCGTCTACCCCAGTTCATGCAAAGGCAAATGTAAAATTTCAAGCCAAAAGGAATACTTGGAATTGATGGTGTTGGTAAATATTCATGAAAAAGGACAAGGTTGTGAATGGGCAACACAGATTTTGATAATGAACAACTAAACACGTTACACACTGGACCTTTAAAAAAGTCCCTTACATTGACTTTTAGTTTCACACGGGACATGAACACCGGTCGCCCTAGTGAAAGTCCTGTGTTTGTTTGATATATGTAAATATATTTAAAAAAAACAGTTCTGAAACAGAAAGATATGTTTTTAACATTTGACGGGAATTGTCAGAATTTGTGCAGGTTTTGACCCAAAAATGCAGAGAGTTAAGACGAGGAGGAAGCATAAGGTTTTCTAAAGGTTTAATTTAAATGGCTACAACAAAAAGTGTCCTGAAGCAAGGAGGTAAAAAAAATCAAAACACTAGGAACAAAACTACACAGGAAGGGACGCAGGGAATAATTCGGAACTACACAGGAAAAGTGTCATGTAATTACAATGATCAGACAACAGAGAAAGAAAGCACGGGGAGGGGGGGGAATGTTAAACAGTTCATTCCACATTTCTTTTGTTATGCTTACATTTTTTAGTTTTTCGTTTAACACCCCCCTGTAAAGCATGCCTATGGACACAGGAGAAACAGAAACTACAAAGTAAAACAGGAAACTGAAGCATGAAAATATGTAAGGAAACAAGGAACAACAAGGAAAACCAAACAGAGAACACAGAAAAAACTCGGGTAACACATAACCATGAAAGAAATAACGGGGAAACATTAACCCACAGGGAATGAATACAAAAAAACAGGAAAAATCACAACATAGAACCACAACTATGACAGGAATGTCTTATATAAACCGCCTGCACTTGGTAGTTACTATTAATTATATCTGAGTCAGTCTTATAATCATACGTTATTCTAAGGGCCTTTCATAATCTGTGTCAGCTAATTGGCTAGTTTTGTTGAATTTCTGGGTGATTCTATACGGATTATTACTTCAGCCTATTCATTTTTTGGGTTAGATACTGTGGCAAATTGTGATAAATAATAGTTTCTTTCATGTATGTTAACCAAAATAAAATTAATCATCATCATCATCATCATCATCATCATCATCAGGCAGATTTCATGTCATAGTTGGAATATGTTTAAGCTAGTACTTTAGCTTAAATGAACTTAGTATTGTATAAGAATACATATGAGTATACATTACAAGTCTTTTTAAAACTAGTGAATAAGTGATGTATTCATTGTGTATTTATTGCATAAGGAAAACAGACAAGAAAAGTAGCAATCAGGTAATGTCTGTTTTGTCTTCTTCTAGCCATTAAAAGAAAATCAAAACTTGTGTTACCAAGGGTTTTTTATATTGCCAGGTTTGGCTGTAAAATAAAGACACGGGCTTCCAATGCCGGAACCAAGACAGCATTGCACCTTCACTTTGTTCAACCACAACACAGTCAACCGTCAGAGAATACAACACTTTATCCACTTGTGTTTTTCCTGTCACAATAAAAGCTATATGTCTACTGTAACTTCCTCTTAACCTTCAACTGAGAGGTTCCACAATAAAATACCTTACACTTGTAAATTGTAAGTGATTACTCTTGATATACTGTGATGCAGAGGTGAAAAGAAATATTCTACTGAAGTAACAGTACTTTACTTTGATTAACTTTAATTAAAGTAAAATTACCAGTATAAAAGTCTACTCAAGTAAAAGTAAAAAGTATCTCATTTAAAAATTACTCAGAGAAACTGTTACTTATTTAACAGCACAGGGGAGATATACTTTTTTATATTTATACTTAATATGTCATTTTGTTATTATACTTTAATAAAATCGCAGTCTGTTGTGTCTTTTGTGCACAAAGCCATATTGGTTTCAGTTTTAGTTTGTTTTGCCAAAACAACATTAGAGAGCTTTTTTATTTTCCTTTTTTTTAAACTCAGTAACGGATGTGATTTAAAATGTAGCAAAGTAAAATACTTCAAACAAAACATACTTAAGTAAACATGAAAGTACATGTTTTAAAAACTACTTAAGTAAAAGTACACTAAAAAACTTCTCAATTACAGTAACATAAGTATTTAATTTGTTACTTTCCAACTCGGCTGTGATGGTCTCTGGTGATCCCAGATATTCAGTCAGTAGACGGTGCAGTTAGCAGAGGAGCGCTGGGTACACAGGAAGTCACTGGTGACCTCTTTATAACCTCTGGCTTCAGTTAGACCACTTCCTGTTCAGCAAATGACATGACATGACAACGAGAAACAGGTATGAGGAGCATCACTCCACAGATGAAGACAATAACTGGCAGAACTGTACAAAAATGAGTAAATGTGAATGTCATACTGTATGTTCAAATAATAACTTTTATTTATATCGCGCCTTTCACCAAACCCAAGGACACTTTACAGAATTACTGGGGCTAAGCTAAGCTAAGATAGGTTGTAGGCTGTGGTGAACAGGTGGTGTTTGAGGATTTTCTTTTTTTAAATATGTCCAGGGATGTAGCTTTGCACATATCTGCAGGAAGGGTGTTCCAGAGGGATTGGAATGCAACACTAACCCCTATTTTCCACTCGGCTCAAAAATCCACCGGACCACACCGGAGGTGCCACAGCCCCCGTGAGCAATCGCGGCCATTCAAGACAATAATTGATATTCCACCAGCCGCATCACGGCACGTCCCAGAAGCATGCGTGAAGTGGCTCTCTGCTCCGCTAAAGATACGCGAGCCACGGGCCGTTCAGACAGTCATGCAGGAAGGGAAACAGCGAGAGCATCCAGTCAATTACCAAAAGACCCCCCCCTCTAATTTTGTTTATGTCTCCTCTACAACACCACTGACAATGAGATATTCATCTTGATAGTGGAAAAACATAATAGACATCTCAGATTCTTTTTATCAGGACACCAGAAAAGAGAAGGCATGGAGTTTAACTGTAGGAGAACTTGGAGTGGAAGGTACATACTAGCTTAATAAACACCTGATTGTTCTGTAAAGTACTTGTAGAGACAATGAAATCTACGAGTTGGGCAGCAAGAAGCATTGCTTCTGAGCAATCCTGGTGTGGTATGGCGCGTGGCGGAGGACGGAACAAAACCGGAACACAGCCTGAATGCAGAGCAGATGCCCCCGGTGGAGAATCGGAGTAAAGGCTGTGTCTCTGAAGGTACAGAGTCTGATGTGGGGAATGGAGAGCAGGCCAGTATCTGAGGACCGCAGGTTTCGGGGTGGGGATGGAGGAGGTCGGAGAGGTACTGTGGGGCCAGGGCATGGAGGGATTTGTAGGTGAGAAGGATGATTTCATATGTGATGCGGGACTTGATTGGGAGCCAGTGAAGATGGATGAGGGTTGGGGTGATGTGCTGCAAGGTCTTGGTGTGGGTGAGGACCCTGGCGGCAGAATTTTGGACATACTGGAGCCTGTCTAGGGTTTTTCTGGGGACCCCAGGCAGGACTCCATTGCAGTACTCCAAACAGGAGGTAATGAAAGTATGAATGAGGGTTTCTGCACGGAGTCAGAGAGTGATGGTCGGAGTCTGGAGATGTTTTTAAGGTGAAAGAAGGCTGATTTGTTGAAGGATTTGATGTGAGTATGGAAAGAGAGGGTGGAGTCCAGGATTACATCAAGGTTGCGGACCTCAGAGGATGGGCAGATGGCGCACACTGATAAATGGTAGCCCTTTTCAGGTATGAAATATACTGCTGGCTTCATGAAGTTTTGAAATAATGTTTTTTGTCATTCAGACATAATTGAATTTTATGTAAATATCCCTTCATGGCTTCATTCTGACATGACAGCACCTTTACGGAAAGAGCTGTGTGTTTGCATGAAATAAGGCACCCGGTGGTAAAGAAGAAGTAGAGCAGTGATTCTGGAACGTATGTTGCCCTTGACGCCTTAATCAATGATCAATGAGGGAAAGCATAAGTTCTCACTTCTCACTAGTAAATCTCTAGATACATTTTCTCATCAGTTTCATCATTCATAAGATGAATGCCTACTTTTTTAATGTCCAACAGTGCACAAACAGAATGACAAGACATTCGTAATTGCCCCCATGCTTGCATGCACCTAAAGCATTTAGCCTGATATTCATTTATTTGTCCATGCAGTTGGTACAGCATGGAGTTGAAAATATAATTAGAAGACAGCTGGGACACAATCAGTCACTTATTGTTCAAGTTTTCCCACTGCGATACATCAACCAATGTGTCCCACTTAACCCCTAGTTGCTCCAGGTGTGCGACCTCTGACATATATAGCAATTGTAAGTCGCTTTGGATAAAAGTGTCAGCTAAAATGACACTTAACCCCTAGTTGCTCCAGGTGTGCGACCTCTGACATATATAGCAATTGTAAGTCGCTTTGGATAAAAGTGTCAGCTAAAATGACATGTAATGTACTGGCCAGTAAGGTAGCCATTATGGTAGCCATCCACAAATACAGTTGAGCTTAAAGATTTACTGTGCCTTCCACATGTATGTTTGACATTAAAACATGATGATATATGAATATGTCGCTTAGTATCATAGGGGACAATACAACGTATGTATAAAGGCTTTAGGTCACCCTACTAGGTACAACTCATTTCAGTTCATGGGCCACATCCCCCTAATTTGATCTCAAGTGGGCCAGACCAGTAAACCTCTCCAGAAAGATCAGAAACTTTATCTGCCACAGAGTTTCTTGTCAGCTTGATGTTGGCAAACGCAAGTTGCTTCTGCTACGACAGCGTTCTAAGGCCATTGTAGGAAAAAAGAATAATGTTACAGACCCGGCAGAGAGGGGTAATATTCTGAGAAAAACTAAGATTTCTAAAATTAAAGTTGTAAATTTAAAGAAAAAGATCTTGGATATTCTCTGAGATCAAAGTGGTCAATTTGGAATTGGAATTACTTACTTCTCTGCAATTTTCATTCTTTGCAAAGTCATCCAGTGGGCCAGATTGGACCCTTTGTTCACCCCACGGGCCATATGTTTGACACCCCTGCCCTTAACGTTATTGTAGGCCTAGTTTATTATCCAACTCAATTTTATACAATATATGTAGTAGGGGGTCCCTGCTCCATCTCTCATTCAGGTTAGGGGTCCTTGGCCTAAAAAACCCATAAAAAGACCCCTGGTGAATGGTTAGTAAAAGGCTGTCAATTGTTTTAATCACCATACTGTTGTCTGATCTTACCTTCTATGAGGTTGTAGAGGTTGCAGTAGTTGGTGCCGTGGTCTTTGATGGCATACCAGGTCTCAGAGACGGACATGGCCTACAGACAGATGTACAACTATATGTGTTACATAAAAGACAAAGCTGCACAGAAACAGATAGCATGAAAGGAAAAAAAATGTTACAGTAAGAGGTTGAGACAGAGAGTAAACCGATGGTGACAGAAATAGAGAGAAGAGAAAGTGGTACAGAGAGGACAAGGAGGAAGCATTGTTTCCCATTAGTTGTCAGTGGTTGAATGAAAATGGACAATTAGCTAGTTTAGTTGGATAATGAACAAGAGGAGAATGAACACCTACCGAAACCTGACAGCAAGTGAAGAAGTGATAGGAGACCAGCCGGAAGTTGATGTCGTCCACATACCTCTTAAAGGGCGTAGTGTGTTTAGCTGCTATAAAGTGGACCGAGGCAGACTGCAGCTGCAGAGACAAAACAACATATTTGCAGAAAAGTAAGAGTGTTACATTTCAAAAGAGAAGACATGCATGTAGTCCAAGGGCCCTATTTTAACAATCTAAGCACACGGCGTGAAGCGCATGGCGCAGGTGTGTTTAAGGCATGTCCAAATCTACTTTTACTAGTTTGACTGTGGAAAAAAGCGTCCCTGCACCAGGCGCATGGATCAAAAGGGTTGTACTTAGTGTCTTCATTAATTCATAGGTGTGTTTTGGGCGTAACATGCAATAAACCAATCAGAGTGTCATCTCCCATTCTCTTTAAAAGCCAGGCGCGTTTGTATCTTGGAGCATTGCTATTATGATGGCGGATTTGCACCGTAATATTTTTATTTCTAATCTTTTGCATGTGTGTGCTGCTGTGCTTCCCTGTGTGTGTGTAACAAGCGCATTTCACTAATTTGCTGTTAAAATAACAATGAAATGCTGCGCTATTGACTTTAGACCAGGTTTTTGTTGGTCAATGGCGCGATCACTTTCCGCTGCCTCAAGGCAGCAATACGCCAAGAATGCACCTGAACACACCTCCCTGTAAGACCAGCATGGCACACAGATGGGCGGAGGTGTGTTTGCTTTTTAAAAAACGCGGGCGCTGGATGGGAAATTGACAACTGCGTCGCTCTTAAACTAGCAAAGACACTTGCGTCGGGCTTTGCGTCAGGCTTTGTGCCACGCTGCACCAGGTGCAAGATAGGGCCCAAATGGTTCAAGGACAGCTTTCAATTGACTTTAGGCATGCCTTGGATAGGCGTTTTAGCCGAATTGTACAGGAACGCTAAGGGGTTAAAGAGCCTGTAACATTAAACTTTTATAATTTTTTGTTTTTTTTGTGTTTTTGGTTTAAACCCCCTTAACCAAGCTGACTTCTTCATCCCATCACAATGAGTGGATCCTTTCTGATTTTGACAATACATACATTACATCAGTTACGCTATTTCAATGCATGATAATTAATAATAATAATAATAATTATAATAATAATAATAATAATAATAATAATAATAATTGGTGACCATAGTAAAAGAACATGAGTCCAAAGAAAAAGGGAGTGAGAGAGACTAAATTAATTAAAAAGAAAAAGGTAGCACTTTATAATAACTATCCATAATTCATCATTTATTAAGCATTAGTTACCTATTAGTTAATGGTTTGGTCATTATTATGTATTTATTGTTCATACATAATTTATCATTAATACAGCATTTGTTCACACAGTTCTAAATGGTTTGTTCATAGTAAACAAGCCTATTAGCTAATGGTTTGTTAATCATTATTCATTTATTGTTCATACATAATTCATCATCAGTAAAGCATTTGTTCACATAGTTATAAATGGTTTGTTCATAATAAATAAGCCTATCTAAAAAAATACGTTTTGTAAGATTTATACTTAACAAATAATGAAACAACCATTTATAAATGAAATCATTTTCCCATTATAAACCAGTTGCAAACTATTACTAAATGCTTTGTTCATCATTTGTAAAGCATTGCTCCTATGTTAATTCTTATAAATAAAGCATTTGTATACACACTCATAAATGGTTTGTTCATAGTGAATAAAGCTCTCAATAATTATGTTTATAAATAGAAGTTTGACACTTAATAAGCATTGCAAAACCATTGGTAAATTAAATAATTTTCCCTTTATAAACTATCTACAAACTATTAGTAATTTCTTTGTTCATCATTTGTAAAGCATAGTTCCTACATTCATTCTAATCAGTAAAGCATTAGTAAATACAGTTAGTAAATGGTTGGTCTATAGTAAGTAAGCTCATGTAAAACATTTATCAGTTGATGTTTTTAATAATTCCTAAATGATGCATTAACCATTTGTAAATGAAGTCTTCTTACCATTATTAATTAGGTACTCAGGAATGTATAAGGTCGGTTAAAACTAGGAAGTTAATGATTAACAGACTATCTACACCTATATTTGTTCATGCGTTAAATAAAATGTTATGATTTAGAAAAAGGCCTAAACTAATAGCTGGGGTGTTAACACATCTGTTACAAATACTTACCAATAATGTAATCCATGACTAACTCATGAGTTACTACTGGTTAGTTAAGTATATTGTGTGAGCATCTAAAGTGAGCACTTTCTATGCTTTACAAAGCATTTATAAATGAGGTGCAAAGGCTAACAGAACCTGGACACACATGTATTGTTCTATTTGGACATGCCTTCAGAAATATGCCTATGGATAGTTAGTGTATTAATGCATCTTTAACAAGCACTTACCAACACATCAATTCATGATTAACTCATGAGTTACTACTGATTAGTTGACTACATGGCGTGAGCACATCTAAAAGTGAGGACTTATAAATGAGTTAAAAAGGCTAGCAGATACAACAGAAACACAAGTAAAAACAGTATTTGTAAACCCTATTACGATGTAGTAAGAATGTACATTCATGAAATAGTAGTAGTGTTATTTAGTTGATATCAGTGTGAATTTGGACCAGAACCAGAAGAAAACTAGATTGTTAAGAGCCAGAGAATTGAACATCAAAAAAGAGACTAGGAAACCAGGATGAAGTTTGAGAAGTGTATTAATATACACAGAAACATGGCATACACATATACAGATTAAACACAGGTATGAAAAATAACAACTAAAATAATAAAGTGTGCACATAAAAGAAACCCTTTTCAGTTCTATGAGCTCAATTGTTCTTTAATGACAAGAGTTCAGAGATGTTCAACATTGGGGCCCATATGAGTTTGGTTTCAGTTTGTCCTACCACCATGAAGAAGGAATCCAGGGCAATCTGTATAAGTTCAGAGTCTCGATCTTGTAGCTCGCCACCCAGCCAACTGAAACCCTGGAAGACTCTGAGATCTGAAGAGTCAATGTGATCCAATATCCCTCTCTGGACTGGACCTCCCGTGCGTAGCGCTTCTCAAATCTCCACCTTCTCCACTTGTAGATAAGGCCAAATCAGTTCTCTCAATTACTATTCAGTAAAAAAAAATTGCTTAGGCTACAATGAAAATAAAATGAGCTGATATTTCAGTTAACCCATATTGAAATATCTAAATCTCTATTCAGTTGTACAACCGTTCTTAAATTTCTTCTCTTAAGTATCAAAAGTATAGAAATCCCTTTCAGGTATCAAAAGTACATTTATATTAATAGGTAACCTTTATACAAAAAATACATTTCTAATTCAAGTTGTATGGGACCTACCTTAATAACATTAACACTTCTTAATGTAATTGCATAAATTGCATGTAAAAATCTCTCAAATTGTATTATTTTCCCATAACGTAAGCTACAGTGTTGTAATCTAGAGGCATTAAGACATGCGTGCTTATTTATCCCTCCCTGCACCGGTAATAGTAGAAAGAATGCACTAAAAATTAGCCTCTTTAAAGTTACTTCACCATAAACTCCAGTTAAACAATTAAACTCACAATTTGTACTAACATTCATTCAACAAAATACCCACAGCTAGCAATAGTGTTGAAAAGCAACATTACTTTCCATAACCAATAGATAGAATCATTAGCCTTTTCACAGGCAATACACAGTACTCCGCTAGCCTTTTGTGGCTACTTACCCTATTAGCATATGAATACAGCACCTTAGCTAACCCGTTAACTTTGCACTATTAGCACCGTTCTCTTTATACATCCATGATTAGCACCGATTAGCATCGATGCTAGTGAAACTCCTAGTGCTAAGGAATGACTCACCATTTTAATGGAATTCATTGCCTTTAACTCCGTGACGACAGTGGATTCAGGCACAGCTCCTTTGTTCTATTCACAACAAGGCATAGCCAGTATTAGATAGTATATAGTATGTAGAATTGATTTAATTCACTAAATACCGTTCTTCTTCTCTTACTGAGTGAATAACAGCAGTCTTATACGACATTCGATGCAGCGCCTAAAGGCATGTGAGAGGACGTAAATCTGGCGAGCTAACGTAGCTTAGTTGATAGCTGATTGGTCAGCTCACGGACCCAAGGTCACCCATTGGCTTATTTACAAGCCCATCAAAGTTAACAATAATGGCACCCATATATTTTATTTTATTTTGAGACATTCCTTTTGTTTTCCAAGTTATTAAAATGTGGTCAAAAGTAGTTGGTAAAAGCTATGGGAGAAAATAGCGGAAAATGTTTTAACTTTCACTTACCTTTGATGGGCTTGTAACTAAGCCAATGGGTGAACTTGGGTCCGTGAGCTGACTAATCAGCTATCATCTAGACTACGTTAGATCACTAGATTTACGTCTCCTCACGTCCCTTTTGGCGCTACATCGGAACATAGGCGGCAGTTATTCATTCGTTAAGAGAAAAAGAACGACATTTAGTGAATTAAATCAATTCTGCATACTATATACTATCTAATACTGGCTATGCCTTGTTGTGAATAGAACGAAAGAGAGCTGTGCCTGAATCCACTGTCGTCACGGAGTTAAAGGCAGTGAATTCCATTAAAATGGTGAGTCATTCTTAGCACTAGGCCTTGAGTTCGCTAGCATCCATGCTAATCGGTGCTAATCATGGATGTATTAAGTGAACGGTGCTAATAGTGCAAAGCTAACGGGTTAGCTAAGGTGCTGTATTCATATGCTAAAAGACTAGCGGAGTACTGTGTATTGCCTATGAAAAGGCTAATGATCTATTGGTTATGGAAAGTAATTTTGCTTTTCAACACTATTGCTAGCTGTGGGTATTTTGTTGAATGAATGTTAGTACAAGTTGTGAGTTTAATTGTTTAACTGGAGTTTATGGAGAAGTAACTTTAAAGAGGCTAATTTTTAGTGCATTCTTTCTACTGTTACCGGTGCAGGGAGGGATACATAAGCATGCATGTCTTAATGCCTCTAGATTAGAACACTGTAGCTTAAATTATGGGAAAATAATACAATTTGAGAGATTTTTACATGCAATTTATGCAATTATATTAAGAATAGTGTTAATGTTACCAAATCCCGTCTACGGAAAGCCGTTCCACTCCCTATTCAGCCCCATTGTACCGAATTTGATTGCAGTTCCACCAGAGTTCCACTGGGGGTGATCGCGGTCCAGTGCTAAATGAATGGGACTTTATGGAGCTAGACAACTAAATTTGTCTCTTTCGCCTGATTGTCGTTCAGGCTCAGATTTGATTGTAGTTTTTGCAAGTTCAACATGGATTATAGGTCAAAAGTTGAATGAATGAGTACTTGTGTCCTTTCGATTTCTTACAGGTTGAGTCGTTGTTGCCCATAACACGCTAGCATTCTGCTAATGAATGCTGATTGGTCAGTGAAGGACTGATTACGATCGGAGATCCCGCTTGACGGCATCCAAACCAGAACCAGAATGTCAGAGTGAATATTTCGGCGTGGTCTTTAAAACATTAGCAAACCTCTTTCTAGCACGTGTATTAACAGGGAGAGTCTAACCTGTCAGCTGTGTTGTATTAACAGGGATAGCCTAACCTGTCAGCTGTGTTGTCGAAGGAAGCGACTCAGAGCTTGCCGTAAAGCAGTATCTCTGGCCGTATATGTGTATGACGTCACTGACATTTTAAAAGGCTTTTTAGAACAAAAAAGCCACTTTAAAAAAAATCTAACACCCAGCAGTGTGTATTTTCTTAGCCTCCCCTTTCGAATGCGACATTCAAATTTCTAGACAAAAAATTACATCCTGAGAAAAGTGGATTTTGAGGGGTATTGCTCCATAGAGTCCCATTCATTCTGCACTGGTCTGTGAGCGCCCCCTATATGGAACTCTGGTGGAACTGCAACCAGTTCAGAAGCCGGAAGTAACGAGAGAGTGGAACTTCTTCCCTTATTAGAAATTCTTTGATGTTACTAAGGTAGGGCCCATACAACTTGAATTAGAAATATATTTTTTGTATAAAGGTTACCTATTAATATAAATTTACTTTTGATACCTGAAAGGGATTTATATACTTTTGATAGTTAAGAGAAGAAATTTCAGAACGGTTGTACAACTGAATAGAGATTTAGATATTTCAATATGGGTTAACTGAAATATCAGCTCATTTTATTTTCATTGTAGCCTAAGCAATTGATTTTATTACTGAATAGTAATTGAGAGAACTGATTTGGCCTTATCTACAGGTGGAGGAGGTGGAGATTTGAGAAGCGCTACGCACGGGAGGTCCGGTCCAGAGAGGGATATTGGATCACATTGACTCTTCAGATCTCAGAGTCTTCCAGGGTTTAGAGATTCCCAGTTCAGTTGGCTGGGTGGCGAGCTACAGGATCGAGACTCTGTACAGATTGCCCTGGATTCCTTCTTCATGGTGGTAGGACAAACGGAAACCAAACTCATATGGGCCCCAACGTTGAACATCTCTGAACTCTTGTCATCAAAGAACTATTGAGCTCATAGAACTGAAAATGGTTTCTTTTATGTGCGCACTTTATTATTTCAGTTGTTATTTTTCATGCCTGTGTTTTATCTGTATATGTGTATGCCATGTTTCTGTGTATATTAATACACTTCTCAAACTTCATCCTGGTTTCCTAGTCTCTTTATTGATGTTCAATTCTCTGGCTCTTAACAATCTAGTTTTCTTCTGGTTCTGGTCCAAATTCACACTGATATCAACTAAATAACACTACTACGAGCTATTTCATGAATGTACATTCTTACTACATTGTAATAAGGTTTACAGATACTGTTTTTACTTGTGTTTCTGTTGTATCTGCTAGCCTTTGCAACTCATTTATAAATGCTTTGTAAAGCATAGCAAGTCCTCACTTTAGATGGGCTCACGCCATGTAGTCAACTAATCAGTAGTAACTTATGAGTTAATCATGAATTGATGTGTTGGTAAGTGCTTGTTAAAGATGCATTAACACACTAACTATCCATAGGCATATTTCTGAAGGCATGTCCAAATAGAACAATACATGTGTGTGTCCAGGTTCTGTTAGCCTTTGCACCTCATTTATAAATGCTTTGTAAAGCATAGAAAGTACTCACTTTAGATGGGCTCACACAATATACTTAACTAATCATCAGTAACTCCTGAATTAGTCATGGATTACATTATTGGTAAGTATTTGTAACAGATGTGTTAACACCCCAGCTATTAGTTTAGGCCTTTTTCTTAATCATAACATTTTATTTAAGACATGAACAAATGTACAGGTACTCAGGTAGGTACTCAGGAACGTAAAACCTTTTACGTTCCTGAGTACCTAGTTGATAATGGTAAAATTACTTCAATTACAAATGGTTAATGCATCATTTTGGAATTATTAAAAAATAAACTGATAAACATTTTACATGAGCTTACTTACTATAGACCAACCATTTACTAACTGTATTTACAAATGCTTTACTGATTAGAATAAATGTAGGAACTATGATTTAGAAATGATAAACAAAGAAATTACTAATGGTTTGTAGATAGTTTATAAAGGGAAAATTATTTAAATTACCAATGGTTTTTGCAATACTTAGAAAGTGTCAAACCTCTATTTATAAACATAATTATTGAGAGTTTTATTTACTATGAACAAACCATGTATGAGTGTGTATACAAATGCTTTATTTATGAGAATTAACATAGGAGCAATGCTTTACAAATGATGAACAAAGCATTTAGTAATAGTTTGCAACTGGTTTATAATGGGAAAATGATTTCATTTATAAATGGTTGTTTCATTATTTGTTAAGTATAAACATATTTTTCAAGATAGGCTTATTTACTATGAACAAACCAATTATAACTATGTGAACAAATACTTTACTCATGATGAACTATGTATGAACAATTAATAAGTAATAATGAGAAAACCATTAACTAATAGTTAACTAATGCTTAATAAATGATGAATTATGGATAGTTATTATAAAGTGCTACCAAAAAAAAATCGGATTCTAAAATAGCTACCATGAACCAACACAAACTTGTGGTGTTCAATTAAATGGACTGGAGTGCAGCAAACTAATTTGCAACTAACCAATTCCTACAAAGGAAAAATAAAAGCCAGCGCTAGAGCAAGCGCAGTCTGTATGCAATTTTTCATCGCTTATAATGACTGTATGCATGTATTGCTCAGTAAACCAAGGAGGTGTAGTAAGAGTGGTTTTCTTTGGCATGATGGAGTCCCCACGTTCTCTGGTATGCTGAGGAATTTGATGAATAAAAGTTGTCTAAATGATTCTTGCAATTCTGTAATTGTACAACTGTAAATGTCTGATCTTAAGATCAGTGCTATATATGCTATACCAGTCACCTATGTGGGAGCATTGTTATAGCTGTCTTTTTTTAATTTGTGTTGGTGGTTTTGCTTTTATTGTGTTGTATGCTTTTGAAATCTAAATTGTAAATTAATTGTAAATGTAACAATAAAGCTATCATATCATTATCACAGACGCAGGATCATTGTTTGTGTATTAGTTGGCAGAGGAGCAAACACACAGAACAAATCATAAAATAACTTTTGTGTCAAAGAAAAACCTCTTTCAGTTTGCATCCCATTGTTTCTGCTTTTATGCAGCAACTGCAACACCTCTGCCTGGAAGACCCTGCAGCGGGTGAGGGAACAGCCAAAAGATCATTGCCTGCCCCCTGCCTTCCATTTAGGACATTTAGAAAGAAAAAAAAATCCTCTCACCCCATCCCACTGCCGTCTGGAAAAAGGTTCAGCAGCATCCGGGACAGAAGCACAAGACTGTCTGAACCACTTCTTCCCATAATGCTGCTATAGGTTACTTAACTCTTTACTCCCCCCTGGAGAGCACTGCGGACTCATAAGGCAGATGTATGCTTCTGCATTAAATTGATGCTGTGGCTACGTACATAGGTATGTGGCGATACCGACCCTACGCCATAGTCTGACGTGCACCTCTCAAAAAATTAACATGCACGTCACTCGGCCGTGGCTTAGTAGTGTTGCACTATGACTCTAGAATCATAGTGGAACCTAGGAACCAATAATCAGTCGGGGGGTGGGCCCACGGAAGAATTCCGTGAAATGAACACGGCCCACGGAAGTGAAATGAACACTGCCCCTTAAGTTAAGGAAAAGGTCGTGGGTGGGCTTACGTTTCCATGACACGCGGGATGGTTGGGTTTAGGAAAACAATAACGGGACGCGGGACAACAACAGGACGGTTGGGTTTAGTAAAAGAAAAAAAGCAACGGTTGGGTTTAGGAAACGTGACACGCGGGACACTATCCCCGGTCTCCTGGGTTAAAGTCCTGTGTTTGACCCATCCACCACCCCAACCAACCTCCCTATGCAGATTTTCGGGCATTAATACTACTCGCTACCGTAGTCGCTCCTAATGCTACGTCATCTTCTCATTGACTTTACATTGGAATTGTTTTCCGTGGTGGCCACACAGAATTTTCAGACATTCCGTGCCACCACCACGTAATGCGGTGTTAACAGTTTGTGATAATTTCACAGAATTCTGTGAGACCAGGCTGACCTGAAAACACACACACACACACACACACACACACACACACACACACACACACACACACACACACACACACACACACACACACACCTTGTAAAGGCACCTCTGTCCCCCCATGGTGCAGCCAGCCATGGTTCTCCACTTCTTAATCTGTGAGACCAGGGATTCATAAACCACTTGGCATGGTATCCCAAAGTACCTGCATGAGAGAAAGAAGCACAGTCCACTGTTTAGGTCCATGTGTTGGTTGCCTTGAAACAACTCAAGTGGGCATTGTAAATGAAATGGTGCCATCTAGTGGACATTAGTTGTGAGTGCTGTTCTTTAATAATATGACAGCTTTCTGCTGTCTTTATAACGAAGCGTTTGAAAGGCTGACCTATCATTACTGCTTTTTTTACAGCAGAATTTTAGTGATACTACGGTACTTGGCTGTGCTCAACATAATTTTCAACATTTTGTTTTTTATTGAACTTAATGAATGAAATAAAATCCAAATCTAAAAAAGCTGCACAATTATATCATTTCATAGCACATAGGAGCTTTGTCAGTTTTTGTGTAACTTCTCTTAAGGCAGGTTATCTAAAAAGGTTATGTCAAGATGGCCTGAGCCAATTAAAAAGTGTGTAAAAGTGAGACCAACGCTCTTCATTATGAGGATTACTGTCTCAGTCCAGTCTATGTTCAGGGCTGAAGCTCAGCTGAAGGATATTTTCCATTCACAATGGAAATGACATATCAGTGGCCTGCTCTTTGATTTGACTGGCTGGTTCATTTAATTACATAATAATAAGATGATCACATGACTTCATGTTTTTTCCCAAAATATCCCCAAATGCATTCACAATTGTTATGACTGGGCACATCAGAAATGTCCAAATAAGTTCAGTTGATATAGAAATGAAACAACATGTGTAAAATAAAATAAAGTTCAATATATTGTGTTTATGTTCAGAACGTGTCAGATAGGAGTTGATTTTACTGTAACACAATGATAATTTCTTTTGCAAGTTCCATTTTGCTCATGAGATTAGATTGTCGGGCAATACACATGGCCTCAAGTGGCTTTTGTAGGCCACTGTCCCTACACAATGTGAGTTGTGCATGTGTAGAACGGCCGCCATCTGTGACAGCTAGCTACGTCAACACCACGTGGACAAACGGTGAAAAGAAAGGGTCTATATTTATATATATACACATACATACATACATACATACATACATACAGACATAGGTATATAAATATAGGCCTCTATATATATGTTTTATTTTCCTTTTGTTTTTTTATGGGCAGTTGGTAGTTGTGCTGTTGGTGTTTAGCCGCTACAGAGCTCCGCGACACCGGTTACAGAGCTCTGTTGTCAGTCTTGCCTGGGCCCAGGACGAGATAATCTTAGATGGCACCTACCCCCGCGCCCAGATCTCTCTTTTTCCCTTGCTCTTCCTCTCTTCTGCTCTTCCTCTCCTGTTCCTCTCCTCTGATCTTCCTCTCCTCTCCTCTCTTCTTCTCTCCTCACATCTCTCGCTGAAATTAAGTGTGTGATCAGTCTCCGATCCATCCTGCTCAGACCCTCCGCTCTGGGGCAGCGGGCCGCGAAATTTTTTTTTTCAGAATGATACGGGAAGAACCCACCCTACTCTCTGAATGGCTAGTACTCGTTGCCTACTCTGGTGGGATTGGTTATGTTTAGGCAAGAGGAGTGGGATTTATGGTTAGGGTAAGAAAGTCAGGTTTAGCCAATCAGGGATGAGTTCCCGAATGAATATTCATGAGTCTTCCCCTACCATCCTGCAAAAAAAAAAAACTCTCTCTTTTCTCTCTCACCGGTAGCCTCACTCTGTCCCTCTGTTGCGGGGCAGTGGGCCCCTCCCGCATCACTCTCTCTGTCACCTGACTGCAGCTGGATCTCTCTCCTCTCTGACGGAGCTACCAAACTCAACTGTTTCTGTCAAAGATAACGTGTTGTGTCAGGCTTTTATACAAGCTAATGGACGTTAACATTAGAGCTGGCCTGTTAGGTTACGATACAAGGCTCGTAAACCTTGGCTGCGCTGTTTCTTACCTTGCTCTACGTTACTAGTTCCAGCCTTACCGTCACCACCTTTTTCTAAATATTTGTTTAGGGCCTCTACAGGTGCTGGTCATATAATTAGAATATCATGAAAAAGTTGATTTATTTCAGTAATTCTATTCAAAAAGTGAAACTTGTATAATGTATACATTCATTCCACATAGACTGATATATTTCACGTGTTTATTTCTTTTAATTTTGATGATTATAACTGACAACTAATGAAAACACCAAATTCAGAATCTCAGAAAATTAGAATATTGTGACAAGGTTTAATATTGAACACCTGGTGCCACACTCTAATCAACTAATTAACTCAAAACACCTGCAAAGGCCTTTAAATGGTCTTTCAGTCTAGTTCTGTAGGCTACACAATCATGGGGAAGACTGCTGACTTGCTGTCCAAAGACGACCATTGACACCTTGCACAAGGAGGGCAAGACACAAAAGGTCATTGCTAAAGAGGCTGGCTGTTCACAGAGCTCTGTGTCCAAGCACATTAATAGAGAGGCGAAGGGAAGGAAAAGATGTGGTATAAAAAAGTGTACAAGCAATAGGGATAACCGCACCCTGGAGAGGATTGTGAAACAAAACCCATTAAAAAATGTGGAGGAGATTCACAAAGAGTGGACTGCAGCTGGAGTCAGTGCTTCAAGAACCACCATGCACAGACGTATGCAAGACATGGGTTTCAGCTGTTGCATTCCTTGTGTCAAGCCACTCTTGAACAAAACACAGCGTCAGAAGCGTCTCGCCTGGGCTAAAGACAAAAAGGACTGGACTGCTGCTGAGTGGTCCAAAGTTATGTTCTCTGATGAAAGTAAATTTTGCATTTCCTTTGGAAGTCAAGGTCCCAGAGTCTGGAGGAAGAGAGGAGAGGCACAGAATCCACGTTGCTTGAAGTCCAGTGTAAAGTTTCCACAGTCAGTAATGGTTTGGGGTGCCATGTCATCTGCTGGTGTTGGTCCACTGTGTTTTCTGAGGTCCAGGGTCAACGCAGCTGTCTACCAGAACGTTTTAGAGCACTTCATGCTTCCTGCTGCTGACCAACTTTATGGAGATGCAGATTTCATTTTCCAACAGGACTTGGCACCTGCACACAGTGCCAAAGCTACCAGTACCTGGTTTAAGGACCATGGTATCCCTGTTCTTAATTGGCCAGCAAACTCGCCTGACCTTAACCCTATAGAAAATCTATGGGGTATTGTGAAGAGGATGATGCGATGCGCCAGACCCAACAATGCAGAAGAGCTGAAGGCCACTATCAGAGCAACCTGGGGTCTCCTAACACCTGAGCAGTTCCACAGACTGATCGACTCCATGCCACGCCGCAATGCTGCAGTAAATCGGGCAAAAGGAGCCCCAACTAAGTATTGAGTGCTGTACATGCTCATACTTTTCATGTTCATACTTTTCAGTTGGCCAACATTTCTAAAAATCCTTTTTTGTATTGGTCTTAAGTAATATTCTAATTTTCGAAGATACTGAATTTGGGATTTTCATTAGTTGTCAGTTATAATCATCACAATTAAAAGAAATGAACATTTGAAATATATCACTCTGTGTGTGATGAATGAATATAATATACGAATTTCACTTTTTGAATGGAATTACTGACATAAATCAACTTTTTCATGATATTCTAATTATATGACCAGCACCGGTATTTTCTTCTTCTCTTCTTCTCTTTTCTTTCCTTTTCTGAGCACCGGACTTGTGCTGACCGGACATTTTGAGTGTACTGAACTTCAAATCAAATGACAACATCAAATTTTGATCAGTGGCCAAACCATTTTTGTGTTGGGGGTGGGGGGGTTCTTGACCACTATTTCAAGGACAATTAGGAAGAAAACAAATAAAAAGCCTTTATGTAACGCAAATATTACATATGTTTTCCACAAATAGGCCTTTTTTTTTATTTATAATTATTCCATAATTTAGGGTTACGGTTAGGGTAACCCTACCCTGGGCCCAGGACAACAGACCCGTTTGTCCCCCCCTATCGGCGGGCGTGTCTGTCGTATCAGCGGCAGTTGATAGTTGTGTTCAGCCACCAATCGGTGACTGTGAGCCGGCTACAAGCACTGCCAGATGATGGTCCTTTCAGGGGCCATAGTAGTTAAGTTTAGCCAGAAAAAGTGTGCATAATTCTGCCACGACAGTTAATTTGAGGCACCAAAATTACCGTGGTTTGGATTAAAACACAAGAGGAAGAAACACGCATTTCCTGGGTGAAAGGACTTGTTTTCGCACTTCGTCCAAGTAGTGTTGCCGTATCTAGCTGTCAAAAATGGCGGCCGTTCAGCACATGCGCGACTCACATCGAGTAAAGCCCCTGACACACCAACCCGGTGGCTGACCGTCGGCAGAAAAGGCAGTGGGACTGATCAGTCTGCTCCCCCAGGTCCAAAAAGTACCTCGGAACAGACCGAAGCGACGCCGTCTTGAGCATAGGTTCTGCGCATGATACAAAAAGTAAAAACCGGAAATGACGACCGCGTCACGTGGGTCTGGCTTCTCCAGCGGCTTGTTCGAAATACGATCTATTATTTTACGAAAATAGTTCACTGAAACGTGTTTCTGAAAACATTTTAAGCGAGAATAGGCCATACAGTTGCTGAATCTGTCTTCATTTCAGATCGACAAAGGTCAGTCAGTCAAGGTTTGTCACTCATCCCGCTCGTTATTTCCGGGTTAGCACTCCACCAATCAGATTGGTGGAGTGAGTCCGACTGTCCGCCCTCCGACCCAGCAAGTCAGGTCGGCCAAAATGAAGGCTGACAGATGACGGTACGGAACACACCAAACAGACTCGAGTCACCGACCTCGCCAGACTGTCTGACGGACGATTATCGGGTTGGTGTGTCAGGGGCTTAAGGGACTCACATTGTGTCTTGACAGCCATAACTTCCAGTTGCACACTGGAAATATCAAAATCTAATTGCCATGGAGTTTGCTGGCATACATCCTGCCTTGAAATGACCTCCTGATCTTCCCTGTTATGCCACTCAATGGACAAACTGGCTGCAAGAAAAGCAGCAACCAGCAAAGATCAGCATGTATGGTAAACATTTGAGAAGTCACTGTAAATTCTCTCAACACCAAGTAAAATACTGAAAGTTAAAAAGTGACAGGTAAAACCTGTCTGTCACTTTTTACACTCATTAATTAATGCATTAACCACAGGTGTTATGTAACATTATAATAAGCCAAATACAGTAAAACTGTTATGGAAATAACCTTTATCCACACTAATGGAATGACATCTAACAGAATATTTGCTAAATATCACTAGAACCTGAACCAAAACCTCTGGTACAAACTAATCAAATACTCGTCATTTTAAGCTTGACAAAGGCAGAACTTACTACAGGGCTAGCATTGTATTGCAAGGCATTCCTGTTGATTAGTGCGCTGCAGTAGTGCTTAGTATGAACTGAGCAAACTGGCACAGAAAGTATCTATTCAATTCATTTCACCAATACAGAGTGGAGTACAAAGGCATTCTAAAAACAGTGGCTTAAATTCATTCTAGCCATGAAACAAAAAGCCAATACCAAGAGAACATTAATACTTTAGTACATTTAATAATCACCTGTTTGCAGATGCGATTTAATGAATTATTATATGATCACGATTTGTGCAGAAGTAGGCAATATTAAGTAGTTGTATGAAACCAAAACAAAAACCAAACATAACACATCTACCAAAGTACATTAGAAATAAAGCATACCATTCTACTTTGCACTGAGCATGGAGCGGTCCGGCACAACAAAGCTCAGAGGCGCCAACTGTCAGGAGCACTGCGACAAACCAACGGACTGGATGCATTTTGCTCCAAAATGCCCCAGCAAGGTTTCGCCAGGATTTAATACTCATACTGACAACAGCTCAGCTGACTGAGAGACAGAAAATCACAGGATGGTCATGTGCTTTCCTGAAAAGGAAACCGCCTTAATTCAATTTACTTCAGAGGCAGGGCGTAATTTTGGGTCTAACATTGGGGGGGGGGGGTTGAGATCTCCAACTATCTAGGGAGGTCCAAAAGGCGACAAAGGTCAGAAAGAGCCCCAAAGAATTTGAAAAAAAAACAAAAAAATGCGATAAAAACGTCAAATAAGTGTCCAAAAACATTGAAAAGCAACAACAAATAAGGAAAAAGCCCAGTTTTGATTATCAGTAAAGCACATGACCATTGCCAAAATTCTACGCCCCCCCCCATCCCTCCCGTAAATTTCAAATTTGCTTCAGAGGAAGAAACAATAAAGAGAGGCTGCAAAGATGTGGCAGTATGTGATAGAGCAGAAGAGATCCACACGTTTCCCACCTACATGGTATACAGTGTGCCAATGTCTTTGAGACAAAAAACTTCTACGTAATCAAAGAAATGACAGAATATAAAGAAACATTTACTGCAGCAGTCATTTAGCCTGTTCCAGTATACACACCCCAAAAGAGCATACAGTTTCATTTCTGCTTGGTTGCTGAGCACTCTCAACAGTCGTGTCTCTACAAAAGACGATATGTCCCACCCCATCTCACATTTATACCTCAGTAACTGGAATAAGTAATAATGATGCAGAGTGATCCCAGTTAAACTCTTCCACCCTGTCAGCTCTGGACAGACTGCTGTCTTTTACTCATGGGTGAGCACAGTAATGAAAGTATTAACATGGCAAAAACTACCCGAGCACATGACAATCACATCAATGGCCAGACTTGTAGAGTTTATTGACATGCTTCTGTTTCATCGAAAATTTTCGAAGCATTTTCTGTAATTTCTGCTGCTTTTTTCAACTTTTCCGTTGCTTTGTTTTTACACTTTTGTTGCTTTTTTCGACTTTTGTCGCATTTTGTCGACATAAAGCCCTAAAAAGGTCAGAAAAAAACTTCCTTAGCCAACTAAGAGTTTAGCAAATCAAGCAAAACAAAGATTATAAACATTTTTAAAAGCAAATTTATTGTGAACCTAAATTGATATGCGGGCCAGATCAAAATGTGTGAGCGGCCGGGTTCGGCCCGCGGGCCTTGAATTTGACACCTCTGTGCTAGATTTATAAATTAATTTACAGTAGATATGCATCTTGCAAAAATGACAAAAAGGACACCCTCTTCTGTGTTTATAAATTATACATCCATGCTCAATTCGCCAATATTCAACCAGCCCTGAGTACTACCGTATACAATATGCAGATGAATACCACAAATGCCTGGAGATCCCTGTTTAGCGTGGACTGTTGCCGTGTGGACGAGGCAATCTTGGTTTGTGGTCTACATAAGAATCCTAAGAAGGCGGGCTAGGGAAAACAGACACTCTCACAAGATGCTGCCTGGTCGATGAAAGACTGGTATTGCAGAGAATCCACATGTTACACCCTTTCAACCAGAGAGCAATGTAAGTAAACTTCTAAACCACTGGCTTCATTTCAGGCAGTCAAATGAGTTGATCTACATTATGTCCCTCAGTCCATTTAACTAATATCTTTTATCTCACTGTTTTGCACTCATTAGCTTCTTAACTGTAAAACCATGTCTACAACACACAGGGGGTGACCTGGTTGGACTTTTCCTACACAAAAGAGGTATATAGACGAGGTGGCTGCCAAACACATCCTAACGATCTCCTAACGACTGCTAACACTCTAACAATTCCTCACGATTCTTAACAAGTCCTAACATATCCGAACGAGGTCCTAACACAGATCCCAACATTGCTAACAATTGCTGCCTCAACGCACGGTTGTCGGATTGGTGAGTGACCTTAGCCATCATACAGCGTAAGGTTGTCATGCGAATCTTGTCGCTGATTGGATGGCCACCTTTCAGAGAGACTTTTCTTGACGCAGGTATCATTCTACGGTACGTACGTGTTATGATAATAGTAGACTTCAGGGTGAATGTTTAAGTCTATGAGACAGTAGGTTTTGCTAGCTACTTTAGATTAACGTGGTAAACAACGTTGAAAGGGAAATGTAACGACTGAGATAACGTTAACGTTAGCCCTATACGTTAAGCTGGCCACTGTTGTGAACTTTTCTAATTAAACTGCGATACATTTAGTCTCTTTCTTTCTGTTACATTAACACATTAGGATTGTACTACGGTATTTATTTGTGTAAGGTTAATTATTAGATTACTACTACTAGACTACTAACGTAAGCTAGCCGTTTGTTTGTTTGTTTGTATGTTTGATCTGTTTATGTCGTCGTCGTTTAAGAGATTTTTCTACAATAAGTGGTGGTCATCTTAAGCTATGTTTTGTGTCGTTGACCTGACGTGAAAACTGTTAAGGCTTGAGGTGATTTTGTGTGCTTTTTTGACCTCAGGATTAACTTTCTGACTAAAATAAATTGTAAATGAATTACTGTTACCAATGAACATATTTGTCATTTCATAGGGTAATGCAGCGTATTGGTGATTGTCCTCTGACCCCCCTGAAAGGTCAAATTACTGTCCCCAAACAAGACATATTTGGGAAAAGGATCCCCTGCAAGTGTTGATACCACCAGGTAAGCGATGCCATTGAATCATTAAACCTGTGATGTGATGCAAATATACTGGAGAATGGTTTCTCCTCTTTTTTTCAGTGTGAGTATGTAATTATTTGGGTGCAGAGTATTGTTAGGCTTAGGGGAAATGTACTTTAAATGTAAACCCAGTTGTGTTTTTCCCAGTCAGCAGAGAAGGTCAGCTGAGTGCTCCATAGGCCAGTGCTGCAGCTGTAACAAATGAGAGTTCACAGGCCAGTGCAGGCGCAGCAGCTCCAGGTTCGCAGGCCAGTGCAGCAGCTGGGAAAGCTCCTTCTCCACAGGCCAGTGCTGCAGCTGGAACAAGTGAGAGTTTACAGGCCAGTGCAGGTGCAGCAGCTACAGGTTTTCAGGCCAGTGCAGCAGCTGGGAAAGCTGTTAAAGTTCCAGGACCACAAACAGGTGTCAGAAAGGTCCGGCTCTGTGCAGGATGAGCGAGGGGAAGTCTGTCACGTGCTCGCTGTGTAGTCTGGAGGTGATGTGCGAGAACTACACGCAGCACCTGTCACACTACCACGTCCAGGAGCAGTGTGAGCAGTGTGGTGCAAAAGCCCGGGGGACTGTTGGATTGTCACAGCAGAGGAATGTCACCTTTTGACCTGTCCAACAGATCTCCCAGATGTTACTGCTCCTACCACTGCCATAGCCCAAGAGACGACACCGGCAACACAGTGACCCACCCGATGTTCCTGATCCTGTTCCTGCTCCTCCTACAGCCCATGAGACGTCACCAGCACCACCACGACACCCACTCACTCTGCAGCCTCCTGAGGTAAACTGGGTGAGTTTTCTACCAAAGCAGTTCACAGAGTCATCCAGCCAGCTGACCAGGAGTGGATCGCCCACATTTAATATAATAGTACTGGACAGCTGAAACAAAATCTGTCTCAGAACTGGTTTCATCCCCCCAGCCCCACCAAATCCACCTCACCTCCTGATCCACATAATTATTCCGCCAGCGGATGTTCCTGTGGGCTCCAATACAGATGTGGGGCATCCCTCTGAAATGCACCTAGTGTAATAGGAAGATGCACCATTCTGGCATTTACACTAAAGTCAGGGAGGTAATTGACATTGATTCAAAGTATTACCTGGTGGGTGGAGACTATCCAAGGTGCAGCAAATGCATGATTCCCGTCTGCCCTTGGAGCATTGACATTTTAAAACAGCTTGATCCCTCCCACGGTTACAAATTCCCAGCTGTCCTCACAACCCAATTGGCACTGGACAGGAGGTGTGTTGCGATGTTACACCCAAGAACATTAGGGAACAGCTCCAGCTATTTACAGCAAGCCTTGCAGGAGATACACAGTGAGGAGTGGGCTAGGCGGACCATCAACTACCTCACTGATTGTGAGATCCACAAAACGTCCTGTGTCCACCACCAGTCTGAAACTGTGTATCAGCCACCACCACCCTTCAGTCCTCTGCCCCTGGCCCAGTGGTTTGAGACGGTTCATGCCAATGACATTCTGAGTCACTTGACGAGTTGAAGGGTGTCATCACTTCAACGTTTGGTAGAATCTTGAAACTGGACTCTACTAAGAAGGTAAATGTAAACCTATGTTAACTTGATTTCATTCTGTTTGTTAGCATAGCTGATGATTTCTGAGACATTATTTTTTTTTCAGATCACAAAAAAACTGGTGGCATTAAGGGCACAGCCACATGGATGTCAAATATCGGCAATGAATTTGGGCAAGTGCTGAATTCTGTGCTGACCACTGGTGGGGGGCTGGCCTTGATGACCTTTGTCAAGGCATCGTCCAAAGGTACAGAGATGCTGGTGAGTCACAGCCAGATGCCATATACAGTATGTGGACAGAGACTGCTGCAGTGAGACAGGTGTGTTGCCTTCAATTTGTGTTGTGATGTGTCTTATGAATTACATTTGCTAAAACAATAGTTTTGGCAGGAGATCAATGCAGTTGGAACTGGAAACAAATAGAGATGCATTTATTTACTGGCTGTTGCTTATTGTTATAGGGGTGGGTCTAGTTCTCACTTGGTTTCGGCCATGGATGTCAACGGTGAGACTGGATATTTTCCATTTTATGAGGCAGTTCACCAAGGGTCTTACAACGGAGCACCATCCACTGTATGGCACGTTTTGCTCAAAGTTATCCACTTGTATCTTTGAGTGGGACAAAGAGGACATTCACCGCCTCAAAGGGGCCAAGAGGGCAGAATTTAAAAAAACACCAGGGTCACATACCCACTGACTTTCAGGTGTTATCCAGCATCACATCCAGTGAGCTGGTCAAGCACTGCCGCAGGAGAAGGAGGTTGAGGAGACTCGCGTTCTGATCAAGCAACTGCTGGATTCCGTATAGGAGTCCAGCAGTGAGCCCCCCAAGAAGCGGAAAACCAAAGAAAGCTACCACTATTAGTGTAAAATATGTGTTCAGTCAAAGAGCAAACTTACTGGCCCTACATAGTTACGTCGGAAATGGTACTGTCCTGCATCTGGACAGACCATTACAGAGTGGAAGAGCTCATTATAGAATACATATGTACAGTTGTGTTCAGAATAATAGCAGTGTGTTTAAAAAAGTGAATAATGCTCAAAAATCCTTAGAATAGCTTTTAATTCCATAATATCAATGTATTGGGAACACTGCACATTCAATTCCAAATCAAAACATGACCAAAATTGATCAAGTTTGTGTTATACCTTTACAGAAAGTGTTTTTCTTTACAAACTAAAACATTTACTGTATAAACTGAAAAATGTCTCAAGGGTTTGCTTTACTTTGAATCATGCACTTATATTTAGTTGCATAACCATTATTTCTGAGAACTGCTTCACATCTGTGTTGCATGGAGTCGACCAACTTCTGGCACCTGTGAACAGGTATTCCAGCCAAGGACGATTGAACTACATTCCACAATTCCTCTGCATTACTGGGTTTTGCCTCAGAAACAGCATTTGTGATGTCACCCCACAAGTTTTCTATGGGATTGAAGTCTGGGGATTGGGCTGGCCACTCCATAACATCAATCTTGTTCATCTGGAACCAAGACTTTGCTCGCTTACTGGTGTGTTTTGGGTCATTGTCTTGTTGAAAGACCCATTTCAAAAGGCATTTCCTCTTCAGCATAAGGCAACATGACCTCTTCAAGTATTTTGATGTATTGAAACTGATCCATGATCCCTGGTATGCGATAAATAGGCCCAACACCACAGTATGAGAAACAACCCCATAACATGATTTTTGCACCACCATGCTTTACTGTCTTCACAGTGTACTGTGGCTTGAATTCAGTGCATGGGGGTCATCGGACAAACTGTCTGCGGCCCCTAGACCCAAAAAGAACAATTTTTCTCTCATCAGTCCACAGAATGTTGCACCATTTCTCCTTTGGCCAGTCAATGTGTCCTTTGGCAAATTTCAACCTATTCAGTACATGTCTTTTTTTCAGCAATGGGACTTTGCAGGGGCTTCTAGCTGATAGCTTTGCTTCACATAGCCATCTTCTGATCGTAACAGTACTCACAGGTAACTTTAAGACTTCTTTGATTTTCCTGGAGCTGATCATTTGTTGAGCCTTTGCCATTTTGGCTATTCTTCGATCCATTCGAATGGTAGTTGACCGTTTTTTCCCACATTGTTCAGGCTTTGGATGCCATTTCAAGGCATTTGAAATTATTTTGGATGAGCAGCCTATAATTTTCTGCACTTCTTTATATGTTTTCCCCTCTCCAATCAACTTTTTAATCAAAGTCTGCTGTTCCTCAGAGCAATGTCTGGAACGACCCATTTTGCTGAGTATTTCAGTGTGAAATGCACTATAACCAGCATGCACAACATTTGCTTCTTTCCTTCCTTAAATATGGGCCATAATTGACACCTGCTTCTTCACAGAATCAATCACCTCACTAAGTGAACACAACACTGCTATTATTTTGAACATGCCTCTTTCAATTACAGATTCAATTACACAGAATGAGCAGCATGCATGTCATGATTGTTGGGTCTGTTGGTTTTCTATGACTCTACAACACTTACTAGTAAATTATTTGCGATGTAGAAATATCACTTCTACAAAAAAAATTTGATTTATGAGTTTAGTGATGTTGGTCTGCTATTATTTTGAACACAACTGTATATAGTTGTTTTTATAGTTGTTTTTATAATTGTGCTGTACTTTGATGTTCCATAACAAGCTCATACATTGTGTTATTTTTATTGAAAGTGTTTGTGTTATCTTTGTTATGTTTATCTATGTTTATGTTACATTTTGTTACATTACATTTTTTTGGAGTCCTTTGTGTTGTTTAAAAAAAAAAAAAAACACACATTTGGTGTTGGTGTTATAAAAACTCCGGGAACCATCACCTTATCGTGATGGAGAGGTTTGTGTGTCCCTATGAACCTGAGGGCTGTGTTGTCTGGAGCTTTGTGCTCCTGGTAGGGTCTCCCATGGCAAAGTGGTCTCAGGTGAGGGGCCAGACAAAGAATGGTTCAAAAACCCTATGAGAAATCGAGGAAGAGATAGAGTGACCTTGCCCGGAGGAAGCCCGGGGCCCCCGTCTGGAGCCAGGCCCAGATGGAGGGCCCGTCAGTGAGCGCCTGATGGCCGGGTTTGCCACGGAGCCCGGCCAGGCACAGCCCGAAAAAGCTACGTGGCACCTCTCTCTCCATCCCATGGGCCCACCACCTGTGGGAGGAACCGCTGGGGTTGGGTGCGCTGCCACATGGGTGGCGGTGAAGGTCAGGTGAAGGTCAGGGGCCTCGACGGACCAGACCCGGGCAGCAGAGGCTGGCTCTGGGGACGTGGAATAAGGACATGTCCCCAGTGATCGCCATGCACCAAGTGTTTTTAGCTCCAGTAGAAGAACTAATCTCCATTTAAACTAACACGCCCTGAGGACACTAATTGTTGAAGCTTTGTTGATGGAATTCTTTCCCATTCTTGCTTGATGTACGACTTCAGTTGCTCAACAGTATGCATGCCATGGGCACTAACACTCCCCCCATACCATCATAGCTGCTGGCTTTTGAACTTTGCGCTGATACAATTTGGATGGTCCTTTTCTGCTTTGGCCGAAGGACCTGACGTCGATGATTTCCAAAAACAATTTGAAATGTGGACTGGTCAGACCACAGCACACTTTTCCACTTTGCGTCAGTCCATCTCAGATGAGCTCGGGCCCAGAGAAGCCGGCGGAGTTTCTGATGTGTTGTTGATACAGTATATGGTTTTCGCTTTGGATGAGTTTTAACTTGTACTTGTAGATGTAGTGACGAACTGTGTTAACTGACAATGGTTTTCCAATGTTCTTGAGCCCACGTGGTAATATCCTTTACATAATGATGTCGGTTTTGAATGCAGTGCCGCCTGAGGGATCGAAGGTCACGGGCATTCAATGTTGGTTTCCGGCCTTGCCTCCTCTTTTGAATCTTTTGATGATGTTATGGACTGTATATCTATATGTATATGACTGTAGATGATGAAATCCCCAAATCACCCCATCCACCCCATCCATACTTGTAAATGCCTTTTGGGGATGCTCCTTTTATACCCACTCATGACCAATTAACCTGTTCACCTGTGGAATATTCAAAACAGGTGTTTTTTCCCCAGTCTTTTGTTACCCCTGTCCTAGTTTATATCCTTGACATTCCACTTCCGGGATTGCTCCGGTGCTGCAGGAAATTACGCCTGATGAATGCATTTTCCGTTTCTTTCCGCTTTCTTTGTGTTGGATTTTTAAATTCAGTGGATTTATGAGGACTATGGTTAACTGCTCCTCAGATCTCTACAGGGTAAATCCAGACAGCTAGCTAGACTATCTGTCCAATCTGAGTTTTCTCTCTCACGGCTATTTTGCAGCGGCTCTTTGCGCCGCCCATGAGGATTCTGATTGATCTGAGTTTAAAGAAATGCCATTGAACCTATTCCATTACGTTGACATCACTATGGAGATAATACACGTATATTACATATACACATGAAATACAATGATATGCACAGACTAATTATTCAGAAGTGTGAGAATCGTTGAAAATAAATATTGTTCAGAGCTGCCTTAAAAGAAACATGAAAATGAAAGGAGACAAATGAGTGGAGTGAGTTCTGTGGAGAGTCGAAGGGAGGCGGAGAGGTAGAGAGGGGAGATGAACAAGGAGGTTGACAAATCAACTGGCTTTAGCATATGAGTGATACGTGATATATGAGTAGAGATCATAGAATAGCAGACCACAAGGGAGAAAGAAACACATACTGTAGCTGCTGCGTCAGCTGTGAATGATTTAGGTAGGAGAGCAACAGAAGAGAGACAGAATGAGAGAGTGGCTATTGTGAGGGCTCTTACAGGGCCACAGTGGCCTTGATGGATGAAAACCTGGGAGGAGGAGGCGGAGGAGGAAGACGAGGAGAAGGAGGAGGGGGGGATGAGGCCAGCATTCCTTCTGAATACGACTGCTGAAAGCTCTGCAGCACCTGCAGCCTCCGGTGGGACTACAGGCACTGCCAGGGTTACAGCCACTCAGAGGGGAACAGCCTCTGGGTTCACTCCTCTCCTGGGGAAACAGTGCTCTGCTCTCCTCACTTATCTACTGACAGACTGAGAGCAGAGGAGTGTGCATCAAGAGCCACAATGACAGAGCCAACGTCTAAAAAACAGGGATTTAAAAAGTGTCGCAGTGCCACTTTCAGCATCGATGGCTTCAGCTTCACCATCGGTAAGAGACTGTTTTTTACAGAGTGCTATGATGTGTGAGTGTGTGTGTGTGTGTGTGTGTGTGTGTGTGTGTGTGTGTGTGTGTGTGTGTGTGAGAGAGAGGTTTTGCTTGGTGCTATTGTGTTGCTGAACACATGGTGTTCTTTATTTAAGGCATAATATGTAATGAGTACCTGGTCGCGAACTATAAACACAGCGTTCGAAGTTGGCCCTTTTCCTTTATTTATATTTGCAATGAAGGTGCTCACTCTCCTGGTACATTTTCCATTGTCTGCAGCAAAGTGTCCTTATTCAAATCCGTAACATGACCTTTGATGTCATATGAATGTGAGATCTAGTTGAATGTGAATCAGCCTATATACTGGGGCCCACTAGGTCTGTTGTTTCCTGGCTTGGGGAACCAAACACACACACACACACACACACACACACACACAGTTTTTAAGCGGAGTTTTGAGCCAAAGGTGATCTCCGTGCAGCAAGTGTTTTTAGCTCCAGTAGAAGAACTAATCTCCATTTAAACTAACACGCCCAAACCTCATATCTCATTAACATTCTGGTATACTGGGCATAAACAGGCGGCAGCATGTGTACTCCGCCTGTTGCTGGTAGTTGCCATGGTAATGTTAGTTGGTTTTCTCCGAGAACGAGACGTCATAAATCAGGCGGAGAAACGTTGGCGTCAGTGTCGGTGTTGCCAAAGGTCTCCGTTTGCAGCTGTTGAGACTGCAACACAACCCCGCAGATTCCAAACCAAAACGGGTCAGAAGTGTTTCCAAACGTCTCCGGTTTAGGGGCTCGGAAACTCCAGAGCAGTGTGAATGCGAGTTGTAAACATAGCAAAAGATATTTGTTGTTGAACCAAAATGTAGCAATGTAAATGTAGCCGGAATCTGTGTACGCAGAATTCCGCAGAACTTTCCGCAGAACTTTCCGCAGAACTTTCCGCAGAACTTTCCGCAGAACTTTCCACTTCTCCAAAAGGATGAAGGACATCCACTAGCTCCAGAATCTGCTTCCCCTCTCTAGTTGTGAATACGGTCTCTTTGTTTTTAAGAACTGTGGACAGTTTTAGGTGGTCACAGTTTAGCACTGATTTAAGTTGCCTCAGTGTGGAATTCCAGCATGTGGTAACAGAGGTAGGGATTCCACGCTGTCCAAACTCCTTCTTAGATTTATCCTTGAAAGAGATGCTGATGTTGAGCAAGGAGCCAACTGAAGAGTATGTGCAAAACATTGAAGTTGTGTATGGGTTTTTGCTCTCAAGGAATTATCAAGCCTCTCTTGCTCTTCCACTGTCAGAATTATCAAGGTAATCTTCTTCACCTACCAGTCCTGGAAAACGTGTAGTGAAAGCTTTTTTCATGTTTGCGCCATTGTCACAGATGATGTCAACCTTTTTCCTGATCTCGTACTCTTCACAAATTCTCCCGTCGTCTCCATCGTTTGGTCTAAGGTCATAAAACTCAGTCCCAGTCAGTCTTTTTCCCATCTGGACGTTCAGACAAAATCAAACATGTTTGATATTATCTTAAGTTTAAAGTCTTGGTGGTGAAGTTAAATCATGTGAACATTGTCAACAACCAATGGGTGCTCTCCCTCCAGCACCAAACAGGAAGCAGCAAACGGCTAGAGACAGTGGTGTTTATGGTTGCTATGGCGGCGCACTCAACCCTAAAGAGGGAAAGTTGCAGATTTGAAGTCTGAGTCATCCACGGGAGATAAACACAGACCTCTGGGTCCTGGAGACATTCATCTGCATGTACGGCAGAACAGAAAATCTGCAAACTTTCCCTTTAAGTTACCAGCTAACGCTAGCCATAGCTAACTAGCTTGGTTACATTTTTCTAAACAAATCTAATTTAGTTGTAGTCTTGCAATGTGACCCTGCAAGATCCCCAGTCTTTACATGTTATGACAGTCTTTAACGTTAGATGTGAGATGATTTTCTTCAGATGAAAGTCTGTTCAAGTCTTCTAGTGTACATGGTAGGCATATGCTATTTAAGAGCTCATTTGTCCCTGTTACCATTGGTGTCATTACATCGATTGGTGTGTTTTATTTCCGTATGAATACGGATATTAGTATTAGTACATATGTATATTATGTTGTGTATCCTGTGTATAAACAGCTCTCTTTTATTCTCTGCTAAACAAATCACCCCTCCCCCACCACACACACACACACACACACACACACACACACACACACACACACACACACACACACACACACACACACAGACACACACACACACACACAATAAAGTTTACTTTTCCATAACCTTAACCTCAGAATGCATGTACAACAGAAGGCCATGTCATTCTACAGTGTGTGTGTGTGTGTGTGTGTGTGTGTGTTTACTGACTGCTGTCTCTATGGGAACCAGAAGAGATTGGGAAAAGACTGATATAATTTTGACTAGTGCAACTAAATGTGTGTGTCGTCAGTTGTTAGGGTGCTGAGCTCAGGGAGTCATTATCACTAATGAAGTGGCTGTTCTTTCCGCCTTCTCTGCCTGATTCCATCCCCCAATCACTTACACGCACGCACACACACACACACACACACACACACACACACACCACACAAATGTACATTTATATACTCTTGTTTACATATGTATTCTTTTGTATGCATGTGCAACATCATTTTAGTTACTTAATTGGTTAATCCTAATCTGAATTGGTTGGAGCTATGGTATCCTTTGTGTAAAGTATCACAGAAAAGCATGGCTACTGAATTAACCTGATGAAACATTTTAGGATTTCTAGTTACTACTACTAGTAGTAATAATAGTACTGAGTGCAGCTTTAATTTGTGAATTCAGTCACACATGGTCCTGCACATTCTTCGGGTACTCTGGTTTACGCATTAAACTTTTGCACAGGTTAATGTTGCATAGAGGTATCCTGGAGTAAGGTGACTAAACGTAATGCACTAGTAAAGGTGCCAGTTACCCAACGTCACTGTAACAGGTGCAACAGGAGAGTATGAGGGATGTCAATCAAACACAGTCCATACACTGTAGTCTGTACACACCTGTGGTGCAGAACCATGTCTGTTTGAGGCCTTTAAACATCTGTAAAACAAAAGAAATTCAAATTCTCTTTACAGTTGCAAATGAGGCGGGGGAAAGCAACCGCCATCCACTGGCCCGCTTTGCACGTGAGTTCAACAAAGAACTTCTTTCTATCATTTTTCTATTACAAGTTAATTTAATGTCTGGGGTGGCACATTCACATTAAAACAATGATTTCCTATAAAATCATGGCAACAATCATTAGGCTATTTGAATAGCTTAGTGTCCTATGCAAAAAAGTATGTTTAAAGCCTTTAAGCTGCGGTCTAGGGTCTTCAATATACTGCTATTTTCATGGGGGGCAATTGGATGTGTTCTAAATACTGAGGGGGGGCATGTCCAGACCTATGCCTATGGGTAAAAGAAACATGGAAAAGCAAGCAAAGGATGTTTGTTTGCATGGAAATTGTTCAGGCTCACAGTCCCAGAATGCACTATCCACTGCCGTCACAGCCGCCATTGGCATCACTGAACCCAAAGGAATTCAGATTGACCCGCGCAGCGCCGCGGAGATCCTGGCTGATGAGCTGCCAACACCTGATGCACCCGATGCCATGGAGAAGACTGCTATCAGGTCACACACACGCACGCACATAAAAACAACATGTACAGCTCATACAACTCCTAAAGAAACACAAAGTTATAAACATAAGGCCTTTGTTTTTCCTCAACATTATTTATATATTCTATGTTAATGTGTCCTGTACAGTTGCCATATTAAGTCGTGATGAAGGGAATTGTGTTGTAGCCTAACACCGCCGGGATTAAGAGTAATCAAAGGCACTATAATGGCGTTTTTCCATTACATGATACCTGCTCGTCTCGCCTCGACACACTGTGCATCCGTTTTCCATTGCAGATTTTAGTACTGCCTCAGCATGGCTGATCGTTATATGCCGGCTCGACGCAAACACCAGCACACAAGTATAAACATCAGGCCACTTGAGCTTGTTTTACAGTTCTGTGGAGAGCTTTCGCCGTATACTATGTAAGTGGCCTGATGTTTATACTTGTGCGATGGTGCGTGCGTCGAGCCGTCCATGCTGTGTGTGTACGTAGGCTATGGCGAAAGCTCTGCCTGGAGCCTCCGCAGAACTGTAAAACAAGTGGCGCCGCAGGAAACTGCCTTGACCTAACGCGACACACACACACAGAACGTGGAAGGTGTGTTGTTGTTGCCACAGCCAGAACACACATTTAGTTTCAAAACAGCTGGCTAAACTATTTAAAAATAGCGGGTTTGTTCAGGACACCCCCGTCTGTCGCTTTCACGTCACCTTTTCGGCTCGCCTCAGCTCACTTGGAACCTCGACTGAGGTGGTACTAAAAAAATGACCTGTTAGCAGGTACCAGGTACTTTTTTTCGTAATGGAAAACCAAAAAAGGTGAGTAGAGTCGAGGCGAGTCGAGCAGGTACCACGTAATGGAAAAGCGACTTAAAACTCTACAGCCATGCTAGCAGCTCTGTGGCAGTGTTTTATGCTGAATGCAGAATGCTTATATGCTTACAATGACAATTAGGACAATTTGGATGTTTTTGCAGGTCTAGGTCTATGTTTTAGTTTTTTTCCGATTGCTAAACAACACTGGTCACAACTGAAGCCACATGTGCAAAACTCTAACTACAGTCTGCATTACCAACAGTCACCTGAGCTAAATAGTTCAGTAGTACCTGGACATATTGGTGTCTTTGCTCTTTTACCTGTTCACTGTTTCTCTCGGTACAGTGTATAACTGCTTCATTCTTATTTGGTGTTTCTTTATTTGCAAAAAAAGGCTTTCTAAGGTTTTCTATATATATATATACACACAGTATATGTTCACTAACTAGTCTAAAACAAGACACCTGCTTAGGCTTTCAGCTGAAAATGCAATCAGCAGTGTTTGATAGGCACCGGGCTGAAATCTTTGAATGTGTGGTTAACAGTTTTGACAGCAGTGTGTTAGCATTTGAACAAAGTGCTGTAAATCCAGTGTTGTCCATGTTGTGGTTAAAGTCACGGGGTAAGTGTGTAGAGTTTTGAAAACTGTGTTCAAGCAATGAAAAATGAAATAGAGTTTGGTCCACATGAACTGCTGCTATGCAGACTGTAGTTAACGTTTTGCACATGTGGCTCCAGTTGTGCCCACTGTCATTTAGCAATCGAAAAAAAACTGTAACTAGTGCTATCCGAATGAAGCTTCATTAACCATTAGTTGTGTTTGTCAACTCCATTAGATGGGGCTATTGTTTTACAGAAAAAGGCTCAAGAAATGGCAATTCAGCGTGCTTTTAACCATTTGTTGAACAAAGAGCCATCTAGTGTGTTCAGAAAATAAAGAAAATGCTTCATGAAGCTTCATTTGGCTATCACTAATTTGAACAATGGCGCAGGATTGCCGTTTCTTAAGCAAGAGACGAAAAAGTCAAGACATCCTTAAAGTCATAGGAATCCATCCTCTGTAGACAATAGATGTCTGAGATGTCTACGTTTTAATTCAGTAATTGTTGAGAATTTTTAGTCTAGACCAAAGTGGCGTAATGACCGACAGACGGACATTGTCGTTCCTAGAGCCATGACACTAGAATGGCTAAAAAAGTTTGGTTCAAAGGTGTCTATTTATTTATAAAATCTTTTTTCGCAGGTTGCGATGTCTCATAAAGCAGCTGGAGAGGGGGGAAGCATCTGTGGCAGACCTGAAGAAAAACCTGGAGTACACCGCCTCGGTCCTTGAATCTCTATACAATGAGGAGACTAGGCAAGACGATTTCACCTCAGTTCTGCTTTTATCAAACCACACTTACACCGTACATAGGGTACAAGCGGCTGACATGGGTTTCCATAGGAGGGTGGCTGGCGTCTCCCTTACGATAGGGGGAGAAGCTCAGTCATCCGTGAGGAACTCGGGGTAGAGCCGCTGCTCCTTTGCGTCGAAAGGAGCCAGTTGAGGTGCCCTGGGGGCATCTGTTAAGGATGCATCCAGGCATCTGTTAAGGATGCATCCAGGCACGTCCATCTGGGAGGAGGCCTCGGGGAAGACCCAGGACTAGGTGGATGGATTATATCTCCACCCTGGCCTGGGAACGCCTCGGGATCCCCCCAGTAGGAGCTGGTAAATGTGGCTCAGGAAAGGGAAGTTTGGTGTCCCCTGCTTGAGCTGGTGTCCCCTGCTGGAGCTGCTGCCCCCGCGACCCAACACCGGATAAGCGGACGAAGATGGATGGATGGTTAACTGCTCCTCAGATCTCTGCAGGGTAAATCCAGACAGCTAGCTAGACTGTCTGTCCAATCTGAGTTTTCTCTCGCACAACTAAAACAACTTTTAAAACGTACACGTTACACTAAAATAAGTTCCTTCCCGAGGCTATTTAGCAGAGGCACTGTGGCGCCGTCCGGCACTTAGCGCTGCCCAAGACGACAGTGATTGGTTTAAAAAAATGCCAATGAAGCAGAGCACGTTTTTCTCTGATCCCAGAATGCTGTGTGGATTTACCAGACCTTCCTCCGCGACGCTGTGGAGGAAGGACTGGCAATGCGAGACTACTGTACTGCCAATACGTACAAGCTAATTACAGGTTTTGTGTCGAAAATATTAATCTTCAAACTAGGACCTATAAAAAAAAAAAATATATATATATATATATATATATAAAAAAAATTAAAATATATATATATATTTTCTTTTTTTTTCTTCTTTTTTTTCTTTAGAAGTAGTAGTAGAAGTACAATGATGGTGGTATTACTTAAGTAAAAACACACGTTCCCATAAACTGTACTTAAGTACAGTGCTTGACGATGTGTACTTATGGACTTTCCACCACTGGTTTGGTGTAACAGATTGTTGTTAAATATACACTGATGCAGGCTTCCTACATTAAGGGATAGTGGCGACACTCAGTGGAGCAAGGGCGTAGGCTTGTTTCAACTTTGGGAAGGACACATAATAACTAATAAAGATTAGGACTTATATACTTATATTACACACAAACCATTGCTCACCTAAAGCTCCAAGCAGCTCAGCTCCTCAGTATTTATGACACTCATGACTGCATGAAGATGATTTATGATACAGTTATGTAGAACCTATTGAGGAAACAAACTCAGTCACACTTTAAAAAAAAAAAGTTACTGTGTCAGTTGCCTAGCAACTCTGCTTTCAGGGTTAAACACCAAACATAAAACACAAAATCATGAGTGTGATATGAGTGCTGCATTAATTCGAAGAATGTTGACAAATCCATACCTGTTACAAATAATGAGAAATGTATCTTAACCAAAAAGGAAGGTTTAATCTTTGAATTACACTTAATTGTTCAACTCATTGAACAACAACAAAGGCAGAACAGATAATCAAGACAAAAAACACTTTATTTCCTGATGAAGTTAAATCGTTAATCAATAGCTTTGGAGAGAGTGAATTAAATAAGCAGAGCAACAGCCAATCATTTGTATGTTAACGTAAAGTAACCTGCCGAAATGATACATTGTATGCAGGGCTTCAAATAACCACCCGCCAAATGTGGATAAAAATATAACTTGGCGGGTAACATTGTAAAGTTAGTATCCAGTTTGTCCGGTGATAAGGAAGCAAACAACTCTGCGTCTGTTAGAATCGGCCAGTTGCAGAAACAATGCAACAAGTCAGAAATTTGGGGGGTTTTGTCTTTGGCTTGGAAACATGTTATTTATCTGGCAACACTGCTTGTAGAACTAATCCTACATTTCCAATAAATACTATGTTGTGTCGTACGACTGTTGGGTAAACACCTACTGTGCAGTATCGATTACGAGCTACGCTAAAACGGAGACAAATGGAACGGCGCACAACAAACGAGTAGTTGAAATTAAAGTAACGTTAGTTAGGAAAAAAAACTAAAACAAACATGGCTAGTGGAAAATCTGACGGCTAGTAATTTGAAAAATCTACTACCCATGTTGGCCGGTGATCAAAAAAGTTCATTTAAAGCCCTGATTGTATGAGTTTTTTTGTTCGTTTGTGTGAATGAGCCTCTCCCTGCAGACGGCTGGCAAATCCCGAAGATGAGCTAAGTGACATCCAGTCAGACTCGGTGCCGTCAGAGGTTCGCGACTGGCTGGCTTCCACTTTTACCCGGCAGAGGGGTCTGATGCTGCGCCGTAACGAAGACAAGCCGCGCTTCCGCAGCATCGTCCATGCAGTGCAGGCTGGCATCTTTGTGGAGAGGTTTGATTTTGTTTGGTTTACTTGATGTAACTGATTTAATCATGAATGATTATAAATAAATGTGGTTTTCCCATTAAGCCACTGCTTAATTATTGAATGGTATCCTCAGAAATTAGATTAGTAAAAAAAGTCAATCACAGTTGAAAGTGCAGTTTACATACAGTACATGACAGGGTTTAATCCACATCTAGTGTTTCAAGAGCGTTTAAAATGCAGTGTGCCATCCACACTGAAATGTGATAACAGCAAACCAATTAATTGCTGGTAGCAATCAACAAAACTGCATTTCGTCACCAACCAGTAAGAAGAATGGTTGGTCATTTTGATAAACTTGGCCGACTACTCTGGTAAGTCTCATAAGGATTAAACTCTATTCTGTCATGCAGACTCTCAGAGCGACTGCTTATGATACAACTTGTGATACTAAAGCTGACATTGCCACACACTAGCTAATCGTCAGTACCAGCGATACTAGCGAGTGTAGCATTCAGTGTGTGTTGGCTTGTGTTGACATTGTTTTGTGCTGTGTCTTATATATCTCCTTGACAGGATGTACCGACGAAGCTCCAACATAGCTGGTCTTAATTATCCCCAAAATGTCATCACTGTGCTCAAGGTATTCCTTTGTGTATGTATGTTTGTTTGTGTATGGTGAAAAGCGTGTAATATATTAAAGGGGAACTATTATAAAGCATTTTCAGGTTTATACTTGTATTTTGTGTTTGTACTAGAACTTTAATGTTTAAAAAACATTTTATCTTTCTCATACTGCCCATGGCTGCTGCACCTGTATTCACGCTCTGTAGGAGCGCCTGTCTCTTTAATCCCTCCTTTCTTTAAACCATTAAAATCATTACAGAAAATTCCTTCATATTAACACAGTATATTAGCCCGCATTTCTATGGACTTTTCTAACAGTGTAGCAATTAACAGATGAACGACCATATTGATATTCATGTGCTAATGAAACTTGTTTGTTATGCATTTGTTCTAGCATGTGGACATGTGGTCATTTGATGTGTTTGCACTGAATGATGCTAGTGGAGACCACGCTCTGAAATTTGTCTTCTATGACCTGCTCACCAGATATGGCTTGATCAATCGTTTCAAGGTATGCTAATAAACTCCTATTGCCTTTATCAGTTACTGAAGAATTGTGATTGTGCATGATCTTTATTCCATTTCCAGATATTGTTTGTAATGTGTCAAAGTGGAAACTAGATGGTAATCTCTTTTATTGATTAATGGTAATAAAACTCCTCCTCAGTGGAGTCGAAGAAGAAAAGAGATTAAAGAGCTTGCAGAAGAACGGTTTGATCTTTTGAACTAAGAATGTACAAAATAAGGTTGAACAGCAAGGTCTTCATTCTGTGGAGGTACCTCTGACTTTGTACAGAGCTTACAAATGTGTGCAATGTACTCTCACCTTGGTGACACAAACATTAAATTGATTTTACACAGCAAACTGTTTTTATAGATTTTCAGGAGTACAACTGCATATGTAAAAAAAAATAAAGAGTATGAGCTTGAGGCTACATTAGCCGCTACAAGCATAACACACCTGAATCACCAACTAAGCATGTTAGTGGTCGAGTTGAATTGTGGGTAGTCTATATCGACAACGTTTCATTTACGGGATAGTTCCAGTGCCACTGGAGGTTCTGCCAGATGTCCCTCATTTCAACATGGTATCATGACTTTGCGCAAACATACACACCACTTTCCTAAAGCCAAATGGCATGTTATCTGTACGCATTTTGAGCTATCCACGTGTATGTCTACGCTGTATACAGCGGATGTAAACACACACCACGTGGCAACGCCACGTGGTGTGTGTTCGCGAGAACGTGCCGTGCTATCGCGAGAACAACGTCACACGCGTGTAAAAAAAAGAAAAAAGGTTGGGTTTAGGAACACTAAAAAATGACAAAAACACGACGGTGACTAACTTCACACACTTAGGGAACAATAAACGGTTGGGTTTAGGAAAAGAACATTGGGGAAGGCTTTATTAATAAGGGTTAATGGTTGTTAAACACCACACGCGGGACATGATCCCGGCTCTCCTGGGTGAAAGTCCTGTGTTTGACCCACCCAACACCCAGCACCCAACCACCTCTGTTCTTTCATACTACTCGCTATGGCGATAATTCACACGTAATGTAGGTCAATGGAGGCCAAACGGCGTTGATAAACACGCTAAAAAACGATTATGCGTCTTCATAACACGCAAAAATGGCATACAAATTGGCGTGTCATACATACGCCACTTAGTGAGATCAGTCTGCTCATTTTCGGCCGGATGTCCGTCCCCTTCCTCTTTCTTTGTGTTGTAATTTTAAACTCGGGTAAATTTATGAGGGCGTTTGGTGTTTTTTGCCCCCATAGTCAAGGCGACTTGCAATGGTTATGTTTAGGGTTAAGGTTAGGGTTAGCTGCCTGGAAGGCGACGTTGGAGGCAAAAAACACCATTGAGCATTTATGAGGACTATGGTTAACTGCTTCTCAGATCTCTGCAGGGTAAATCCAGACAGCTAGCTAGACTATCTGTCCAATCTGAGTTTTCTGTTGCACGACTGAAACTACTTTTGAACGTACACGTTCCACCAAAACAAGTTCCTGCCCGAGGCTATTTTGGAGCGGCACCATACGGGTAGCTACGGACGTGGTTTAGGTGTGTGTGATGACCACCACTATTAATTCAAAACAACAATTGCGGACATAGACATATGGTTCGTCAAATCACGTGCCAGGTATTTTTTTAAAGTGCGTGCCCTTTCCCAAACCATGTCCAATGACGGCCTCATACATACATCTGTGTTAACAAACCATCTGGTGCGTCAGGTTAGACAGTTGCTGCCTTGTCCACAAATGCACGTTCTGAAACAATTGAGCATACGCATTTATGATTTTTATTGCAAATGCTTTGCTGCGTAGTTACACGCAACTCCGGTTATAGGAATGCAATGCCTTATCAGTGGAGTACTCATTTACCAGTCTTACTTTATGGACTCCGAAAAGGTCAAATCATTTTGAAGTAATTTAATAATATTCAGAACAAGACTTGTTGTATTTCACCTTTTGTAAGCTTGTGAAGAAACGTCTGGATGCGAAATAATTCATAGTTTTTGCCTACACAACTTGGAATAACCGGATTAAATAATATTAATACTGCAGTTTTGCAATTTGCTTTTTTGCTTCATTGTTGTTTCCTCTATTGCAGGTCCCTATTTCTGCTCTCATATCATTTCTGGACTCGTTGGAGGCGGGTTACAGCAAATACAAGAATCCCTACCACAACTTGATGCATGCTGCTGATGTCACACAAACCATCCATTACCTGCTCCTCAAGACTGGCCTAGTTGTAAGTCTTGGTTTGGGTTAATGATAATAAAGTGCAAACTTTATCAAATGTAAGTGCAGATTTTCTCAGTGAATTCTACCAGCCACTGAGTAGGCAGAGATTTTCATAACTTAAAATTCAAAAACAATTCAACAAGACAGTGTCTCTAAAACTTGGGGCGGTATAAATAGAGTAGTTTAATAGTGATGTCATTAGAGTTATCTCAGCTTGGAGTTAGTGACTATAAATTAATGAAAGCCTGCATGACAAACTAGAGGAGTGAAGTTTGATAGATATGGGTGTTTACCAGGCAGGTAGGGTCTAGTTTATATCGACCTTGTTTCATTTCAGGGATTCAGGGATTTCCATTTCGGGAAATTCCGCCGGATGTCCATCACCTTCCTCTTCCTTTGTGTTGGCGTTCTAAACTCTGGTGGATTTATGAGGACTATGGTTAACTGCTCCTCAGATCTCTGCAGGATAAATCCAGACAGCTACCTAGACTATCTGTCCAACTTGAGTTTTCTGTTGCACGACTAAAACTACTTTGCTCCGTACGGTGCTTTGCGCCGCCGATGACAATTGTGATTGGTTTAAAGAAATGGCAATAAACCAGAGCACGTTTTTCTCCTATCCCGGAATGCTCTATGGACTAGCCAGACCCTCCTTTGCAGCGATGTGGAGTCAGGTCTGGCAATGCGAGACTAGGTAGGGTCTGATGAAAAGACTATCGAGTTGCCTTATGGCAAGCTTGACCCACATTAGGGACTAAAAATCAGTATATCTGGGTTTAAGATACAGGTTTAGGATACTTTTGTTTGTTGTGACTTTCATTTTTACAATGTGGTGTTGTGACAGCAAAGGAAGAACAAAAGGAAGAAAGAACATGAACAAGAGTTGACCTTTTGTTGTTTTTTTCCTTTCCCCCACAGCACTGGCTTACTGAGTTGGAGATCTTTGCCATCATTTTTGCAGCTGCCATCCATGACTTTGAACATACAGGGACCACTAATAACTTCCATATTCAGACCAGGTAATTATCACTCAATGTCATTTTATCATTTAATCACTGCAGTTGCTGAGGACATTGAGGACAGCTTAGAAAAGCTTCATGATTAGAACGTCAAGAGACATGTAGAGGGTAAATGCTAAAAAGTTTCTAATTATTAAGTATTTAACCCAAACCTAACCCAACTATCGCCTTGGGGACCTATTCACTATTTAAACCCAAACCAGCCATCGCCTTGTATATAATATTTTCTTGCATCATCATTTTTCATTCATTACTATTATTATTATTATTTAAATTTTCATTTTAAGCCTTCCAATGAATGTAGCTGTGTGGGATTTGCAGGTCAGACACAGCCATGTTGTACAATGACCGAGCTGTTCTGGAGAACTACCACGTCAGTGCTGCCTATCGCCTTCTGCAGGGTGATGATGAAATGAACATCCTTACTAACCTTTCCAAAGATGACTGGAGGTGAGACAGCCGACGTTGATGTGTCTTTGTTTTTACAGGTGTTTCGTCCTAAGCGCCCAGAGCCCCAGGAGGGGACATGGCGAGAAAAAAAAACTTAATTCATGCCCTCGACTTAATACATTTTCATTTCGAAACAGTTGCGGTTTGAGACCATTTCAAATGGAGGGGCCAGGCTGGGGCCACATGCGATTTTAGGGGTACCAAATATATTAAGCACGCGTTTTACATAGGTCTGGGTGTATAGAAGACTAATATTACACACATAACAATACACACAAGAATACTCATTCAGAGTTAACCTACATTTTATATATCACTGCACATTAATAATATCCCCTCTTTGGGGATAAAGGTGGGGTCAAAAATGTATGAAAATATTTACCACAGTTAGGGGGGGCTAGAGGGGGGGGGTCGAGGCTTATAATTACGGGGGCACTGGCCACCCTTGCCCCCCTAACCCTCACCCAGTCTGATACTGAAATGACAGCTGACAGCAGCAGAAAATGACTTCATATCTTGATCAGAGATTATTTTTCGCAGTTTTGAACGTAAAGGGTGCAATGGTCTCAGCTCGGTTATGTTAAGACACAAAAACTACTTAGTTATGTTTAGAAAAAAGATTGTGGTTTATGCGGATATTGGTGCTCATATTTTTCTTCACCGTGCTTCATGCTTTGCTCCCGTCATAATGAATACGACCAATAGAGGGCCCCGCCACTAGAAACGTGAATATAGGTCATAATTGCTGATTGAACAAACTTCTAGGAGTGATTTTTCCAGTGTTCCAAGTTTTGTGCAGATCAGATGCATGGCCTAGGAGGAGTTCGAAAATTTTGCACATTTTCGCGATTTTGCGGAAAAACTTCTTCATGGAAATGCGTGTGGCCTATATTATGTGCTTCAGCTCGATTCAAGGAATGTGTAAATTTAAGGTTTTTAAATGTGCGATGTGTAATATGTGAGTTTTGCCAAACCGTGTCTACGTTGATTATAGCGCCACCTAGTGGTCCACATGTGTATTTGGTCTTTGAAGCATTGTAAATTTACCCTATTAATTTCAAGTTTTTCACTTTAAAGTAAGAGGCCAATCCAAAAAAATCTTTGCAATAGGCCACACCCATTTTTTGACTATTCAGTATACCATTGTAGGCGTTGCCTCAGAAGTGTCCCTAGTTGGTACCCTCCAAATTATGTAAAAATCGGATGAGCCCTTCATGAGATATAAACTTTTGGCATTTGTAGCGCCCCCTATGGGCCAATCTCAGAGTGTCATGCCAAACGTATATGTAAAGTTTCGCGTTGAAAGTTCCTGATTGCACTTTTGCTAAGCAATTAATCAATTCTGAAGGGAACATGAATGTTCATGGCAATCCATCCAACAGCTGTTGAGATATTTCACTCTCATTGACTCCTTCAGAGAGCTGCGGACACTGGTAGTGGAGATGGTGTTGGCCACGGACATGTCCTGCCACTTCCAGCAAATCAAAGCCATGAAAAGCGTCCTGCAGCAGCCTGAGGCGTGAGTACTGTATTTCACTTCTGAGTCAGAGTCGGTTTTGTTGACATTCACCAAAGTTATAAACCGGCCTCGGGTCCTTCACACATCTCAACACCTTATAATTAACATTATGATTTTTTCAGCAATCACTACAGGGAAAATGTCTGTGGTGTAGCAAGTCAATATCTTTGTAGTGGTGTTATTTTAGCTGAATACAATCTGATTTGACTTGCACTGACTTTTTCCATGAGTTGAGTGAAAATTGTCCTTGCCTGAGAAAAATGATTTGTTGGGCCTCTAAATATACCTTGATTATATGTTTAAACAAATATTACTAATACTAATAATTACTATATCAGTGATTTTACAGTACTTCAAAAGGTCACATTTTATTGAGTATGAATGTGTTACTATGTCATTTTGTATTGTCATTTTTATATGGAAATTTGGACCATATATATATATATTTTATTTTTCAACCTGGATCCTATTTTGTCATGTTTCTGTGTAAGTGACTGATGGGAACAACAATCTTTGACATTGGTCCAGTTTTTTATGCACATTCAATTTACGTCCACTACCGACATGCTCAGATAGCAAGATTGGCAACTGCTACTAGCATGGTGATCCATTTTCAAGCAAGTTCTTACACACTTCCTGAAAACTGATTTTATGAATTTTTGTGTCCAAATAATTAGTCTTTAGGGTTCATTTTTTTAAGCCTTTATTACTTTAAAGAAAAAACTGACTGGGGCGCCTAGGTAGCTCACCCAGTGAGGCATGCGCCCCATGTACAGAGAATTCTTGCCGTAGCAGCAGAGGGTTCAATTCCGACCTGCAGCCCTTTGCTTCATGTCATTCCCCCTCTCTCTCCCCTTTTACGTCCAAGCTGTCCTATCCAATAAATGCCTTAAATTTAATCGTAAAAAAGAAAGAACTGCAGGGTATCACATGATTACATCACATGATTACATTACATTACATTTACATTTACAGCTTACTTTACGCTTCAACCATGTGGGTATAACAACAAAAATTGCAAGAATCATGTAAGAACATCAACTTCATCAAGCTCTTTTTAGGTGTTGGACAGAAGTGTGTTGTGTCATTGACAGCAGCCCAGCAGTGACTAACTGGTTTGTATTTCCAGAATTGACAAACCGAAGGCCTTATCCCTGCTGCTGCACACTGCTGACATCAGCCACCCTGCCAAAAACTGGGACATCCATCACCGCTGGACTACATTGCTGCTGGAGGAGTTCTTCAGACAGGTAGCCACCAAAACCCTTGTCACCAATTTCCTGCTCTACTGGCCTGTTAATCAAGCAATAGTCTATATCAACGAGGTCAGACTTCCTCCGCAGCGCTGTGGAGGAAAGTCTGGCAATGCAAGACTAGTGAACCTGTGACCCTGGGGTGATAGCACATTGTGATGCTGAATTTGTTTTCAGGGTGATAAAGAAGCAGAGCTGGGTCTACCTTTCTCCCCTCTCTGCGACCGCAAATCCACCCTGGTGGCCCAGTCCCAGATTGGTAAGGTATACAAATAACACACAAATACAGTTCATTTATATGTAGTCCTGATGGGTCATAGTGTTTGTGTATCTACTAAATTATGAACAGCGATGTTTAGCAATTGTACAGTTCAGGTTTCAAAATGACAGTACTAGTTTATCCGTTTACTGTGTCCCTTGAGAATTGATCCTGCATTTTGTGGATTCAGTTATGTGACCATAACCATAATTCCAATCTCGGAACCCATCAGCTCTCCGTCTTATGGTAATTTAACCTCTGGAGTCAGCCAATTTTTTGGGTGGTTCATTGTAGCCAGCGGATATCTGGGCTAAGGCGGGCTCTTACGTGTGCCAGGTCGGATTGGCAACTTGGGACGTGAGAATGGAGTTGGAGTTGAGACGAAATCTTTATAAACAGACTTTTTTTAAAAGCTAATAAAAAGCTTAATCTTCATCAGACGATAGCCAACTAGTTCCGAGATTGCATTTCGACCAACGGGGCCTGCCTCTTTTGCTCTCCACACAGACTGTTTACTTGCATGCAACCAAAGCCCACTACAAACATAATTGGTCAATACTACTTAAACGTATCAGCAAAATGAACATCTGCGTGCTCAGACCAATCTAAAATGGCATAACCCACATTTGGGAAACATTAATTTGATGTTTACTTTGTTTTTTTTGGTTTGACCCATGTCATATCCGCTCACATGGCGGGCTCAAACGACGTTTTTTGAACATGTAAACATGTTCTAGTAGAAACCAAAAATACAAGTATGAACCTGCAAATGAGCATAAGAGGTCTCCTTTACATTAGGAGCAACAGTGAGCTTATCTGGAAACAGGAAGGCCTTTTAACAAAAGGGAGGCTTTTGCTAAAATATGATCAACTTTACTAAATTAGAATAATTACGGGAAATGGAAAACACTGAGACATTACTGTCTCAGATGGTTTTTCTCTCATCTCAAGTCAACTACAGATGCAGCCTTAAGGTATCTAATGATCTCCTGGTATTAACAAGAACAAGCAGAAGGTACAAAGTGATCGTTGGAACTGTTTCCCACAGGATTCATTGACTTCATTGTGGAGCCAACATTCACTGTGTTGACGGAAATGACCGAGAAGATTGTGACGCCGCTTATTGAGGAGGCATCTCGCTCTGGATTGTCTGGCTTCAGACGCTCTAGGTGACAAAAAAAAATCTGCATGTTCTGCATGACATTCCTGACACTTGCACACACGTTTTTAGACAATACTGACATTATCCTGAACAAAATACGCAATCGCAAAGTCACTATGTAATTTTGGGCCAGGTATATTATGGACAGGAGTGTCGGACCGGGGGTGGAATTTGGGACTCAGTACCTAGGGCCCTCATGTGAGCAGTTCCCAAAAATATGCTAGAATGAAAAGCTGTGGATGTGGGGAGGGGCCCATAGAGAATTCCTTTCTACACGGCCAGAATTTTGTCTTATTGTGGAACTTTATCATTGATAAAAAAAAAAAATACAGTATCATACCATCTGAATCTGTTGTGTGTATTGCCATGCCCTGCCACTCTATTCCTTATCAATAACATTATTTTCCTGCATGAAAAAGACTGGCTGGACTTAGGGTGTGCCAGTTCATTATTAAAGGCCCTGCACACCCCAGAATCTACACTCAATGGATTTCACTAGTGATGTCCAAATGAAGCTTCATGAACCATTAGTTGTATTTGTTGACCCCACTAAATGGCGCTCTTGTGTGTGTGTGTGTGTGTGTGTGTGTGTGTGTGTGTGTGTGTGTGTCTACACTGTCCACAGTTTCAACAGTATCAGTGGCAGTGGCAGTGATGAAAAGAAGTCCAGTGTGAAGAGTACAGGCTCAGAGGCCAGCTGCTGTCTGACCACAGTGGACTTCAAGAGCTTCAAGTCCACATGGAACCAAGACATTCATCGCAACAGGGAGACATGGAAGGCCCAGGCAGCCAAAGGTAGCTTCCGCACTTACCTCTTAATATCTCTGACTCTTTCCAATATTAGCCTGGGATCGGAGTTTCAAGTTTTTAAGCATGTAAGCTCTGAGTTAGGGCAGGCCTGCCCTATCTCCACAGCGCTGTGGAGTAAAGTCTGGCTACACAAACAGATGCATTCTGGGATAGGTGAAAAATAAACTCTCTGGCTCTGCAAAATAGTCTCTGAAAGGAACTTGTTTTGGCGAAACGTTTGCACCCCGAAAAAGATAATGCCATATACAATATTAAATGAAGTCAACTGTTGACACAATACAGTAATATGAGCTATGTAAATTGCAGGGTAAATCCAGACTATCTGTCCAATCTGAGTTTTCTGTTGCACAACTAAAACTACTTTTGAACGTACAAGTGTTCCACCAAAACAAGTTCCTTACTAAGGCTATTTTGCAGAGGCACCGTGGCGCTGTCCGGAGCTTAGCATCGCCAAAGATGATTGTGATTGGTTTAAAGAAATGCCAATAAACCAGAGCACGTTTTTCTCCCATTCCCAAATGCTGTGTGGACCTTCCCCCGCGGCGCTGTGGAGGAAGGTCTGGCAATGCGAGATTAAACGTACCCTAACTTCTCCTTACGGTTAATTTAGTGCACGCTACATTGAGTGATGGATAAAAGAGCAACAAGAGCAATATTATAGAGAACATTCTACCATTCTAAAGTGTGTGTGTGTGTGTGTGTGTGTGTGTGTGTGCTGGTAGACCTGGAGGAAAAGGGTAAGAAGGCAAAGGAAGGCAGTCAGGAAGAGAAGGACACAGAAGAGGATAAACAGTCACGGGGACCCAACACAGGACAGGAGGAGATGAAAACAGATGTGGAAGGACAGGAGGACGTGCAGAACAGGAGGCAACAGGAGGAGCGAAAGCCTAAAGAGGAGGGGCACAATAATCCCAATGGAGCTGCAGGATCCCCGCTGGTATCAGGCCCAAAGAACACAAACAAGAAGAAGCCTGACGGCCACACAGAGAAGCAGTGGCGGTGGCAGGATGGTACGCATCCCAATGACCTTTTCACTTTCAATCCTGCTGTGATGTGTGAAGGGAACCATTACACACCGTGAACTAGGGCTGCACAATATATCGTTTTTTTCATTGTCATCGTGATATCAACTGGCGCAATGAACACATCGCAAAAGGCTGCGTCAAATCATGAAAGACACTCCGAGATTTTTTGTGTTAGTTGAAAGAAAATATCAGCAGAAAACTGCACTTTAGAACGTCATTCTTTTTTAGTGGGGCTTTTAATTGAATTCAATGTTCAATTTGTTTAGTAAAAGAATGTTGGAAATTATTTCCTTTCAGAATACTGAAAGCAGCAGAAAGGCAGAACTGAGAATACTTTAATGTTTTTATTTATTACAAGTAATATCGTTATCGCGATATTCAACAACGTTATTGCATATTTTCCTCATATTGTGCAGCCCTACTGTGAACATAACTAAGTAAATTAACTCAAGTGCTTTGCTTAGGTACAATTTTAAAAAGGTACCTGTACTTGAGTATTTTACATTTATTCTGATTATACTTCTACTTCACTACATTTACACGATTTTTTTTTTACTTTTAAATTACTAAAATGTATTTGACAGATGTAGTTACTAGTTACTGTGCTGATAAGGATTTCACATGTACAAGTCCATTTTGGTGATACTTTTGTAGTTTTGATCCTGTCCAGTGTTTGGTTAGTGTCGAAAATCCAAAAATAAAAAACTGTGAT